>NW_027660552.1:0-509000 GCF_963280865.1 Gymnoscopelus braueri | reverse complement strand
GGTGAAAAAAAAAGTGTGGCGGACCGTCCAGTGAGGTCAAAGGTCAGAAAAGTGCCGTTTTCAGACAACAGTGGACACTGGACACCTCCCCTACAACGCCACACTCTCGGATAAGCCCGAGAGGTGTAAAAAAAAGTGTGGCGGACCGTCCAGTGAGGTCAGAGGTCAGAAAAGTGCCGTTTTCAGACAACAGTGGACACTGGACAGGCACCGGTGGACACTGCCGACACTTCTGACATACGCACGCGTGCGGGGACACCTCCCCTACAACGCCACACTCTCGGATAAGCCCGAGAGGTGTAAAGAAAAGTGTGGCGGACCGTCCAGTGAGGTCAGAGGTCAGAAAAGTGCAGTTTTCAGACAACGGTGGACACTGGACCGGCGCCGGCGGACACTGCCGACACTTCTGACAAACGCACGCGTGCGGGGACACCTCCCCTACAACGCCAGACTCTCGGATAAGCACCGTCCAGTGAGGTCAGAGGTCAGAAAAGTGCAGTTTTCAGACAACGGTGGACACTGGACCGGCGCCGGCGGACACTGCCGACACTTCTGACATACGCACGCGTGCGGGGACACCTCCCCTACAACGCCACACTCTCGGATAAGCCCGAGAGATGTAAAGAAAAGTGTGGCGGACCGTCCAGTGAGGTCAGAGGTCAGAAAAGTGCAGTTTTCAGACAACGGTGGACACTGGACCGGCGCCGGCGGACACTGCCGACACTTCTGACATACGCACGCGTGCGGGGACACCTCCCCTACAACGCCACACTCTCGGATAAGCCCGAGAGATGTAAAAAAAAGTGTGGCGGACCGTCCAGTGAGGTCAGAGGTCAGAAAAGTGCAGTTTTCAGACAACGGTGGACACTGGACCGGCGCCGGCGGACACTGCCGACACTTCTGACATACGCACGCGTGCGGGGACACCTCCCCTACAACGCCACACTCTCGGATAAGCCCGAGAGATGTAAAAAAAAGTGTGGCGGACCGTCCAGTGAGGTCAGAGGTCAGAAAAGTGCAGTTTTCAGACAACGGTGGACACTGGACCGGCGCCGGCGGACACTGCCGACACTTCTGACATACGCACGCGTGCGGGGACACCTCACCTACAACGCCACACTCTCGGATAAGCCCGAGAGGTGTAAAAAAAAGTGTGGCGGACCGTCCAGTGAGGTCAGAGGTCAGAAAAGTGCCGTTTTCAGACAACAGTGGACACTGGACAGGCACCGGTGGACACTGCCGACACTTCTGACATACGCACGCGTGCGGGGACACCTCCCCTACAACGCCACACTCTCGGATAAGCCCGAGAGGTGTAAAGAAAAGTGTGGCGGACCGTCCAGTGAGGTCAGAGGTCAGAAAAGTGCAGTTTTCAGACAACGGTGGACACTGGACCGGCGCCGGCGGACACTGCCGACACTTCTGACATACGCACGCGTGCGGGGACACCTCCCCTACAACGCCACACTCTCGGATAAGCCCGAGAGATGTAAAAAAAAGTGTGGCGGACCGTCCAGTGAGGTCAGAGGTCAGAAAAGTGCAGTTTTCAGACAACGGTGGACACTGGACCGGCGCCGGCGGACACTGCCGACACTTCTGACATACGCACGCGTGCGGGGACACCTCCCCTACAACGCCACACTCTCGGATAAGCCCGAGAGATGTAAAAAAAAGTGTGGCGGACCGTCCAGTGAGGTCAGAGGTCAGAAAAGTGCAGTTTTCAGACAACGGTGGACACTGGACCGGCGCCGGCGGACACTGCCGACACTTCTGACATACGCACGCGTGCGGGGACACCTCCCCTACAACGCCACACTCTCGGATAAGCCCGAGAGGTGTAAAAGAAAGTGTGGCGGACCGTCCAGTGAGGTCAGAGGTCAGAAAAGTGCCGTTTTCAGACAACAGTGGACACTGGACAGGCACCGGTGGACACTGCCGACACTTCTGACATACGCACGCGTGCGGGGACACCTCCCCTACAACGCCATACTCTCGGATAAGCCCGAGAGGTGTAAAAAAAAGTGTGGCGGACCGTCCAGTGAGGTCAGAGGTCAGAAAAGTGCCGTTTTCAGACAACAGTGGACACTGGACAGGCACCGGTGGACACTGCCGACACTTCTGACATACGCACGCGTGCGGGGACACCTCCCCTACAACGCCACACTCTCGGATAAGCCCGAGAGGTGTAAAGAAAAGTGTGGCGGACCGTCCAGTGAGGTCAGAGGTCACTGGACAGGCACCGGTGGACACTGCCGACACTTCTGACAGAAAAGTGCAGTTTTCAGACAACGGTGGACACTGGACCGGCGCCGGCGGACACTGCCGACACTTCTGACATACGCACGCGTGCGGGGACACCTCCCCTACAACGCCACACTCTCGGATAAGCCCGAGAGGTGTAAAGAAAAGTGTGGCGGACCGTCCAGTGAGGTCAGAGGTCAGAAAAGTGCAGTTTTCAGACAACGGTGGACACTGGACCGGCGCCGGCGGACACTGCCGACACTTCTGACATACGCACGCGTGCGGGGACACCTCCCCTACAACGCCAGTCTCTCGGATAAGCCCGAGAGGTCTAAAGAAAAGTGTGGCGGACCGTCCAGTGAGGTCAGAGGTCAGAAAAGTGCAGTTTTCAGACAACGGTGGACACTGGACCGGCGCCGGCGGACACTGCCGACACTTCTGACATACGCACGCGTGCGGGGACACCTCCCCTACAACGCCACACTCTCGGATAAGCCCGAGAGATGTAAAAAAAAGTGTGGCGGACCGTCCAGTGAGGTCAGAGGTCAGAAAAGTGCAGTTTTCAGACAACGGTGGACACTGGACCGGCGCCGGCGGACACTGCCGACACTTCTGACATACGCACGAGTGCGGGGACACCTCCCCTACAACGCCACACTCTCGGATAAGCCCGAGAGATGTAAAAAAAAGTGTGGCGGACCGTCCAGTGAGGTCAGAGGTCAGAAAAGTGCAGTTTTCAGACAACGGTGGACACTGGACCGGCGCCGGCGGACACTGCCGACACTTCTGACATACGCACGCGTGCGGGGACACCTCCCCTACAACGCCACACTCTCGGATAAGCCCGAGAGATGTAAAAAAAAGTGTGGCGGACCGTCCAGTGAGGTCAGAGGTCAGAAAAGTGCAGTTTTCAGACAACGGTGGACACTGGACCGGCGCCGGCGGACACTGCCGACACTTCTGACATACGCACGCGTGCGGGGACACCTCACCTACAACGCCACACTCTCGGATAAGCCCGAGAGGTGTAAAAAAAAGTGTGGCGGACCGTCCAGTGAGGTCAGAGGTCAGAAAAGTGCCGTTTTCAGACAACAGTGGACACTGGACAGGCACCGGTGGACACTGCCGACACTTCTGACATACGCACGCGTGCGGGGACACCTCCCCTACAACGCCACACTCTCGGATAAGCCCGAGAGGTGTAAAGAAAAGTGTGGCGGACCGTCCAGTGAGGTCAGAGGTCAGAAAAGTGCAGTTTTCAGACAACGGTGGACACTGGACCGGCGCCGGCGGACACTGCCGACACTTCTGACATACGCACGCGTGCGGGGACACCTCCCCTACAACGCCACACTCTCGGATAAGCCCGAGAGATGTAAAAAAAAGTGTGGCGGACCGTCCAGTGAGGTCAGAGGTCAGAAAAGTGCAGTTTTCAGACAACGGTGGACACTGGACCGGCGCCGGCGGACACTGCCGACACTTCTGACATACGCACGCGTGCGGGGACACCTCCCCTACAACGCCACACTCTCGGATAAGCCCGAGAGATGTAAAAAAAAGTGTGGCGGACCGTCCAGTGAGGTCAGAGGTCAGAAAAGTGCAGTTTTCAGACAACGGTGGACACTGGACCGGCGCCGGCGGACACTGCCGACACTTCTGACATACGCACGCGTGCGGGGACACCTCCCCTACAACGCCACACTCTCGGATAAGCCCGAGAGGTGTAAAAAAAAGTGTGGCGGACCGTCCAGTGAGGTCAGAGGTCAGAAAAGTGCCGTTTTCAGACAACAGTGGACACTGGACAGGCACCGGTGGACACTGCCGACACTTCTGACATACGCACGCGTGCGGGGACACCTCCCCTACAACGCCACACTCTGGGATAAGCCCGAGAGGTGTAAAAAAAAGTGTGGCGGACCGTCCAGTGAGGTCAGAGGTCAGAAAAGTGCCGTTTTCAGACAACAGTGGACACTGGACAGGCACCGGTGGACACTGCCGACACTTCTGACATACGCACGCGTGCGGGGACACCTCCCCTACAACGCCACACTCTCGGATAAGCCCGAGAGGTGTAAAGAAAAGTGTGGCGGACCGTCCAGTGAGGTCAGAGGTCAGAAAAGTGCAGTTTTCAGACAACGGTGGACACAGGACCGGCGCCGGCGGACACTGCCAACACTTCTGACATACGCACGCGTGCGGGGACACCTCCCCTACAACGCCAGACTCTCGGATAAGCCCGAGAGGTGTAAAGAAAAGTGTGGCGGACCGTCCAGTGAGGTCAGAGGTCAGAAAAGTGCAGTTTTCAGACAACGGTGGACACTGGACCGGCGCCGGCGGACACTGCCGACACTTCTGACATACGCACGCGTGCGGGGACACCTCCCCTACAACGCCACACTCTCGGATAAGCCCGAGAGATGTAAAAAAAAGTGTGGCGGACCGTCCAGTGAGGTCAGAGGTCAGAAAAGTGCAGTTTTCAGACAACGGTGGACACTGGACCGGCGCCGGCGGACACTGCCGACACTTTTGACATACGCACGCGTGCGGGGACACCTCCCC
Source organism: Gymnoscopelus braueri (assembly GCF_963280865.1). Classification (NCBI taxonomy): domain Eukaryota; kingdom Metazoa; phylum Chordata; class Actinopteri; order Myctophiformes; family Myctophidae; genus Gymnoscopelus; species Gymnoscopelus braueri. The sequence continues at coordinate 504,200 of NW_027660552.1, read as the reverse complement.
TACAACGCCACACTCTCGGATAAGCCCGAGAGATGTAAAAAAAAGTGTGGCGGACCGTCCAGTGAGGTCAGAGGTCAGAAAAGTGCAGTTTTCAGACAACGGTGGACACTGGACCGGCGCCGGCGGACACTGCCGACACTTCTGACATACGCACGCGTGCTGGAACACCTCCCCTACAACGCCACACTCTCGGATAAGCCCGAGAGGTGTAAAAAAAAGTTTGGCGGACCGTCCAGTGAGGTCAGAGGTCAGAAAAGTGCAGTTTTCAGACAACAGTGGACACTGGACAGGCACCGGTGGACACTGCCGGCACTTCTGACATACGCACGCGTGCGGGGACACCTCCCCTACAACGCCACACTCTCGGATAAGCCCGAGAGGTGTAAAGAAAAGTGTGGCGGACCGTCCAGTGAGGTCAGAGGTCAGAAAAGTGCAGTTTTCAGACAACGGTGGACACTGGACCGGCGCCGGCAGACACTGCCGACACTTCTGACATACGCACGCGTGCGGGGACACCTCCCCTACAATGCCAGACTCTCGGATAAGCCCGAGAGGTGTAAAGAAAAGTGTGGCGGACCGTCCAGTGAGGTCAGAGGTCAGAAAAGTGCAGTTTTCAGACAACGGTGGACACTGGACCGGCGCCGGCGGACACTGCCGACACTTCTGACATACGCACGCGTGCGGGGACACCTCCCCTACAACGCCACACTCTCGGATAAGCCCGAGAGATGTAAAAAAAAGTGTGGCGGACCGTCCAGTGAGGTCAGAGGTCAGAAAAGTGCAGTTTTCAGACAACGGTGGACACTGGACCGGCGCCGGCGGACACTGCCGACACTTCTGACATACGCACGCGTGCGGGGACACCTCCCCTACAACGCCACACTCTCGGATAAGCCCGAGAGGTGTAAAGAAAAGTGTGGCGGACCGTCCAGTGAGGTCAGAGGTCAGAAAAGTGCAGTTTTCAGACAACGGTGGACACTGGACCGGCGCCGGCGGACACTGCCGACACTTCTGACATACGCACGCGTGCGGGGACACCTCCCCTACAACGCCAGACTCTCGGATAAGCCCGAGAGGTGTAAAGAAAAGTGTGGCGGACCGTCCAGTGAGGTCAGAGGTCAGAAAAGTGCAGTTTTCAGACAACGGTGGACACTGGACCGGCGCCGGCGGACACTGCAGACACTTCTGACATACGCACGCGTGCGGGGACACTTCCCCTACAACGCCACACTCTCGGATAAGCCCGAGAGATGTAAAAAAAAGTGTGGCGGACCGTCCAGTGAGGTCAGAGGTCAGAAAAGTGCAGTTTTCAGACAACGGTGGACACTGGACCGGCGCCGGCGGACACTGCCGACACTTCTGACATACGCACGCGTGCGGGGACACCTCCCCTACAACGCCACACTCTCGGATAAGCCCGAGAGGTGTAAAAAAAAGTGTGGCGGACCGTCCAGTGAGGTCAGAGGTCAGAAAAGTGCCGTTTTCAGACAACAGTGGACACTGGACAGGCACCGGTGGACACTGCCGACACTTCTGACATACGCACGCGTGCGGGGACACCTCCCCTACAACGCCACACTCTCGGATAAGCCCGAGAGGTGTAAAGAAAAGTGTGGCGGACCGTCCAGTGAGGTCAGAGGTCAGAAAAGTGCAGTTTTCAGACAACGGTGGACACAGGACCGGTGCCGGCGGACACTGCCGACACTTCTGACATACGCACGCGTGCGGGGACACCTCCCCTACAACGCCAGACTCTCGGATAAGCCCGAGAGGTGTAAAGAAAAGTGTGGCGGACCGTCCAGTGAGGTCAGAGGTCAGAAAAGTGCAGTTTTCAGACAACGGTGGACACTGGACCGGCGCCGGCGGACACTGCCGACACTTCTGACATACGCACGCGTGCGGGGACACCTCCCCTACAACGCCACACTCTCGGATAAGCCCGAGAGATGTAAAAAAAAGTGTGGCGGACCGTCCAGTGAGGTCAGAGGTCAGAAAAGTGCAGTTTTCAGACAACGGTGGACACTGGACCGGCGCCGGCGGACACTGCCGACACTTCTGACATACGCACGCGTGCGGGGACACCTCCCCTACAACGCCACACTCTCGGATAAGCCCGAGAGGTGTAAAAAAAAGTTTGGCGGACCGTCCAGTGAGGTCAGAGGTCAGAAAAGTGCAGTTTTCAGACAACAGTGGACACTGGACAGGCACCGGTGGACACTGCCGGCACTTCTGACATACGCACGCGTGCGGGGACACCTCCCCTACAATGCCACACTCTCGGATAAGCCCAAGAGGTGTAAAGAAAAGTGTGGCGGACCGTCCAGTGAGGTCAGAGGTCAGAAAAGTGCAGTTTTCAGACAACGGTGGACACTGGACCGGCGCCGGCGGACACTGCCGACACTTCTGACATACGCACGCGTGCGGGGACACCTCCCCTACAACGCCAGACTCTCGGATAAGCCCGAGAGGTGTAAAGAAAAGTGTGGCGGACCGTCCAGTGAGGTCAGAGGTCAGAAAAGTGCAGTTTTCAGACAACGGTGGACACTGGACCGGCGCCGGCGGACACTGCCGACACTTCTGACATACGCACGCGTGCGGGGACACCTCCCCTACAACGCCACACTCTCGGATAAGCCCGAGAGATGTAAAAAAAAGTGTGGCGGACCGTCCAGTGAGGTCAGAGGTCAGAAAAGTGCAGTTTTCAGACAACGGTGGACACTGGACCGGCGCCGGCGGACACTGCCGACACTTCTGACATACGCACGCGTGCGGGGACACCTCCCCTACAACGCCACACTCTCGGATAAGCCCGAGAGGTGTAAAAAAAAGTGTGGCGGACCGTCCAGTGAGGTCAGAGGTCAGAAAAGTGCAGTTTTCAGACAACGGTGGACACTGGACCGGCGCCGGCGGACACTGCCGACACTTCTGACATACGCACGCGTGCGGGGACACCTCCCCTACAACGCCAGACTCTCGGATAAGCCCGAGAGGTGTAAAGAAAAGTGTGGCGGACCGTCCAGTGAGGTCAGAGGTCAGAAAAGTGCAGTTTTCAGACAACGGTGGACACTGGACCGGCGCCGGCGGACACTGCCGACACTTCTGACATACGCACGCGTGCGGGGACACCTCCCCTACAACGCCACACTCTCGGATAAGCCCGAGAGGTGTAAAAAAAAGTGTGGCGGACCGTCCAGTGAGGTCAGAGGTCAGAAAAGTGCCGTTTTCAGACAACAGTGGACACTGGACAGGCACCGGTGGACACTGCCGACACTTCTGACATACGCACGCGTGCGGGGACACCTCCCCTACAACGCCACACTCTCGGATAAGCCCGAGAGGTGTAAAGAAAAGTGTGGCGGACCGTCCAGTGAGGTCAGAGGTCAGAAAAGTGCAGTTTTCAGACAACGGTGGACACTGGACCGGCGCCGGCGGACACTGCCGACACTTCTGACATACGCACGCGTGCGGGGACACCTCCCCTACAACGCCAGACTCTCGGATAAGCCCGAGAGGTGTAAAGAAAAGTGTGGCGGACCGTCCAGTGAGGTCAGAGGTCAGAAAAGTGCAGTTTTCAGACAACGGTGGACACTGGACCGGCGCCGGCGGACACTGCAGACACTTCTGACATACGCACGCGTGCGGGGACACCTCCCCTACAACGCCACACTCTCGGATAAGCCCGAGAGATGTAAAAAAAAGTGTGGCGGACCGTCCAGTGAGGTCAGAGGTCAGAAAAGTGCAGTTTTCAGACAACGGTGGACACTGGACCGGCGCCGGCGGACACTGCCGACACTTCTGACATACGCACGCGTGCGGGGACACCTCCCCTACAACGCCACACTCTCGGATAAGCCCGAGAGGTGTAAAAAAAAGTGTGGCGGACCGTCCAGTGAGGTCAGAGGTCAGAAAAGTGCCGTTTTCAGACAACAGTGGACACTGGACAGGCACCGGTGGACACTGCCGACACTTCTGACATACGCACGCGTGCGGGGACACCTCCCCTACAACGCCACACTCTCGGATAAGCCCGAGAGGTGTAAAGAAAAGTGTGGCGGACCGTCCAGTGAGGTCAGAGGTCAGAAAAGTGCAGTTTTCAGACAACGGTGGACACAGGACCGGTGCCGGCGGACACTGCCGACACTTCTGACATACGCACGCGTGCGGGGACACCTCCCCTACAACGCCAGACTCTCGGATAAGCCCGAGAGGTGTAAAGAAAAGTGTGGCGGACCGTCCAGTGAGGTCAGAGGTCAGAAAAGTGCAGTTTTCAGACAACGGTGGACACTGGACCGGCGCCGGCGGACACTGCCGACACTTCTGACATACGCACGCGTGCGGGGACACCTCCCCTACAACGCCACACTCTCGGATAAGCCCGAGAGGTGTAAAAAAAAGTTTGGCGGACCGTCCAGTGAGGTCAGAGGTCAGAAAAGTGCAGTTTTCAGACAACAGTGGACACTGGACAGGCACCGGTGGACACTGCCGGCACTTCTGACATACGCACGCGTGCGGGGACACCTCCCCTACAACGCCACACTCTCGGATAAGCCCGAGAGGTGTAAAGAAAAGTGTGGCGGACCGTCCAGTGAGGTCAGAGGTCAGAAAAGTGCAGTTTTCAGACAACGGTGGACACTGGACCGGCGCCGGCGGACACTGCCGACACTTCTGACATACGCACGCGTGCGGGGACACCTCCCCTACAACGCCAGACTCTCGGATAAGCCCGAGAGGTGTAAAGAAAAGTGTGGCGGACCGTCCAGTGAGGTCAGAGGTCAGAAAAGTGCAGTTTTCAGACAACGGTGGACACTGGACCGGCGCCGGCGGACACTGCCGACACTTCTGACATACGCACGCGTGCGGGGACACCTCCCCTACAACGCCACACTCTCGGATAAGCCCGAGAGATGTAAAAAAAAGTGTGGCGGACCGTCCAGTGAGGTCAGAGGTCAGAAAAGTGCAGTTTTCAGACAACGGTGGACACTGGACCGGCGCCGGCGGACACTGCCGACACTTCTGACATACGCACGCGTGCGGGGACACCTCCCCTACAACGCCACACTCTCGGATAAGCCCGAGAGGTGTAAAAAAAAGTGTGGCGGACCGTCCAGTGAGGTCAGAGGTCAGAAAAGTGCAGTTTTCAGACAACGGTGGACACTGGACCGGCGCCGGCGGACACTGCCGACACTTCTGACATACGCACGCGTGCGGGGACACCTCCCCTACAACGCCAGACTCTCGGATAAGCCCGAGAGGTGTAAAGAAAAGTGTGGCGGACCGTCCAGTGAGGTCAGAGGTCAGAAAAGTGCAGTTTTCAGACAACGGTGGACACTGGACCGGCGCCGGCGGACACTGCCGACACTTCTGACATACGCACGCGTGCGGGGACACCTCCCCTACAACGCCACACTCTCGGATAAGCCCGAGAGGTGTAAAAAAAAGTGTGGCGGACCGTCCAGTGAGGTCAGAGGTCAGAAAAGTGCCGTTTTCAGACAACAGTGGACACTGGACAGGCACCGGTGGACACTGCCGACACTTCTGACATACGCACGCGTGCGGGGACACCTCCCCTACAACGCCACACTCTCGGATAAGCCCGAGAGGTGTAAAGAAAAGTGTGGCGGACCGTCCAGTGAGGTCAGAGGTCAGAAAAGTGCAGTTTTCAGACAACGGTGGACACTGGACCGGCGCCGGCGGACACTGCCGACACTTCTGACATACGCACGCGTGCGGGGACACCTCCCCTACAACGCCAGACTCTCGGATAAGCCCGAGAGGTGTAAAGAAAAGTGTGGCGGACCGTCCAGTGAGGTCAGAGGTCAGAAAAGTGCAGTTTTCAGACAACGGTGGACACTGGACCGGCGCCGGCGGACACTGCAGACACTTCTGACATACGCACGCGTGCGGGGACACCTCCCCTACAACGCCACACTCTCGGATAAGCCCGAGAGATGTAAAAAAAAGTGTGGCGGACCGTCCAGTGAGGTCAGAGGTCAGAAAAGTGCAGTTTTCAGACAACGGTGGACACTGGACCGGCGCCGGCGGACACTGCCGACACTTCTGACATACGCACGCGTGCGGGGACACCTCCCCTACAACGCCACACTCTCGGATAAGCCCGAGAGGTGTAAAAAAAAGTGTGGCGGACCGTCCAGTGAGGTCAGAGGTCAGAAAAGTGCCGTTTTCAGACAACAGTGGACACTGGACAGGCACCGGTGGACACTGCCGACACTTCTGACATACGCACGCGTGCGGGGACACCTCCCCTACAACGCCACACTCTCGGATAAGCCCGAGAGGTGTAAAGAAAAGTGTGGCGGACCGTCCAGTGAGGTCAGAGGTCAGAAAAGTGCAGTTTTCAGACAACGGTGGACACAGGACCGGTGCCGGCGGACACTGCCGACACTTCTGACATACGCACGCGTGCGGGGACACCTCCCCTACAACGCCAGACTCTCGGATAAGCCCGAGAGGTGTAAAGAAAAGTGTGGCGGACCGTCCAGTGAGGTCAGAGGTCAGAAAAGTGCAGTTTTCAGACAACGGTGGACACTGGACCGGCGCCGGCGGACACTGCCGACACTTCTGACATACGCACGCGTGCGGGGACACCTCCCCTACAACGCCACACTCTCGGATAAGCCCGAGAGGTGTAAAAAAAAGTTTGGCGGACCGTCCAGTGAGGTCAGAGGTCAGAAAAGTGCAGTTTTCAGACAACAGTGGACACTGGACAGGCACCGGTGGACACTGCCGGCACTTCTGACATACGCACGCGTGCGGGGACACCTCCCCTACAACGCCACACTCTCGGATAAGCCCGAGAGGTGTAAAGAAAAGTGTGGCGGACCGTCCAGTGAGGTCAGAGGTCAGAAAAGTGCAGTTTTCAGACAACGGTGGACACTGGACCGGCGCCGGCGGACACTGCCGACACTTCTGACATACGCACGCGTGCGGGGACACCTCCCCTACAACGCCAGACTCTCGGATAAGCCCGAGAGGTGTAAAGAAAAGTGTGGCGGACCGTCCAGTGAGGTCAGAGGTCAGAAAAGTGCAGTTTTCAGACAACGGTGGACACTGGACAGGCACCGGTGGACACTGCCGACACTTCTGACATACGCACGCGTGCGGGGACACCTCCCCTACAACGCCACACTCTCGGATAAGCCCGAGAGGTGTAAAGAAAAGTGTGGCGGACCGTCCAGTGAGGTCAGAGGTCAGAAAAGTGCAGTTTTCAGACAACGGTGGACACTGGACCGGCGCCGGCGGACACTGCCGACACTTCTGACATACGCACGCGTGCGGGGACACCTCCCCTACAACGCCAGACTCTCGGATAAGCCCGAGAGGTGTAAAGAAAAGTGTGGCGGACCGTCCAGTGAGGTCAGAGGTCAGAAAAGTGCAGTTTTCAGACAACGGTGGACACTGGACCGGCGCCGGCGGACACTGCAGACACTTCTGACATACGCACGCGTGCGGGGACACCTCCCCTACAACGCCACACTCTCGGATAAGCCCGAGAGATGTAAAAAAAAGTGTGGCGGACCGTCCAGTGAGGTCAGAGGTCAGAAAAGTGCAGTTTTCAGACAACGGTGGACACTGGACCGGCGCCGGCGGACACTGCCGACACTTCTGACATACGCACGCGTGCGGGGACACCTCCCCTACAACGCCACACTCTCGGATAAGCCCGAGAGGTGTAAAAAAAAGTGTGGCGGACCGTCCAGTGAGGTCAGAGGTCAGAAAAGTGCCGTTTTCAGACAACAGTGGACACTGGACAGGCACCGGTGGACACTGCCGACACTTCTGACATACGCACGCGTGCGGGGACACCTCCCCTACAACGCCACACTCTCGGATAAGCCCGAGAGGTGTAAAGAAAAGTGTGGCGGACCGTCCAGTGAGGTCAGAGGTCAGAAAAGTGCAGTTTTCAGACAACGGTGGACACAGGACCGGTGCCGGCGGACACTGCCGACACTTCTGACATACGCACGCGTGCGGGGACACCTCCCCTACAACGCCAGACTCTCGGATAAGCCCGAGAGGTGTAAAGAAAAGTGTGGCGGACCGTCCATTGAGGTCAGAGGTCAGAAAAGTGCAGTTTTCAGACAACGGTGGACACTGGACCGGCGCCGGCGGACACTGCCGACACTTCTGACATACGCACGCGTGCGGGGACACCTCCCCTACAACGCCACACTCTCGGATAAGCCCGAGAGGTGTAAAAAAAAGTTTGGCGGACCGTCCAGTGAGGTCAGAGGTCAGAAAAGTGCAGTTTTCAGACAACAGTGGACACTGGACAGGCACCGGTGGACACTGCCGGCACTTCTGACATACGCACGCGTGCGGGGACACCTCCCCTACAACGCCACACTCTCGGATAAGCCCGAGAGGTGTAAAGAAAAGTGTGGCGGACCGTCCAGTGAGGTCAGAGGTCAGAAAAGTGCAGTTTTCAGACAACGGTGGACACTGGACCGGCGCCGGCGGACACTGCCGACACTTCTGACATACGCACGCGTGCGGGGACACCTCCCCTACAACGCCAGACTCTCGGATAAGCCCGAGAGGTGTAAAGAAAAGTGTGGCGGACCGTCCAGTGAGGTCAGAGGTCAGAAAAGTGCAGTTTTCAGACAACGGTGGACACTGGACCGGCGCCGGCGGACACTGCCGACACTTCTGACATACGCACGCGTGCGGGGACACCTCCCCTACAACGCCACACTCTCGGATAAGCCCGAGAGATGTAAAAAAAAGTGTGGCGGACCGTCCAGTGAGGTCAGAGGTCAGAAAAGTGCAGTTTTCAGACAACGGTGGACACTGGACCGGCGCCGGCGGACACTGCCGACACTTCTGACATACGCACGCGTGCGGGGACACCTCCCCTACAACGCCACACTCTCGGATAAGCCCGAGAGGTGTAAAAAAAAGTGTGGCGGACCGTCCAGTGAGGTCAGAGGTCAGAAAAGTGCAGTTTTCAGACAACGGTGGACACTGGACCGGCGCCGGCGGACACTGCCGACACTTCTGACATACGCACGCGTGCGGGGACACCTCCCCTACAACGCCAGACTCTCGGATAAGCCCGAGAGGTGTAAAGAAAAGTGTGGCGGACCGTCCAGTGAGGTCAGAGGTCAGAAAAGTGCAGTTTTCAGACAACGGTGGACACTGGACCGGCGCCGGCGGACACTGCAGACACTTCTGACATACGCACGCGTGCGGGGACACCTCCCCTACAACGCCACACTCTCGGATAAGCCCGAGAGATGTAAAAAAAAGTGTGGCGGACCGTCCAGTGAGGTCAGAGGTCAGAAAAGTGCAGTTTTCAGACAACGGTGGACACTGGACCGGCGCCGGCGGACACTGCCGACACTTCTGACATACGCACGCGTGCGGGGACACCTCCCCTACAACGCCACACTCTCGGATAAGCCCGAGAGATGTAAAAAAAAGTGTGGCGGACCGTCCAGTGAGGTCAGAGGTCAGAAAAGTGCCGTTTTCAGACAACAGTGGACACTGGACAGGCACCGGTGGACACTGCCGACACTTCTGACATACGCACGCGTGCGGGGACACCTCCCCTACAACGCCACACTCTCGGATAAGCCCGAGAGGTGTAAAGAAAAGTGTGGCGGACCGTCCAGTGAGGTCAGAGGTCAGAAAAGTGCAGTTTTCAGACAACGGTGGACACAGGACCGGCGCCGGCGGACACTGCCGACACTTCTGACATACGCACGCGTGCGGGGACACCTCCCCTACAACGCCAGACTCTCGGATAAGCCCGAGAGATGTAAAAAAAAGTGTGGCGGACCGTCCAGTGAGGTCAGTTGTCAGAAAAGTGCAGTTTTCAGACAACGGTGGACACTGGACCGGCGCCGGCGGACACTGCCGACACTTCTGACATACGCACGCGTGCGGGGACACCTCCCCTACAACGCCACACTCTCGGATAAGCCCGAGAGATGTAAAAAAAAGTGTGGCGGACCGTCCAGTGAGGTCAGAGGTCAGAAAAGTGCAGTTTTCAGACAACGGTGGACACTGGACCGGCGCCGGCGGACACTGCCGACACTTCTGACATACGCACGCGTGCGGGGACACCTCCCCTACAACGCCACACTCTCGGATAAGCCCGAGAGGTGTAAAAAAAAGTGTGGCGGACCGTCCAGTGAGGTCAGAGGTCAGAAAAGTGCCGTTTTCAGACAACAGTGGACACTGGACAGGCACCGGTGGACACTGCCGACACTTCTGACAGAAAAGTGCAGTTTTCAGACAACGGTGGACACTGGACCGGCGCCGGCGGACACTGCCGACACTTCTGAAATACGCACGCGTGCGGGGACACCTCCCCTACAACGCCACACTCTCGGATAAGCCCGAGAGATGTAAAAAAAAGTGTGGCGGACCGTCCAGTGAGGTCAGAGGTCAGAAAAGTGCAGTTTTCAGACAACGGTGGACACTGGACCGGCGCCGGCGGACACTGCCGACACTTCTGACATACGCACGCGTGCGGGGACACCTCCCCTACAACGCCACACTCTCGGATAAGCCCGAGAGGTGTAAAAAAAAGTGTGGCGGACCGTCCAGTGAGGTCAAAGGTCAGAAAAGTGCCGTTTTCAGACAACAGTGGACACTGGACACCTCCCCTACAACGCCACACTCTCGGAAAAGCCCGAGAGGTGTAAAAAAAAGTGTGGCGGACCGTCCAGTGAGGTCAGAGGTCAGAAAAGTGCCGTTTTCAGACAACAGTGGACACTGGACAGGCACCGGTGGACACTGCCGACACTTCTGACATACGCACGCGTGCGGGGACACCTCCCCTACAACGCCACACTCTCGGATAAGCCCGAGAGGTGTAAAGAAAAGTGTGGCGGACCGTCCAGTGAGGTCAGAGGTCAGAAAAGTGCAGTTTTCAGACAACGGTGGACACTGGACCGGCGCCGGCGGACACTGCCGACACTTCTGACATACGCACGCGTGCGGGGACACCTCCCCTACAACGCCAGACTCTCGGATAAGCCCGAGAGGTGTAAAGAAAAGTGTGGCGGACCGTCCAGTGAGGTCAGAGGTCAGAAAAGTGCAGTTTTCAGACAACGGTGGACACTGGACCGGCGCCGGCGGACACTGCCGACACTTCTGACATACGCACGCGTATGGGGACACCTCCCCTACAACGCCACACTCTCGGATAAGCCCGAGAGATGTAAAGAAAAGTGTGGCGGACCGTCCAGTGAGGTCAGAGGTCAGAAAAGTGCAGTTTTCAGACAACGGTGGACACTGGACCGGCGCCGGCGGACACTGCCGACACTTCTGACATACGCACGCGTGCGGGGACACCTCCCCTACAACGCCACACTCTCGGATAAGCCCGAGAGATGTAAAAAAAAGTGTGGCGGACCGTCCAGTGAGGTCAGAGGTCAGAAAAGTGCAGTTTTCAGACAACGGTGGACACTGGACCGGCGCCGGCGGACACTGCCGACACTTCTGACATACGCACGCGTGCGGGGACACCTCCCCTACAACGCCACACTCTCGGATAAGCCCGAGAGGTGTAAAAAAAAGTGTGGCGGACCGTCCAGTGAGGTCAGAGGTCAGAAAAGTGCCGTTTTCAGACAACAGTGGACACTGGACAGGCACCGGTGGACACTGCCGACACTTCTGACAGAAAAGTGCAGTTTTCAGACAACGGTGGACACTGGACCGGCGCCGGCGGACACTGCCGACACTTCTGAAATACGCACGCGTGCGGGGACACCTCCCCTACAACGCCACACTCTCGGATAAGCCCGAGAGATGTAAAAAAAAGTGTGGTGGACCGTCCAGTGAGGTCAGAGGTCAGAAAAGTGCAGTTTTCAGACAACGGTGGACACTGGACCAGCGCCGGCGGACACTGCCGACACTTCTGACATACGCACGCGTGCGGGGACACCTCCCCTACAACGCCACACTCTCGGATAAGCCCGAGAGGTGTAAAAAAAAGTGTGGCGGACCGTCCAGTGAGGTCAAAGGTCAGAAAAGTGCCGTTTTCAGACAACAGTGGACACTGGACACCTCCCCTACAACGCCACACTCTCGGAAAAGCCCGAGAGGTGTAAAAAAAAGTGTGGCGGACCGTCCAGTGAGGTCAGAGGTCAGAAAAGTGCCGTTTTCAGACAACAGTGGACACTGGACAGGCACCGGTGGACACTGCCGACACTTCTGACGTACGCACGCGTGCGGGGACACCTCCCCTACAACGCCACACTCTCGGATAAGCCCGAGAGGTGTAAAGAAAAGTGTGGCGGACCGTCCAGTGAGGTCAGAGGTCAGAAAAGTGCAGTTTTCAGACAACGGTGGACACTGGACCGGCGCCGGCGGACACTGCCGACACTTCTGACATACGCACGCGTGCGGGGACACCTCCCCTACAACGCCAGACTCTCGGATAAGCCCGAGAGGTGTAAAGAAAAGTGTGGCGGACCGTCCAGTGAGGTCAGAGGTCAGAAAAGTGCAGTTTTCAGACAACGGTGGACACTGGACCGGCGCCGGCGGACACTGCCGACACTTCTGACATACGCACGCGTGCGGGGACACCTCCCCTACAACGCCACACTCTCGGATAAGCCCGAGAGATGTAAAGAAAAGTGTGGCGGACCGTCCAGTGAGGTCAGAGGTCAGAAAAGTGCAGTTTTCAGACAACGGTGGACACTGGACCGGCGCCGGCGGACACTGCCGACACTTCTGACATACGCACGCGTGCGGGGACACCTCCCCTACAACGCCACACTCTCGGATAAGCCCGAGAGGTGTAAAAAAAAGTGTGGCGGACCGTCCAGTGAGGTCAGAGGTAAGAAAAGTGCCGTTTTCAGACAACAGTGGACACTGGACCGGCGCCGGTGGACACTGCCGACACTTCTGACATACGCACGCATGCGGGGACACCTCCCCTACAACGCCGAACTCTCGGATAAGCCCGAGAGGTGTAAAAAAAAGTGTGGCGGACCGTCCAGTGAGGTCAGAGGTCAGAAAAGTGCCTTTTTCAGACAACAGTGGACACTGGACAGGCACCGGTGGACACTGCCGACACTTCTGACATACGCACGCGTGCGGGGACACCTCCCCTACAACGCCACACTCTCGGATAAGCCCGAGAGGTGTAAAGAAAAGTGTGGCGGACCGTCCAGTGAGGTCAGAGGTCAGAAAAGTGCAGTTTTCAGACAACGGTGGACACTGGACCGGCGCCGGCGGACACTGCCGACACTTCTGACATACGCACGTGTGCGGGGACACCTCCCCTACAACGCCAGACTCTCGGATAAGCCCGAGAGGTGTAAAGAAAAGTGTGGCGGACCGTCCAGTGAGGTCAGAGGTCAGAAAAGTGCAGTTTTCAGACAACGGTGGACACTGGACCGGCGCCGGCGGACACTGCCGACACTTCTGACATACGCACGCGTGCGGGGACACCTCCCCTACAACGCCACACTCTCGGATAAGCCCGAGAGGTGTAAAAAAAAGTGTGGCGGACCGTCCAGTGAGGTCAGAGGTCAGAAAAGTGCAGTTTTCAGACAACGGTGGACACTGGACCGGCGCCGGCGGACACTGCCGACACTTCTGACATACGCACGCGTGCGGGGACACCTCCCCTACAACGCCACACTCTCGGATAAGCCCGAGATGTAAAAAAAAGTGTGGCGGACCGTCCAGTGAGGTCAGAGGTCAGAAAAGTGCAGTTTTCAGACAACGGTGGACACTGGACCGGCGCCGGCGGACACTGCCGACACTTCTGACATACGCACGCGTGCGGGGACACCTCCCCTACAACGCCACACTCTCGGATAAGCCCGAGAGGTGTAAAGAAAAGTGTGGCGGACCGTCCAGTGAGGTCAGAGGTCAGAAAAGTGCAGTTTTCAGACAACGGTGGACACTGGACCGGTGCCGGCGGACACTGCCGACACTTCTGACATACGCACGCGTGCGGGGACACCTCCCCTACAACGCCACACTCTCGGATAAGCCCGAGAGATGTAAAAAAAAGTGTGGCGGACCGTCCAGTGAGGTCAGAGGTCAGAAAAGTGCAGTTTTCAGACAACGGTGGACACTGGACCGGCGCCGGCGGACACTGCCGACACTTCTGACATACGCACGCGTGCGGGGACACCTCCCCTACAACGCCACACTCTCGGATAAGCCCGAGAGGTGTAAAGAAAAGTGTGGCGGACCGTCCAGTGAGGTCAGAGGTCAGAAAAGTGCAGTTTTCAGACAACGGTGGACACTGGACCGGCGCCGGCGGACACTGCCGACACTTCTGACATACGCACGCGTGCGGGGACACCTCCCCTACAACGCCAGACTCTTGGATAAGCCCGAGAGGTGTAAAGAAACGTGTGGCGGACCGTCCAGTGAGGTCAGAGGTCAGAAAAGTGCAGTTTTCAGACAACGGTGGACACTGGACCGGCGCCGGCGGACACTGCCGACACTTCTGACATACGCACGCGTGCGGGGACACCTCCCCTACAACGCCAGACTCTCGGATAAGCCCGAGAGGTGTAAAGAAAAGTGTGGCGGACCGTCCAGTGAGGTCAGAGGTCAGAAAAGTGCAGTTTTCAGACAACGGTGGACACTGGACCGGCGCCGGCGGACACTGCCGACACTTCTGACATACGCACGCGTGCGGGGACACCTCCCCTACAACAACACACTCTCGGATAAGCCCGAGAGATGTAAAAAAAAGTGTGGCGGACCGTCCAGTGAGGTCAGAGGTCAGAAAAGTGCCGTTTTCAGACAACAGTGGACACTGGACAGGCACCGGTGGACACTGCCGACACTTCTGACATACGCACGCGTGCGGGGACACCTCCCCTACAACGCCACACTCTCGGATAAGCCCGAGATGTAAAAAAAAGTGTGGCGGACCGTCCAGTGAGGTCAGAGGTCAGAAAAGTGCAGTTTTCAGACAACGGTGGACACTGGACCGGCGCCGGCGGACACTGCCGACACTTCTGACATACGCACGCGTGCGGGGACACCTCCCCTACAACGCCTGCACTTTTCTGACCTCTGACCTCACTGGACGGTCCGCCACACTTTTCTTTACACCTCTCGGGCTTATTCGAGAGTTTGGCGTTGTAGGGGAGGTGTCCCCGCACGCGTGCGTATGTCAGAAGTGTCGGCAGTGTCCACCGGTGCCTGTCCAGTGTCCACTTTTGTCTGAAAACGGCACTTTTCTGACCTCTGACCTCACTGGACGGTCCGCCACTCGGATAAGCCCGAGAGGTGTAAAAAAAAGTTTGGCGGACCGTCCAGTGAGGTCAGAGGTCAGAAAAGTGCCGTTTTCAGACAACAGTGGACACTGGACAGGCACCGGTGGACACTGCCGACACTTCTGACATACGCACGCGTGCGGGGACACCTCCCCTACAACGCCACACTCTCGGATAAGCCCGAGAGGTGTAAAGAAAAGTGTGGCGGACCGTCCAGTGAGGTCAGAGGTCAGAAAAGTGCAGTTTTCAGACAACGGTGGACACTGGACCGGCGCCGGTGGACACTGCCGACACTTCTGACATACGCACGCATGCGGGGACACCTCCCCTACAACGCCAGACTCTCGGATAAGCCCGAGAGGTGTAAAGAAAAGTGTGGCGGACCGTCCAGTGAGGTCAGAGGTCAGAAAAGTGCAGTTTTCAGACAACGGTGGACACTGGACCGGCGCCGGCGGACACTGCCGACACTTCTGACATACGCACGCGTGCGGGGACACCTCCCCTACAACGCCAGACTCTCGGATAAGCCCGAGAGGTGTAAAGAAAAGTGTGGCGGACCGTCCAGTGAGGTCAGAGGTCAGAAAAGTGCAATTTTCAGACAACGGTGGACACTGGACCGGCGCCGGCGGACACTGCCGACACTTCTGACAACGCACGCGTGCGGGGACACCTCCCCTACAACGCCACACTCTCGGATAAGCCCGAGAGATGTAAAAAAAAGTGTGGCGGACCGTCCAGTGAGGTCAGAGGTCAGAAAAGTGCAGTTTTCAGAAAACGGTGGACACTGGACCGGCGCCGGTGGACACTGCCGACACTTCTGACATACGCACGCATGCGGGGACACCTCCCCTACAACGCCAGACTCTCGGATAAGCCCGAGAGGTGTAAAGAAAAGTGTGGCGGACCGTCCAGTGAGGTCAGAGGTCAGAAAAGTGCAGTTTTCAGACAACGGTGGACACTGGACCGGCGCCGGCGGACACTGCCGACACTTCTGACATACGCACGCGTGCGGGGACACCTCCCCTACAACGCCAGACTCTCGGATAAGCCCGAGAGGTGTAAAGAAAAGTGTGGCGGACCGTCCAGTGAGGTCAGAGGTCAGAAAAGTGCAATTTTCAGACAACGGTGGACACTGGACCGGCGCCGGCGGACACTGCCGACACTTCTGACAACGCACGCGTGCGGGGACACCTCCCCTACAACGCCACACTCTCGGATAAGCCCGAGAGATGTAAAAAAAAGTGTGGCGGACCGTCCAGTGAGGTCAGAGGTCAGAAAAGTGCAGTTTTCAGACAACGGTGGACACTGGACCGGCGCCGGCGGACACTGCCGACACTTCTGACATACGCACGCGTGCGGGGACACCTCCCCTACAACGCCACACTCTCGGATAAGCCCGAGAGGTGTAAAGAAAAGTGTGGCGGACCGTCCAGTGAGGTCAGAGGTCAGAAAAGTGCAGTTTTCAGACAACGGTGGACACTGGACCAGCGCCGGCGG
Source organism: Gymnoscopelus braueri (assembly GCF_963280865.1). NCBI lineage: Eukaryota > Metazoa > Chordata > Actinopteri > Myctophiformes > Myctophidae > Gymnoscopelus > Gymnoscopelus braueri. The sequence continues at coordinate 487,479 of NW_027660552.1, read as the reverse complement.
ACACTGCCGACACTTCTGACATACGCACGCGTGCGGGGACACCTCCCCTACAACGCCACACTCTCGGATAAGCCCGAGAGGTGTAAAAAAAAGTGTGGCGGACCGTCCAGTGAGGTCAGAGGTCAGAAAAGTGCCGTTTTCAGACAACAGTGGACACTGGACAGGCACCGGTGGACACTGCCGAAACTTCTGACATACGCACGCGTGCGGGGACACCTCCCCTACAACGCCACACTCTCGGATAAGCCCGAGAGGTGTAAAGAAAAGTGTGGCGGACAACGTGCAGTTTTCAGACAACGTGGCGGACCGTCCAGTGAGGTCAGAGGTCAGAAAAGTGCAGTTTTCAGACAACGGTGGACACTGGACCGGCGCCGGCGGACACTGCCGACACTTCTGACATACGCACGCGTGCGGGGACACCTCCCCTACAACGCCACACTCTCGGATAAGCCCGAGAGGTGTAAAGAAAAGTGTGGCGGACCGTCCAGTGAGGTCAGAGGTCAGAAAAGTGCAGTTTTCAGACAACGGTGGACACTGGACCGGCGCCGGCGGACACTGCCGACACTTCTGACATACGCACGCGTGCGGGGACACCTCCCCTACAACGCCACACTCTCGGATAAGCCCGAGAGGTGTAAAGAAAAGTGTGGCGGACCGTCCAGTGAGGTCAGAGGTCAGAAAAGTGCAGTTTTCAGACAACGGTGGACACTGGACCGGCGCCGGCGGACACTGCCGACACTTATGACATACGCACGCGTGCGGGGACACCTCCCCTACAACGCCAGACTCTCGGATTAGCCCGAGAGGTGTAAAGAAAAGTGTGGCGGACCGTCCAGTGAGGTCAGAGGTCAGAAAAGTGCAGTTTTCAGACAACGGTGGACACTGGACCGGCGCCGGCGGACACTGCCGACACTTCTGACATACGCACGCGTGCGGGGACACCTCCCCTACAACGCCACACTCTCGGATAAGCCCGAGAGGTGTAAAAAAAAGTGTGGCGGACCGTCCAGTGAGGTCAGAGGTCAGAAAAGTGCCGTTTTCAGACAACGGTGGACACTGGACCGGCGCCGGCGGACACTGCCGACACTTCTGACATACGCACGCGTGCGGGGACACCTCCCCTACAACGCCAGACTCTCGGATAAGCCCGAGAGGTGTAAAGAAAAGTGTGGCGGACCGTCCAGTGAGGTCAGAGGTCAGTAAAGTGCCGTTTTCAGACAACAGTGGACACTGGACAGGCACCGGTGGACACTGCCGACACTTCTGACATACGCACGCGTGCGGGGACACCTCCCCTACAACGCCACACTCTCGGATAAGCCCGAGAGGTGTAAAGAAAAGTGTGGCGGACCGTCCAGTGAGGTCAGAGGTCAGAAAAGTGCAGTTTTCAGACAACGGTGGACACTGGACCGGCGCCGGTGGACACTGCCGACACTTCTGACATACGCACGCGTGCGGGGACACCTCCCCTACAACGCCAGACTCTCGGATAAGCCCGAGAGGTGTAAAGAAAAGTGTGGCGGACCGTCCAGTGATGTCAGAGGTCAGAAAAGTGCAGTTTTCAGACAACGGTGGACACTGGACCGGCGCCGGCGGACACTGCCGACACTTCTGACATACGCACGCGTGCGGGGACACCTCCCCTACAACGCCACACTCTCGGATAAGCCCGAGAGATGTAAAAAAAAGTGTGGCGGACCGTCCAGTGAGGTCAGAGGTCAGAAAAGTGCAGTTTTCAGACAACGGTGGACACTGGACCGGCGCCGGCGGACACTGCCGACACTTCTGACATACGCACGCGTGCGGGGACACCTCCCCTACAACGCCACACTCTCGGATAAGCCCGAGAGATGTAAAAAAAAGTGTGGCGGACCGTCCAGTGAGGTCAGAGGTCAGAAAAGTGCAGTTTTCAGACAACGGTGGACACTGGACCGGCGCCGGTCCAGTGTCACCTCCCCTACAACGCCAAACTCTCGGATAAGCCCGAGAGGTGTAAAGAAAAGTGTGGCGGACCGTCCAGTGAGGTCAGAGGTCAGAAAAGTGCAGTTTTCAGACAACGGTGGACACTGGACCGGCGCCGGCGGACACTGCCGACACTTCTGACATACGCACGCGTGCGGGGACACCTCCCCTACAACGCCACACTCTCGGATAAGCCCGAGAGGTGTAAAGAAAAGTGTGGCGGACCGTCCAGTGAGGTCAGAGGTCAGAAAAGTGCAGTTTTCAGACAACGGTGGACATTGGACCGGCGCCGGCGGACACTGCCGACACTTCTGACATACGCACGCGTGCGGGGACACCTCCCCTACAACGCCACACTCTCGGATAAGCCCGAGAGATGTAAAAAAAAGTGTGGCGGACCGTCCAGTGAGGTCAGAGGTCAGAAAAGTGCAGTTTTCAGACAACGGTGGACACTGGACCGGCGCCGGCGGACACTGCCGACACTTCTGACATACGCACGCGTGCGGGGACACCTCCCCTACAACGCCAGACTCTCGGATAAGCCCGAGAGGTGTAAAGAAAAGTGTGGCGGACCGTCCAGTGAGGTCAGAGGTCAGAAAAGTGCAGTTTTCAGACAACGGTGGACACTGGACCGGCGCCGGCGGACACTGCCGACACTTCTGACATACGCACGCGTGCGGGGACACCTCCCCTACAACGCCACACTCTCGGATAAGCCCGAGAGATGTAAAAAAAAGTGTGGCGGACCGTCCAGTGAGGTCAGAGGTCAGAAAAGTGCAGTTTTCAGACAACGGTGGACACTGGACCGGTGCCGGCGGACACTGCCGACACTTCTCACATACGCACGCGTGCGGGGACACCTCCCCTACAACGCCACACTCTCGGATAAGCCCGAGAGATGTAAAAAAAAGTGTGGCGGACCGTCCAGTGAGGTCAGAGGTCAGAAAAGTGCAGTTTTCAGACAACGGTGGACACTGGACCGGCGCCGGCGGACACTGCCGAAACTTCTGACATACGCACGCGTGCGGGGACACCTCCCCTACAACGCCACACTCTCGGATAAGCCCGAGAGATGTAAAAAAAAGTGTGGCGGACCGTCCAGTGAGGTCAGAGGTCAGAAAAGTGCAGTTTTCAGACAACGGTGGACACTGGACCGGCGCCGGCGGACACTGCCGACACTTCTGACATACGCACGCGTGCGGGGACACCTCCCCTACAACGCCACACTCTCGGATAAGCCCGAGAGGTGTAAAAAAAAGTGTGGCGGACCGTCCAGTGAGGTCAGAGGTCAGAAAAGTGCAGTTTTCAGACAACAGTGGACACTGGACAGGCACCGGTGGACACTGCCGACACTTCTGACATACGCACGCGTGCGGGGACACCTCCCCTACAACGCCACACTCTCGGATAAGCCCGAGAGGTGTAAAGAAAAGTGTGGCGGACCGTCCAGTGAGGTCAGAGGTCAGAAAAGTGCAGTTTTCAGACAACGGTGGACACTGGACCGGCGCCGGCGGACACTGCCGAAACTTCTGACATACGCACGCGTGCGGGGACACCTCCCCTACAACGCCACACTCTCGGATAAGCCCGAGAGATGTAAAAAAAAGTGTGGCGGACCGTCCAGTGAGGTCAGAGGTCAGAAAAGTGCAGTTTTCAGACAACGGTGGACACTGGACCGGCGCCGGCGGACACTGCCGACACTTCTGACATACGCACGCGTGCGGGGACACCTCCCCTACAACGCCACACTCTCGGATAAGCCCGAGAGGTGTAAAAAAAAGTGTGGCGGACCGTCCAGTGAGGTCAGAGGTCAGAAAAGTGCAGTTTTCAGACAACAGTGGACACTGGACAGGCACCGGTGGACACTGCCGACACTTCTGACATACGCACGCGTGCGGGGACACCTCCCCTACAACGCCATACTCTCGGATAAGCCCGAGAGGTGTAAAGAAAAGTGTGGCGGACCGTCCAGTGAGGTCAGAGGTCAGAGAGGTGCAGTTTTCAGACAACGGTGGACACTGGACCGGCGCCGGCGGACACTGCCGACACTTCTGAAATACGCACGCGTGCGGGGACACCTCCCCTACAACGCCACACTCTCGGATAAGCCCGAGAGGTGTAAAAAAAAGTGTGGCGGACCGTCCAGTGAGGTCAGAGGTCAGAAAAGTGCCGTTTTCAGACAACAGTGGACACTGGACAGGCACCGGTGGACACTGCCGACACTTCTGACATACGCACGCGTGCGGGGACACCTCCCCTACAACGCCAAACTCTCGGATAAGCCCGAGAGGTGTAAAGAAAAGTGTGGCGGACCGTCCAGTGAGGTCAGAGGTCAGAAAAGTGCAGTTTTCAGACAACGGTGGACACTGGACCGGCGCCGGCGGACACTGCCGACACTTCTGACATACGCACGCGTGCGGGGACACCTCCCCTACAACGCCACACTAACGGATAAGCCCGAGAGATGTAAAAAAAAGTGTGGCGGACCGTCCAGTGAGGTCAGAGGTCAGAAAATTGCAGTCTTCAGACAACGGTGGACACGGGACCGGCGCCGGCGGACACTGCCGACACTTCTGACATACGCACGCGTGCGGGGACACCTCCCCTACAACGCCAGACTCTCGGATAAGCCCGAGAGGTGTAAAGAAAAGTGTGGCGGACCGTCCAGTGAGGTCAGAGGTCAGAAAAGTGCAATTTTCAGACAACGGTGGACACTGGACCGGCGCCGGCGGACACTGCCGACACTTCTGACAACGCACGCGTGCGGGGACACCTCCCCTACAACGCCACACTCTCGGATAAGCCCGAGAGATGTAAAAAAAAGTGTGGCGGACCGTCCAGTGAGGTCAGAGGTCAGAAAAGTGCAGTTTTCAGACAACGGTGGACACTGGACCGGCGCCGGCGGACACTGCCGACACTTCTGACATACGCACGCGTGCGGGGACACCTCCCCTACAACGCCACACTCTCGGATAAGCCCGAGAGGTGTAAAAAAAAGTGTGGCGGACCGTCCAGTGAGGTCAGAGGTCAGAAAAGTGCCGTTTTCAGACAACAGTGGACACTGGACAGGCACCGGTGGACACTGCCGACACTTCTGACATACGCACGCGTGCGGGGACACCTCCCCTACAACGCCACACTCTCGGATAAGCCCGAGAGATGTAAAAAAAAGTGTGGCGGACCGTCCAGTGAGGTCAGAGGTCAGAAAAGTGCAGTTTTCAGACAACGGTGGACACTGGACCGGCGCCGGCGGACACTGCCGACACTTCTGACATACGCACGCGTGCGGGGACACCTCCCCTACAACGCCACACTCTCGGATAAGCCCGAGAGGTGTAAAGAAAAGTGTGGCGGACCGTCCAGTGAGGTCAGAGGTCAGAAAAGTGCAGTTTTCAGACAACGGTGGACACTGGACCGGCGCCGGCGGACACTGCCGACACTTCTGACATACGCACGCGTGCGGGGACACCTCCCCTACAACGCCAGACTCTTGGATAAGCCCGAGAGGTGTAAAGAAACGTGTGGCGGACCGTCCAGTGAGGTCAGAGGTCAGAAAAGTGCAGTTTTCAGACAACGGTGGACACTGGACCGGCGCCGGCGGACACTGCCGACACTTCTGACATACGCACGCGTGCGGGGACACCTCCCCTACAACGCCAGACTCTCGGATAAGCCCGAGAGGTGTAAAGAAAAGTGTGGCGGACCGTCCAGTGAGGTCAGAGGTCAGAAAAGTGCAGTTTTCAGACAACGGTGGACACTGGACCGGCGCCGGCGGACACTGCCGACACTTCTGACATACGCACGCGTGCGGGGACACCTCCCCTACAACAACACACTCTCGGATAAGCCCGAGAGATGTAAAAAAAAGTGTGGCGGACCGTCCAGTGAGGTCAGAGGTCAGAAAAGTGCAGTTTTCAGACAACGGTGGACACTGGACCGGCGCCGGCGGACACTGCCGACACTTCTGACATACGCACGCGTGCGGGGACACCTCCCCTACAACGCCACACTCTCGGATAAGCCCGAGAGGTGTAAAAAAAAGTGTGGCGGACCGTCCAGTGAGGTCAGAGGTCAGAAAAGTGCCGTTTTCAGACAACAGTGGACACTGGACAGGCACCGGTGGACACTGCCGACACTTCTGACATACGCACGCGTGCGGGGACACCTCCCCTACAACGCCACACTCTCGGATAAGCCCGAGATGTAAAAAAAAGTGTGGCGGACCGTCCAGTGAGGTCAGAGGTCAGAAAAGTGCAGTTTTCAGACAACGGTGGACACTGGACCGGCGCCGGCGGACACTGCCGACACTTCTGACATACGCACGCGTGCGGGGACACCTCCCCTACAACGCCTGCACTTTTCTGACCTCTGACCTCACTGGACGGTCCGCCACACTTTTCTTTACACCTCTCGGGCTTATTCGAGAGTTTGGCGTTGTAGGGGAGGTGTCCCCGCACGCGTGCGTATGTCAGAAGTGTCGGCAGTGTCCACCGGTGCCTGTCCAGTGTCCACTGTTGTCTGAAAACGGCACTTTTCTGACCTCTGACCTCACTGGACGGTCCGCCACTCGGATAAGCCCGAGAGGTGTAAAAAAAAGTTTGGCGGACCGTCCAGTGAGGTCAGAGGTCAGAAAAGTGCCGTTTTCAGACAACAGTGGACACTGGACAGGCACCGGTGGACACTGCCGACACTTCTGACATACGCACGCGTGCGGGGACACCTCCCCTACAACGCCACACTCTCGGATAAGCCCGAGAGGTGTAAAGAAAAGTGTGGCGGACCGTCCAGTGAGGTCAGAGGTCAGAAAAGTGCAGTTTTCAGACAACGGTGGACACTGGACCGGCGCCGGTGGACACTGCCGACACTTCTGACATACGCACGCATGCGGGGACACCTCCCCTACAACGCCAGACTCTCGGATAAGCCCGAGAGGTGTAAAGAAAAGTGTGGCGGACCGTCCAGTGAGGTCAGAGGTCAGAAAAGTGCAGTTTTCAGACAACGGTGGACACTGGACCGGCGCCGGCGGACACTGCCGACACTTCTGACATACGCACGCGTGCGGGGACACCTCCCCTACAACGCCAGACTCTCGGATAAGCCCGAGAGGTGTAAAGAAAAGTGTGGCGGACCGTCCAGTGAGGTCAGAGGTCAGAAAAGTGCAATTTTCAGACAACGGTGGACACTGGACCGGCGCCGGCGGACACTGCCGACACTTCTGACAACGCACGCGTGCGGGGACACCTCCCCTACAACGCCACACTCTCGGATAAGCCCGAGAGATGTAAAAAAAAGTGTGGCGGACCGTCCAGTGAGGTCAGAGGTCAGAAAAGTGCAGTTTTCAGACAACGGTGGACACTGGACCGGCGCCGGCGGACACTGCCGACACTTCTGACATACGCACGCGTGCGGGGACACCTCCCCTACAACGCCACACTCTCGGATAAGCCCGAGAGGTGTAAAGAAAAGTGTGGCGGACCGTCCAGTGAGGTCAGAGGTCAGAAAAGTGCAGTTTTCAGACAACGGTGGACACTGGACCAGCGCCGGCGGACACTGCCGACACTTCTGACATACGCACGCGTGCGGGGACACCTCCCCTACAACGCCACACTCTCGGATAAGCCCGAGAGGTGTAAAAAAAAGTGTGGCGGACCGTCCAGTGAGGTCAGAGGTCAGAAAAGTGCCGTTTTCAGACAACAGTGGACACTGGACAGGCACCGGTGGACACTGCCGAAACTTCTGACATACGCACGCGTGCGGGGACACCTCCCCTACAACGCCACACTCTCGGATAAGCCCGAGAGGTGTAAAGAAAAGTGTGGCGGACAACGTGCAGTTTTCAGACAACGTGGCGGACCGTCCAGTGAGGTCAGAGGTCAGAAAAGTGCAGTTTTCAGACAACGGTGGACACTGGACCGGCGCCGGCGGACACTGCCGACACTTCTGACATACGCACGCGTGCGGGGACACCTCCCCTACAACGCCACACTCTCGGATAAGCCCGAGAGGTGTAAAGAAAAGTGTGGCGGACCGTCCAGTGAGGTCAGAGGTCAGAAAAGTGCAGTTTTCAGACAACGGTGGACACTGGACCAGCGCCGGCGGACACTGCCGACACTTCTGACATACGCACGCGTGCGGGGACACCTCCCCTACAACGCCACACTCTCGGATAAGCCCGAGAGGTGTAAAAAAAAGTGTGGCGGACCGTCCAGTGAGGTCAGAGGTCAGAAAAGTGCCGTTTTCAGACAACAGTGGACACTGGACAGGCACCGGTGGACACTGCCGAAACTTCTGACATACGCACGCGTGCGGGGACACCTCCCCTACAACGCCACACTCTCGGATAAGCCCGAGAGGTGTAAAGAAAAGTGTGGCGGACAACGTGCAGTTTTCAGACAACGTGGCGGACCGTCCAGTGAGGTCAGAGGTCAGAAAAGTGCAGTTTTCAGACAACGGTGGACACTGGACCGGCGCCGGCGGACACTGCCGACACTTCTGACATACGCACGCGTGCGGGGACACCTCCCCTACAACGCCACACTCTCGGATAAGCCCGAGAGGTGTAAAGAAAAGTGTGGCGGACCGTCCAGTGAGGTCAGAGGTCAGAAAAGTGCAGTTTTCAGACAACGGTGGACACTGGACCGGCGCCGGCGGACACTGCCGACACTTCTGACATACGCACGCGTGCGGGGACACCTCCCCTACAACGCCACACTCTCGGATAAGCCCGAGAGGTGTAAAGAAAAGTGTGGCGGACCGTCCAGTGAGGTCAGAGGTCAGAAAAGTGCAGTTTTCAGACAACGGTGGACACTGGACCGGCGCCGGCGGACACTGCCGACACTTATGACATACGCACGCGTGCGGGGACACCTCCCCTACAACGCCAGACTCTCGGATTAGCCCGAGAGGTGTAAAGAAAAGTGTGGCGGACCGTCCAGTGAGGTCAGAGGTCAGAAAAGTGCAGTTTTCAGACAACGGTGGACACTGGACCGGCGCCGGCGGACACTGCCGACACTTCTGACATACGCACGCGTGCGGGGACACCTCCCCTACAACGCCACACTCTCGGATAAGCCCGAGAGGTGTAAAAAAAAGTGTGGCGGACCGTCCAGTGAGGTCAGAGGTCAGAAAAGTGCCGTTTTCAGACAACGGTGGACACTGGACCGGCGCCGGCGGACACTGCCGACACTTCTGACATACGCACGCGTGCGGGGACACCTCCCCTACAACGCCAGACTCTCGGATAAGCCCGAGAGGTGTAAAGAAAAGTGTGGCGGACCGTCCAGTGAGGTCAGAGGTCAGTAAAGTGCCGTTTTCAGACAACAGTGGACACTGGACAGGCACCGGTGGACACTGCCGACACTTCTGACATACGCACGCGTGCGGGGACACCTCCCCTACAACGCCACACTCTCGGATAAGCCCGAGAGGTGTAAAGAAAAGTGTGGCGGACCGTCCAGTGAGGTCAGAGGTCAGAAAAGTGCAGTTTTCAGACAACGGTGGACACTGGACCGGCGCCGGTGGACACTGCCGACACTTCTGACATACGCACGCGTGCGGGGACACCTCCCCTACAACGCCAGACTCTCGGATAAGCCCGAGAGGTGTAAAGAAAAGTCTGGCGGACCGTCCAGTGATGTCAGAGGTCAGAAAAGTGCAGTTTTCAGACAACGGTGGACACTGGACCGGCGCCGGCGGACACTGCCGACACTTCTGACATACGCACGCGTGCGGGGACACCTCCCCTACAACGCCACACTCTCGGATAAGCCCGAGAGATGTAAAAAAAAGTGTGGCGGACCGTCCAGTGAGGTCAGAGGTCAGAAAAGTGCAGTTTTCAGACAACGGTGGACACTGGACCGGCGCCGGCGGACACTGCCGACACTTCTGACATACGCACGCGTGCGGGGACACCTCCCCTACAACGCCACACTCTCGGATAAGCCCGAGAGATGTAAAAAAAAGTGTGGCGGACCGTCCAGTGAGGTCAGAGGTCAGAAAAGTGCAGTTTTCAGACAACGGTGGACACTGGACCGGCGCCGGTCCAGTGTCACCTCCCCTACAACGCCAAACTCTCGGATAAGCCCGAGAGGTGTAAAGAAAAGTGTGGCGGACCGTCCAGTGAGGTCAGAGGTCAGAAAAGTGCAGTTTTCAGACAACGGTGGACACTGGACCGGCGCCGGCGGACACTGCCGACACTTCTGACATACGCACGCGTGCGGGGACACCTCCCCTACAACGCCACACTCTCGGATAAGCCCGAGAGGTGTAAAGAAAAGTGTGGCGGACCGTCCAGTGAGGTCAGAGGTCAGAAAAGTGCAGTTTTCAGACAACGGTGGACATTGGACCGGCGCCGGCGGACACTGCCGACACTTCTGACATACGCACGCGTGCGGGGACACCTCCCCTACAACGCCACACTCTCGGATAAGCCCGAGAGATGTAAAAAAAAGTGTGGCGGACCGTCCAGTGAGGTCAGAGGTCAGAAAAGTGCAGTTTTCAGACAACGGTGGACACTGGACCGGCGCCGGCGGACACTGCCGACACTTCTGACATACGCACGCGTGCGGGGACACCTCCCCTACAACGCCAGACTCTCGGATAAGCCCGAGAGGTGTAAAGAAAAGTGTGGCGGACCGTCCAGTGAGGTCAGAGGTCAGAAAAGTGCAGTTTTCAGACAACGGTGGACACTGGACCGGCGCCGGCGGACACTGCCGACACTTCTGACATACGCACGCGTGCGGGGACACCTCCCCTACAACGCCACACTCTCGGATAAGCCCGAGAGATGTAAAAAAAAGTGTGGCGGACCGTCCAGTGAGGTCAGAGGTCAGAAAAGTGCAGTTTTCAGACAACGGTGGACACTGGACCGGTGCCGGCGGACACTGCCGACACTTCTCACATACGCACGCGTGCGGGGACACCTCCCCTACAACGCCACACTCTCGGATAAGCCCGAGAGATGTAAAAAAAAGTGTGGCGGACCGTCCAGTGAGGTCAGAGGTCAGAAAAGTGCAGTTTTCAGACAACGGTGGACACTGGACCGGCGCCGGCGGACACTGCCGAAACTTCTGACATACGCACGCGTGCGGGGACACCTCCCCTACAACGCCACACTCTCGGATAAGCCCGAGAGATGTAAAAAAAAGTGTGGCGGACCGTCCAGTGAGGTCAGAGGTCAGAAAAGTGCAGTTTTCAGACAACGGTGGACACTGGACCGGCGCCGGCGGACACTGCCGACACTTCTGACATACGCACGCGTGCGGGGACACCTCCCCTACAACGCCACACTCTCGGATAAGCCCGAGAGGTGTAAAAAAAAGTGTGGCGGACCGTCCAGTGAGGTCAGAGGTCAGAAAAGTGCAGTTTTCAGACAACAGTGGACACTGGACAGGCACCGGTGGACACTGCCGACACTTCTGACATACGCACGCGTGCGGGGACACCTCCCCTACAACGCCACACTCTCGGATAAGCCCGAGAGGTGTAAAGAAAAGTGTGGCGGACCGTCCAGTGAGGTCAGAGGTCAGAAAAGTGCAGTTTTCAGACAACGGTGGACACTGGACCGGCGCCGGCGGACACTGCCGAAACTTCTGACATACGCACGCGTGCGGGGACACCTCCCCTACAACGCCACACTCTCGGATAAGCCCGAGAGATGTAAAAAAAAGTGTGGCGGACCGTCCAGTGAGGTCAGAGGTCAGAAAAGTGCAGTTTTCAGACAACGGTGGACACTGGACCGGCGCCGGCGGACACTGCCGACACTTCTGACATACGCACGCGTGCGGGGACACCTCCCCTACAACGCCACACTCTCGGATAAGCCCGAGAGGTGTAAAAAAAAGTGTGGCGGACCGTCCAGTGAGGTCAGAGGTCAGAAAAGTGCAGTTTTCAGACAACAGTGGACACTGGACAGGCACCGGTGGACACTGCCGACACTTCTGACATACGCACGCGTGCGGGGACACCTCCCCTACAACGCCACACTCTCGGATAAGCCCGAGAGGTGTAAAGAAAAGTGTGGCGGACCGTCCAGTGAGGTCAGAGGTCAGAGAGGTGCAGTTTTCAGACAACGGTGGACACTGGACCGGCGCCGGCGGACACTGCCGACACTTCTGAAATACGCACGCGTGCGGGGACACCTCCCCTACAACGCCACACTCTCGGATAAGCCCGAGAGGTGTAAAAAAAAGTGTGGCGGACCGTCCAGTGAGGTCAGAGGTCAGAAAAGTGCCGTTTTCAGACAACAGTGGACACTGGACAGGCACCGGTGGACACTGCCGACACTTCTGACATACGCACGCGTGCGGGGACACCTCCCCTACAACGCCAAACTCTCGGATAAGCCCGAGAGGTGTAAAGAAAAGTGTGGCGGACCGTCCAGTGAGGTCAGAGGTCAGAAAAGTGCAGTTTTCAGACAACGGTGGACACTGGACCGGCGCCGGCGGACACTGCCGACACTTCTGACATACGCACGCGTGCGGGGACACCTCCCCTACAACGCCACACTAACGGATAAGCCCGAGAGATGTAAAAAAAAGTGTGGCGGACCGTCCAGTGAGGTCAGAGGTCAGAAAATTGCAGTCTTCAGACAACGGTGGACACGGGACCGGCGCCGGCGGACACTGCCGACACTTCTGACATACGCACGCGTGCGGGGACACCTCCCCTACAACGCCAGACTCTCGGATAAGCCCGAGAGGTGTAAAGAAAAGTGTGGCGGACCGTCCAGTGAGGTCAGAGGTCAGAAAAGTGCAATTTTCAGACAACGGTGGACACTGGACCGGCGCCGGCGGACACTGCCGACACTTCTGACAACGCACGCGTGCGGGGACACCTCCCCTACAACGCCACACTCTCGGATAAGCCCGAGAGATGTAAAAAAAAGTGTGGCGGACCGTCCAGTGAGGTCAGAGGTCAGAAAAGTGCAGTTTTCAGACAACGGTGGACACTGGACCGGCGCCGGCGGACACTGCCGACACTTCTGACATACGCACGCGTGCGGGGACACCTCCCCTACAACGCCACACTCTCGGATAAGCCCGAGAGGTGTAAAAAAAAGTGTGGCGGACCGTCCAGTGAGGTCAGAGGTCAGAAAAGTGCCGTTTTCAGACAACAGTGGACACTGGACAGGCACCGGTGGACACTGCCGACACTTCTGACATACGCACGCGTGCGGGGACACCTCCCCTACAACGCCAAACTCTCGGATAAGCCCGAGAGGTGTAAAGAAAAGTGTGGCGGACCGTCCAGTGAGGTCAGAGGTCAGAAAAGTGCAGTTTTCAGACAACGGTGGACACTGGACCGGCGCCGGCGGACACTGCCGACACTTCTGACATACGCACGCGTGCGGGGACACCTCCCCTACAACGCCAGACTCTCGGATAAGCCCGAGAGGTGTAAGGAAAAGTGTGGCGGACGTCCAGTGAGGTCAGAGGTCAGAAAAGTGCAGTTTTCAGACAACGGTGGACACTGGACCGGCGCCGGCGGACACTGCCGACACTTCTGACATACGCACGCGTGCGGGGACACCTCCCCTACAACGCCACACTCTCGGATAAGCCCGAGAGGTGTAAAAAAAAGTGTGGCGGACCGTCCAGTGAGGTCAGAGGTCAGAAAAGTGCCGTTTTCAGACAACAGTGGACACTGGACAGGCACCGGTGGACACTGCCGACACTTCTGACATACGCACGCGTGCGGGGACACCTCCCCTACAACGCCACACTCTCGGATAAGCCCGAGAGGTGTAAAGAAAAGTGTGGCGGACAACGTGCAGTTTTCAGACAACGTGGCGGACCGTCCAGTGAGGTCAGAGGTCAGAAAAGTGCAGTTTTCAGACAACGGTGGACACTGGACCGGCGCCGGCGGACACTGCCGACACTTCTGACATACGCACGCGTGCGGGGACACCTCCCCTACAACGCCACACTCTCGGATAAGCCCGAGAGGTGTAAAGAAAAGTGTGGCGGACCGTCCAGTGAGGTCAGAGGTCAGAAAAGTGCAGTTTTCAGACAACGGTGGACACTGGACCGGCGCCGGCGGACACTGCCGACACTTCTGACATACGCACGCGTGCGGGGACACCTCCCCTACAACGCCACACTCTCGGATAAGCCCGAGAGGTGTAAAGAAAAGTGTGGCGGACCGTCCAGTGAGGTCAGAGGTCAGAAAAGTGCAGTTTTCAGACAACGGTGGACACTGGACCGGCGCCGGCGGACACTGCCGACACTTCTGACATACGCACGCGTGCGGGGACACCTCCCCTACAACGCCAGACTCTCGGATTAGCCCGAGAGGTGTAAAGAAAAGTGTGGCGGACCGTCCAGTGAGGTCAGAGGTCAGAAAAGTGCAGTTTTCAGACAACGGTGGACACTGGACCGGCGCCGGCGGACACTGCCGACACTTCTGACATACGCACGCGTGCGGGGACACCTCCCCTACAACGCCACACTCTCGGATAAGCCCGAGAGGTGTAAAAAAAAGTGTGGCGGACCGTCCAGTGAGGTCAGAGGTCAGAAAAGTGCCGTTTTCAGACAACGGTGGACACTGGACCGGCGCCGGCGGACACTGCCGACACTTCTGACATACGCACGCGTGCGGGGACACCTCCCCTACAACGCCAGACTCTCGGATAAGCCCGAGAGGTGTAAAGAAAAGTGTGGCGGACCGTCCAGTGAGGTCAGAGGTCAGAAAAGTGCAGTTTTCAGACAACGGTGGACACTGGACCGGTGCCGGCGGACACTGCCGACACTTCTGACATACGCACGCGTGCGGGGACACCTCCCCTACAACGCCACACTCTCGGATAAGCCCGAGAGGTGTAAAGAAAAGTGTGGCGGACCGTCCAGTGAGGTCAGAGGTCAGTAAAGTGCCGTTTTCAGACAACAGTGGACACTGGACAGGCACCGGTGGACACTGCCGACACTTCTGACATACGCACGCGTGCGGGGACACCTCCCCTACAACGCCAGACTCTCGGATAAGCCCGAGAGGTGTAAAGAAAAGTGTGGCGGACCGTCCAGTGATGTCAGAGGTCAGAAAAGTGCAGTTTTCAGACAACGGTGGACACTGGACCGGCGCCGGCGGACACTGCCGACACTTCTGACATACGCACGCGTGCGGGGACACCTCCCCTACAACGCCACACTCTCGGATAAGCCCGAGAGATGTAAAAAAAAGTGTGGCGGACCGTCCAGTGAGGTCAGAGGTCAGAAAAGTGCAGTTTTCAGACAACGGTGGACACTGGACCGGCGCCGGCGGACACTGCCGACACTTCTGACATACGCACGCGTGCGGGGACACCTCCCCTACAACGCCACACTCTCGGATAAGCCCGAGAGATGTAAAAAAAAGTGTGGCGGACCGTCCAGTGAGGTCAGAGGTCAGAAAAGTGCAGTTTTCAGACAACGGTGGACACTGGACCGGCGCCGGTCCAGTGTCACCTCCCCTACAACGCCAAACTCTCGGATAAGCCCGAGAGGTGTAAAGAAAAGTGTGGCGGACCGTCCAGTGAGGTCAGAGGTCAGAAAAGTGCAGTTTTCAGACAACGGTGGACACTGGACCGGCGCCGGCGGACACTGCCGACACTTCTGACATACGCACGCGTGCGGGGACACCTCCCCTACAACGCCACACTCTCGGATAAGCCCGAGAGGTGTAAAGAAAAGTGTGGCGGACCGTCCAGTGAGGTCAGAGGTCAGAAAAGTGCAGTTTTCAGACAACGGTGGACATTGGACCGGCGCCGGCGGACACTGCCGACACTTCTGACATACGCACGCGTGCGGGGACACCTCCCCTACAACGCCACACTCTCGGATAAGCCCGAGAGATGTAAAAAAAAGTGTGGCGGACCGTCCAGTGAGGTCAGAGGTCAGAAAAGTGCAGTTTTCAGACAACGGTGGACACTGGACCGGCGCCGGCGGACACTGCCGACACTTCTGACATATGCACGCGTGCGGGGACACCTCCCCTACAACGCCAGACTCTCGGATAAGCCCGAGAGGTGTAAAGAAAAGTGTGGCGGACCGTCCAGTGAGGTCAGAGGTCAGAAAAGTGCAGTTTTCAGACAACGGTGGACACTGGACCGGCGCCGGCGGACACTGCCGACACTTCTGACATACGCACGCGTGCGGGGACACCTCCCCTACAACGCCACACTCTCGGATAAGCCCGAGAGATGTAAAAAAAAGTGTGGCGGACCGTCCAGTGAGGTCAGAGGTCAGAAAAGTGCAGTTTTCAGACAACGGTGGACACTGGACCGGCGCCGGCGGACACTGCCGACACTTCTGACATACGCACGCGTGCGGGGACACCTCCCCTACAACGCCACACTCTCGGATAAGCCCGAGAGGTGTAAAGAAAAGTGTGGCGGACCGTCCAGTGAGGTCAGAGGTCAGAAAAGTGCAGTTTTCAGACAACGGTGGACACTGGACCGGCGCCGGCGGACACTGCCGACACTTCTGACATACGCACGCGTGCGGGGACACCTCCCCTACAACGCCACACTCTCGGATAAGCCCGAGAGGTGTAAAGAAAAGTGTGGCGGACCGTCCAGTGAGGTCAGAGGTCAGAAAAGTGCAGTTTTCAGACAACGGTGGACACTGGACCGGCGCCGGCGGACACTGCCGACACTTCTGACATACGCACGCGTGCGGGGACACCTCCCCTACAACGCCAGACTCTCGGATAAGCCCGAGAGGTGTAAAGAAAAGTGTGGCGGACCGTCCAGTGAGGTCAGAGGTCAGAAAAGTGCAGTTTTCAGACAACGGTGGACACTGGACCGGCGCCGGCGGACACTGCCGACACTTCTGACATACGCACGCGTGCGGGGACACCTCCCCTACAACGCCAAACTGTGAGGTCAGAGGTCAGAAAAGTGCAGTTTTCAGACAACAGTGGACACTGGACAGGCACCGGTGGACACTGCCGACACTTCTGACATACGCACGCGTGCGGGGACACCTCCCCTACAACGCCACACTCTCGGATAAGCCCGAGAGGTGTAAAGAAAAGTGTGGTGGACCGTCCAGTGAGGTCAGAGGTCAGAAAAGTGCAGTTTTCAGACAACGGTGGACACTGGACCGGCGCCGGCGGACACTGCCGACACTTCTGACATACGCACGCGTGCGGGGACACCTCCCCTACAACGCCACACTCTCGGATTAGCCCGAGAGGTGTAAAAAAAAGTGTGGCGGACCGTCCAGTGAGGTCAGAGGTCAGAAAAGTGCCGTTTTCAGACAACAGTGGACACTGGACAGGCACCGGTGGACACTGCCGACACTTCTGACATACGCACGCGTGCGGGGACACCTCCCCTACAACGCCACACTCTCGGATAAGCCCGAGAGGTGTAAAGAAAAGTGTGGCGGACCGTCCAGTGAGGTCAGAGGTCAGAAAAGTGCAGTTTTCAGACAACGGTGGACACTGGACCGGCGCCGGTGGACACTGCCGACACTTCTGACATACGCACGCGTGCGGGGACACCTCCCCTACAACGCCAGACTCTCGGATAAGCCCGAGAGGTGTAAAGAAAAGTGTGGCGGACCGTCCAGTGAGGTCAGAGGTCAGAAAAGTGCAGTTTTCAGACAACGGTGGACACTGGACCGGCGCCGGCGGACACTGCCGACACTTCTGACATACGCACGCGTGCGGGGACACCTCCCCTACAACGCCACACTCTCGGATAAGCCCGAGAGGTGTAAAGAAAAGTGTGGCGGACCGTCCAGTGAGGTCAGAGGTCAGAAAAGTGCAGTTTTCAGACAACGGTGGACACTGGACCGGCGCCGGTGGACACTGCCGACACTTCTGACATACGCACGCGTGCGGGGACACCTCCCCTACAACGCCAGACTCTCGGATAAGCCCGAGAGGTGTAAAGAAAAGTGTGGCGGACCGTCCAGTGAGGTCAGAGGTCAGAAAAGTGCAGTTTTCAGACAACGGTGGACACTGGACCGGCGCCGGCGGACACTGCCGACACTTCTGACATACGCACGCGTGCGGGGACACCTCCCCTACAACGCCAAACTCTCGGATAAGCCCGAGAGATGTAAAAAAAAGTGTGGCGGACCGTCCAGTGAGGTCAGAGTTCAGAAAAGTGCAGTTTTCAGACAACGGTGGACACTGGACCGGCGCCGGCGGACACTGCCGACACTTCTGACATACGCACGCGTGCGGGGACACCTCCCCTACAACGCCACACTCTCGGATAAGCCCGAGAGATGTAAAAAAAAGTGTGGCGGACCGTCCAGTGAGGTCAGAGGTCAGAAAATTGCAGTTTTCAGACAACGGTGGACACTGGACCGGCGCCGGCGGACACTGCCGACACTTCTGACATACGCACGCGTGCGGGGACACCTCCCCTACAACGCCAAACTCTCGGATAAGCCCGAGAGGTGTAAAGAAAAGTGTGGCGGACCGTCCAGTGAGGTCAGAGGTCAGAAAAGTGCAGTTTTCAGACAACGGTGGACACTGGACCGGCGCCGGCGGACACTGCCGACACTTCTGACATACGCACGCGTGCGGGGACACCTCCCCTACAACGCCACACTCTCGGATAAGCCCGAGAGGTGTAAAAAAAAGTTTGGCGGACCGTCCAGTGAGGTCAGAGGTCAGAAAAGTGCAGTTTTCAGACAACGGTGGATACTGGACCGGCGCCGGCGGACACTGCCGACACTTCTGACATACGCACGCGTGCGGGGACACCTCCCCTACAACGCCATGGATAAGCCCGAGAGGTGTAAAGAAAAGTGTGGCGGACCGTCCAGTGAGGTCAGAGGTCAGAAAAGTGCAGTTTTCAGACAACGGTGGACACTGGACCGGCGCCGGCGGACACTGCCGACACTTCTGACATACGCACGCGTGCGGGGACACCTCCCCTACAACGCCACACTCTCGGATAAGCCCGAGAGGTGTAAAGAAAAGTGTGGCGGACCGTCCAGTGAGGTCAGAGGTCAGTAAAGTGCCGTTTTCAGACAACAGTGGACACTGGACAGGCACCGGTGGACACTGCCGACACTTCTGACATACGCACGCGTGCGGGGACACCTCCCCTACAACGCCACACTCTCGGATAAGCCCGAGAGGTGTAAAGAAAAGTGTGGCGGACCGTCCAGTGAGGTCAGAGGTCAGAAAAGTGCAGTTTTCAGACAACGGTGGACACTGGACAGGCACCGGTGGACACTGCCGACACTTCTGACATACGCACGCGTGCGGGGACACCTCCCCTACAACGCCAGACTCTTGGATAAGCCCGAGAGGTGTAAAGAAAAGTGTGGCGGACCGTCCAGTGAGGTCAGAGGTCAGAAAAGTGCAGTTTTCAGACAACGGTGGACACTGGACCGGCGCCGGCGGACACTGCCGACACTTCTGACATACGCACGCGTGCGGGGACACCTCCCCTACAACGCCAGACTCTCGGATAAGCCCGAGAGGTGTAAAGAAAAGTGTGGCGGACCGTCCAGTGAGGTCAGAGGTCAGAAAAGTGCAGTTTTCAGACAACGGTGGACACTGGACCGGCGCCGGCGGACACTGCCGACACTTCTGACATACGCACGCGTGCGGGGACACCTCCCCTACAACGCCACACTCTCGGATAAGCCCGAGAGGTGTAAAGAAAAGTGTGGCGGACCGTCCAGTGAGGTCAGAGGTCAGAAAAGTGCAGTTTTCAGACAACGGTGGACACTGGACCGGCGCCGGCGGACACTGCCGACACTTCTGACATACGCACGCGTGCGGGGACACCTCCCCTACAACGCCAGACTCTCGGATAAGCCCGAGAGGTGTAAAAAAAAGTCTGGCGGACCGTCCAGTGAGGTCAGAGGTCAGAAAAGTGCAGTTTTCAGACAACGGTGGACACTGGACCGGCGCCGGCGGACACTGCCGACACTTCTGACATACGCACGCGTGCGGGGACACCTCCCCTACAACGCCACACTCTCGGATAAGCCCGAGAGGTGTAAAGAAAAGTGTGGCGGACCGTCCAGTGAGGTCAGAGGTCAGAAAAGTGCAGTTTTCAGACAACGGTGGAAGCTGGACCGGCGCCGGCGGACACTGCCGACACTTCTGACATACGCACGCGTGCGGGGACACCTCCCCTACAACGCCACACTCTCGGATAAGCCCGAGAGATGTAAAGAAAAGTGTGGCGGACCGTCCAGTGAGGTCAGAGGTCAGAAAAGTGCAGTTTTCAGACAACGGTGGACACTGGACCGGCGCCGGCGGACACTTCTGACACTTCTGACATACGCACGCGTGCGGGGACACCTCCCCTACAACGCCAAACTCTCGGATAAGCCCGAGAGATGTAAAAAAAAGTGTGGCGGACCGTCCAGTGAGGTCAGAGGTCAGAAAAGTGCAGTTTTCAGAC
Organism: Gymnoscopelus braueri; assembly: GCF_963280865.1. NCBI lineage: Eukaryota > Metazoa > Chordata > Actinopteri > Myctophiformes > Myctophidae > Gymnoscopelus > Gymnoscopelus braueri. Next base: position 467,156 of record NW_027660552.1, on the reverse strand, counting down.
AACGGTGGACACTGGACCGGCGCCGGCGGACACTGCCGACACTTCTGACATACGCACGCGTGCGGGGACACCTCCCCTACAACGCCACACTCTCGGATAAGCCCGAGAGGTGTAAAGAAAAGTGTGGCGGACCGTCCAGTGAGGTCAGAGGTCAGTAAAGTGCCGTTTTCAGACAACAGTGGACACTGGACAGGCACCGGTGGACACTGCCGACACTTCTGACATACGCACGCGTGCGGGGACACCTCCCCTACAACGCCACACTCTCGGATAAGCCCGAGAGGTGTAAAGAAAAGTGTGGCGGACCGTCCAGTGAGGTCAGAGGTCAGAAAAGTGCAGTTTTCAGACAACGGTGGACACTGGACCGGCGCCGGTGGACACTGCCGACACTTCTGACATACGCACGCGTGCGGGGACACCTCCCCTACAACGCCAGACTCTCGGATAAGCCCGAGAGGTGTAAAGAAAAGTGTGGCGGACCGTCCAGTGAGGTCAGAGGTCAGAAAAGTGCAGTTTTCAGACAACGGTGGACACTGGACCGGCGCCGGCGGACACTGCCGACACTTCTGACATACGCACGCGTGCGGGGACACCTCCCCTACAACGCCAGACTCTCGGATTAGCCCGAGAGGTGTAAAGAAAAGTGTGGCGGACCGTCCAGTGAGGTCAGAGGTCAGAAAAGTGCAGTTTTCAGACAACGGTGGACACTGGACCGGCGCCGGCGGACACTTCTGACACTTCTGACATACGCACGCGTGCGGGGACACCTCCCCTACAACGCCAAACTCTCGGATAAGCCCGAGAGATGTAAAAAAAAGTGTGGCGGACCGTCCAGTGAGGTCAGAGGTCAGAAAAGTGCAGTTTTCAGACAACGGTGGACACTGGACCGGCGCCGGCGGACACTGCCGACACTTCTGACATACGCACGCGTGCGGGGACACCTCCCCTACAACGCCAGACTCTCGGATTAGCCCGAGAGGTGTAAAGAAAAGTGTGGCGGACCGTCCAGTGAGGTCAGAGGTCAGAAAAGTGCAGTTTTCAGACAACGGTGGACACTGGACCGGCGCCGGCGGACACTGCCGACACTTCTGACATACGCACGCGTGCGGGGACACCTCCCCTACAACGCCACACTCTCGGATAAGCCCGAGAGGTGTAAAAAAAAGTGTGGCGGACCGTCCAGTGAGGTCAGAGGTCAGAAAAGTGCCGTTTTCAGACAACGGTGGACACTGGACCGGCGCCGGCGGACACTGCCGACACTTCTGACATACGCACGCGTGCGGGGACACCTCCCCTACAACGCCAGACTCTCGGATAAGCCCGAGAGGTGTAAAGAAAAGTGTGGCGGACCGTCCAGTGAGGTCAGAGGTCAGAAAAGTGCAGTTTTCAGACAACGGTGGACACTGGACCGGTGCCGGCGGACACTGCCGACACTTCTGACATACGCACGCGTGCGGGGACACCTCCCCTACAACGCCACACTCTCGGATAAGCCCGAGAGGTGTAAAGAAAAGTGTGGCGGACCGTCCAGTGAGGTCAGAGGTCAGTAAAGTGCCGTTTTCAGACAACAGTGGACACTGGACAGGCACCGGTGGACACTGCCGACACTTCTGACATACGCACGCGTGCGGGGACACCTCCCCTACAACGCCAGACTCTCGGATAAGCCCGAGAGGTGTAAAGAAAAGTGTGGCGGACCGTCCAGTGATGTCAGAGGTCAGAAAAGTGCAGTTTTCAGACAACGGTGGACACTGGACCGGCGCCGGCGGACACTGCCGACACTTCTGACATACGCACGCGTGCGGGGACACCTCCCCTACAACGCCACACTCTCGGATAAGCCCGAGAGATGTAAAAAAAAGTGTGGCGGACCGTCCAGTGAGGTCAGAGGTCAGAAAAGTGCAGTTTTCAGACAACGGTGGACACTGGACCGGCGCCGGTGGACACTGCCGACACTTCTGACATACGCACGCGTGCGGGGACACCTCCCCTACAACGCCAGACTCTCGGATAAGCCCGAGAGGTGTAAAGAAAAGTGTGGCGGACCGTCCAGTGAGGTCAGAGGTCAGAAAAGTGCAGTTTTCAGACAACGGTGGACACTGGACCGGCGCCGGCGGACACTGCCGACACTTCTGACATACGCACGCGTGCGGGGACACCTCCCCTACAACGCCAAACTCTCGGATAAGCCCGAGAGATGTAAAAAAAAGTGTGGCGGACCGTCCAGTGAGGTCAGAGTTCAGAAAAGTGCAGTTTTCAGACAACGGTGGACACTGGACCGGCGCCGGCGGACACTGCCGACACTTCTGACATACGCACGCGTGCGGGGACACCTCCCCTACAACGCCACACTCTCGGATAAGCCCGAGAGATGTAAAAAAAAGTGTGGCGGACCGTCCAGTGAGGTCAGAGGTCAGAAAATTGCAGTTTTCAGACAACGGTGGACACTGGACCGGCGCCGGCGGACACTGCCGACACTTCTGACATACGCACGCGTGCGGGGACACCTCCCCTACAACGCCAAACTCTCGGATAAGCCCGAGAGGTGTAAAGAAAAGTGTGGCGGACCGTCCAGTGAGGTCAGAGGTCAGAAAAGTGCAGTTTTCAGACAACGGTGGACACTGGACCGGCGCCGGCGGACACTGCCGACACTTCTGACATACGCACGCGTGCGGGGACACCTCCCCTACAACGCCACACTCTCGGATAAGCCCGAGAGGTGTAAAAAAAAGTTTGGCGGACCGTCCAGTGAGGTCAGAGGTCAGAAAAGTGCAGTTTTCAGACAACGGTGGATACTGGACCGGCGCCGGCGGACACTGCCGACACTTCTGACATACGCACGCGTGCGGGGACACCTCCCCTACAACGCCATGGATAAGCCCGAGAGGTGTAAAGAAAAGTGTGGCGGACCGTCCAGTGAGGTCAGAGGTCAGAAAAGTGCAGTTTTCAGACAACGGTGGACACTGGACCGGCGCCGGCGGACACTGCCGACACTTCTGACATACGCACGCGTGCGGGGACACCTCCCCTACAACGCCACACTCTCGGATAAGCCCGAGAGGTGTAAAGAAAAGTGTGGCGGACCGTCCAGTGAGGTCAGAGGTCAGTAAAGTGCCGTTTTCAGACAACAGTGGACACTGGACAGGCACCGGTGGACACTGCCGACACTTCTGACATACGCACGCGTGCGGGGACACCTCCCCTACAACGCCACACTCTCGGATAAGCCCGAGAGGTGTAAAGAAAAGTGTGGCGGACCGTCCAGTGAGGTCAGAGGTCAGAAAAGTGCAGTTTTCAGACAACGGTGGACACTGGACAGGCACCGGTGGACACTGCCGACACTTCTGACATACGCACGCGTGCGGGGACACCTCCCCTACAACGCCAGACTCTTGGATAAGCCCGAGAGGTGTAAAGAAAAGTGTGGCGGACCGTCCAGTGAGGTCAGAGGTCAGAAAAGTGCAGTTTTCAGACAACGGTGGACACTGGACCGGCGCCGGCGGACACTGCCGACACTTCTGACATACGCACGCGTGCGGGGACACCTCCCCTACAACGCCAGACTCTCGGATAAGCCCGAGAGGTGTAAAGAAAAGTGTGGCGGACCGTCCAGTGAGGTCAGAGGTCAGAAAAGTGCAGTTTTCAGACAACGGTGGACACTGGACCGGCGCCGGCGGACACTGCCGACACTTCTGACATACGCACGCGTGCGGGGACACCTCCCCTACAACGCCACACTCTCGGATAAGCCCGAGAGGTGTAAAGAAAAGTGTGGCGGACCGTCCAGTGAGGTCAGAGGTCAGAAAAGTGCAGTTTTCAGACAACGGTGGACACTGGACCGGCGCCGGCGGACACTGCCGACACTTCTGACATACGCACGCGTGCGGGGACACCTCCCCTACAACGCCAGACTCTCGGATAAGCCCGAGAGGTGTAAAAAAAAGTCTGGCGGACCGTCCAGTGAGGTCAGAGGTCAGAAAAGTGCAGTTTTCAGACAACGGTGGACACTGGACCGGCGCCGGCGGACACTGCCGACACTTCTGACATACGCACGCGTGCGGGGACACCTCCCCTACAACGCCACACTCTCGGATAAGCCCGAGAGGTGTAAAGAAAAGTGTGGCGGACCGTCCAGTGAGGTCAGAGGTCAGAAAAGTGCAGTTTTCAGACAACGGTGGAAGCTGGACCGGCGCCGGCGGACACTGCCGACACTTCTGACATACGCACGCGTGCGGGGACACCTCCCCTACAACGCCACACTCTCGGATAAGCCCGAGAGATGTAAAGAAAAGTGTGGCGGACCGTCCAGTGAGGTCAGAGGTCAGAAAAGTGCAGTTTTCAGACAACGGTGGACACTGGACCGGCGCCGGCGGACACTTCTGACACTTCTGACATACGCACGCGTGCGGGGACACCTCCCCTACAACGCCAAACTCTCGGATAAGCCCGAGAGATGTAAAAAAAAGTGTGGCGGACCGTCCAGTGAGGTCAGAGGTCAGAAAAGTGCAGTTTTCAGACAACGGTGGACACTGGACCGGCGCCGGCGGACACTGCCGACACTTCTGACATACGCACGCGTGCGGGGACACCTCCCCTACAACGCCACACTCTCGGATAAGCCCGAGAGGTGTAAAGAAAAGTGTGGCGGACCGTCCAGTGAGGTCAGAGGTCAGTAAAGTGCCGTTTTCAGACAACAGTGGACACTGGACAGGCACCGGTGGACACTGCCGACACTTCTGACATACGCACGCGTGCGGGGACACCTCCCCTACAACGCCACACTCTCGGATAAGCCCGAGAGGTGTAAAGAAAAGTGTGGCGGACCGTCCAGTGAGGTCAGAGGTCAGAAAAGTGCAGTTTTCAGACAACGGTGGACACTGGACCGGCGCCGGTGGACACTGCCGACACTTCTGACATACGCACGCGTGCGGGGACACCTCCCCTACAACGCCAGACTCTCGGATAAGCCCGAGAGGTGTAAAGAAAAGTGTGGCGGACCGTCCAGTGAGGTCAGAGGTCAGAAAAGTGCAGTTTTCAGACAACGGTGGACACTGGACCGGCGCCGGCGGACACTGCCGACACTTCTGACATACGCACGCGTGCGGGGACACCTCCCCTACAACGCCAGACTCTCGGATTAGCCCGAGAGGTGTAAAGAAAAGTGTGGCGGACCGTCCAGTGAGGTCAGAGGTCAGAAAAGTGCAGTTTTCAGACAACGGTGGACACTGGACCGGCGCCGGCGGACACTTCTGACACTTCTGACATACGCACGCGTGCGGGGACACCTCCCCTACAACGCCAAACTCTCGGATAAGCCCGAGAGATGTAAAAAAAAGTGTGGCGGACCGTCCAGTGAGGTCAGAGGTCAGAAAAGTGCAGTTTTCAGACAACGGTGGACACTGGACCGGCGCCGGCGGACACTGCCGACACTTCTGACATACGCACGCGTGCGGGGACACCTCCCCTACAACGCCACACTCTCGGATAAGCCCGAGAGATGTAAAAAAAAGTGTGGCGGACCGTCCAGTGAGGTCAGAGGTCAGAAAAGTGCAGTTTTCAGACAACGGTGGACACTGGACCGGCGCCGGCGGACACTGCCGACACTTCTGACATACGCACGCGTGCGGGGACACCTCCCCTACAACGCCAAACTGTGAGGTCAGAGGTCAGAAAAGTGCAGTTTTCAGACAACAGTGGACACTGGACAGGCACCGGTGGACACTGCCGACACTTCTGACATACGCACGCGTGCGGGGACACCTCCCCTACAACGCCACACTCTCGGATAAGCCCGAGAGGTGTAAAGAAAAGTGTGGTGGACCGTCCAGTGAGGTCAGAGGTCAGAAAAGTGCAGTTTTCAGACAACGGTGGACACTGGACCGGCGCCGGCGGACACTGCCGACACTTCTGACATACGCACGCGTGCGGGGACACCTCCCCTACAACGCCACACTCTCGGATTAGCCCGAGAGGTGTAAAAAAAAGTGTGGCGGACCGTCCAGTGAGGTCAGAGGTCAGAAAAGTGCCGTTTTCAGACAACAGTGGACACTGGACAGGCACCGGTGGACACTGCCGACACTTCTGACATACGCACGCGTGCGGGGACACCTCCCCTACAACGCCACACTCTCGGATAAGCCCGAGAGGTGTAAAGAAAAGTGTGGCGGACCGTCCAGTGAGGTCAGAGGTCAGAAAAGTGCAGTTTTCAGACAACGGTGGACACTGGACCGGCGCCGGTGGACACTGCCGACACTTCTGACATACGCACGCGTGCGGGGACACCTCCCCTACAACGCCAGACTCTCGGATAAGCCCGAGAGGTGTAAAGAAAAGTGTGGCGGACCGTCCAGTGAGGTCAGAGGTCAGAAAAGTGCAGTTTTCAGACAACGGTGGACACTGGACCGGCGCCGGCGGACACTGCCGACACTTCTGACATACGCACGCGTGCGGGGACACCTCCCCTACAACGCCACACTCTCGGATAAGCCCGAGAGGTGTAAAGAAAAGTGTGGCGGACCGTCCAGTGAGGTCAGAGGTCAGAAAAGTGCAGTTTTCAGACAACGGTGGACACTGGACCGGCGCCGGTGGACACTGCCGACACTTCTGACATACGCACGCGTGCGGGGACACCTCCCCTACAACGCCAGACTCTCGGATAAGCCCGAGAGGTGTAAAGAAAAGTGTGGCGGACCGTCCAGTGAGGTCAGAGGTCAGAAAAGTGCAGTTTTCAGACAACGGTGGACACTGGACCGGCGCCGGCGGACACTGCCGACACTTCTGACATACGCACGCGTGCGGGGACACCTCCCCTACAACGCCAAACTCTCGGATAAGCCCGAGAGATGTAAAAAAAAGTGTGGCGGACCGTCCAGTGAGGTCAGAGTTCAGAAAAGTGCAGTTTTCAGACAACGGTGGACACTGGACCGGCGCCGGCGGACACTGCCGACACTTCTGACATACGCACGCGTGCGGGGACACCTCCCCTACAACGCCACACTCTCGGATAAGCCCGAGAGATGTAAAAAAAAGTGTGGCGGACCGTCCAGTGAGGTCAGAGGTCAGAAAATTGCAGTTTTCAGACAACGGTGGACACTGGACCGGCGCCGGCGGACACTGCCGACACTTCTGACATACGCACGCGTGCGGGGACACCTCCCCTACAACGCCAAACTCTCGGATAAGCCCGAGAGGTGTAAAGAAAAGTGTGGCGGACCGTCCAGTGAGGTCAGAGGTCAGAAAAGTGCAGTTTTCAGACAACGGTGGACACTGGACCGGCGCCGGCGGACACTGCCGACACTTCTGACATACGCACGCGTGCGGGGACACCTCCCCTACAACGCCACACTCTCGGATAAGCCCGAGAGGTGTAAAAAAAAGTTTGGCGGACCGTCCAGTGAGGTCAGAGGTCAGAAAAGTGCAGTTTTCAGACAACGGTGGATACTGGACCGGCGCCGGCGGACACTGCCGACACTTCTGACATACGCACGCGTGCGGGGACACCTCCCCTACAACGCCATGGATAAGCCCGAGAGGTGTAAAGAAAAGTGTGGCGGACCGTCCAGTGAGGTCAGAGGTCAGAAAAGTGCAGTTTTCAGACAACGGTGGACACTGGACCGGCGCCGGCGGACACTGCCGACACTTCTGACATACGCACGCGTGCGGGGACACCTCCCCTACAACGCCACACTCTCGGATAAGCCCGAGAGGTGTAAAGAAAAGTGTGGCGGACCGTCCAGTGAGGTCAGAGGTCAGTAAAGTGCCGTTTTCAGACAACAGTGGACACTGGACAGGCACCGGTGGACACTGCCGACACTTCTGACATACGCACGCGTGCGGGGACACCTCCCCTACAACGCCACACTCTCGGATAAGCCCGAGAGGTGTAAAGAAAAGTGTGGCGGACCGTCCAGTGAGGTCAGAGGTCAGAAAAGTGCAGTTTTCAGACAACGGTGGACACTGGACAGGCACCGGTGGACACTGCCGACACTTCTGACATACGCACGCGTGCGGGGACACCTCCCCTACAACGCCAGACTCTCGGATAAGCCCGAGAGGTGTAAAGAAAAGTGTGGCGGACCGTCCAGTGAGGTCAGAGGTCAGAAAAGTGCAGTTTTCAGACAACGGTGGACACTGGACCGGCGCCGGCGGACACTGCCGACACTTCTGACATACGCACGCGTGCGGGGACACCTCCCCTACAACGCCAGACTCTCGGATAAGCCCGAGAGGTGTAAAGAAAAGTGTGGCGGACCGTCCAGTGAGGTCAGAGGTCAGAAAAGTGCAGTTTTCAGACAACGGTGGACACTGGACCGGCGCCGGCGGACACTGCCGACACTTCTGACATACGCACGCGTGCGGGGACACCTCCCCTACAACGCCACACTCTCGGATAAGCCCGAGAGGTGTAAAGAAAAGTGTGGCGGACCGTCCAGTGAGGTCAGAGGTCAGAAAAGTGCAGTTTTCAGACAACGGTGGACACTGGACCGGCGCCGGCGGACACTGCCGACACTTCTGACATACGCACGCGTGCGGGGACACCTCCCCTACAACGCCACACTCTCGGATAAGCCCGAGAGGTGTAAAAAAAAGTCTGGCGGACCGTCCAGTGAGGTCAGAGGTCAGAAAAGTGCAGTTTTCAGACAACGGTGGACACTGGACCGGCGCCGGCGGACACTGTCGACACTTCTGACATACGCACGCGTGCGGGGACACCTCCCCTACAACGCCACACTCTCGGATAAGCCCGAGAGGTGTAAAGAAAAGTGTGGCGGACCGTCCAGTGAGGTCAGAGGTCAGAAAAGTGCAGTTTTCAGACAACGGTGGAAGCTGGACCGGCGCCGGCGGACACTGCCGACACTTCTGACATACGCACGCGTGCGGGGACACCTCCCCTACAACGCCACACTCTCGGATAAGCCCGAGAGATGTAAAAAAAAGTGTGGCGGACCGTCCAGTGAGGTCAGAGGTCAGAAAAGTGCAGTTTTCAGACAACGGTGGACACTGGACCGGCGCCGGCGGACACTGCCGACACTTCTGACATACGCACGCGTGCGGGGACACCTCCCCTACAACGCCAAACTGTGAGGTCAGAGGTCAGAAAAGTGCAGTTTTCAGACAACAGTGGACACTGGACAGGCACCGGTGGACACTGCCGACACTTCTGACATACGCACGCGTGCGGGGACACCTCCCCTACAACGCCACACTCTCGGATAAGCCCGAGAGGTGTAAAAAAAAGTTTGGCGGACCGTCCAGTGAGGTCAGAGGTCAGAAAAGTGCAGTTTTCAGACAACGGTGGATACTGGACCGGCGCCGGCGGACACTGCCGACACTTCTGACATACGCACGCGTGCGGGGACACCTCCCCTACAACGCCATGGATAAGCCCGAGAGGTGTAAAGAAAAGTGTGGCGGACCGTCCAGTGAGGTCAGAGGTCAGAAAAGTGCAGTTTTCAGACAACGGTGGACACTGGACCGGCGCCGGCGGACACTGCCGACACTTCTGACATACGCACGCGTGCGGGGACACCTCCCCTACAACGCCACACTCTCGGATAAGCCCGAGAGGTGTAAAGAAAAGTGTGGCGGACCGTCCAGTGAGGTCAGAGGTCAGTAAAGTGCCGTTTTCAGACAACAGTGGACACTGGACAGGCACCGGTGGACACTGCCGACACTTCTGACATACGCACGCGTGCGGGGACACCTCCCCTACAACGCCACACTCTCGGATAAGCCCGAGAGGTGTAAAGAAAAGTGTGGCGGACCGTCCAGTGAGGTCAGAGGTCAGAAAAGTGCAGTTTTCAGACAACGGTGGACACTGGACAGGCACCGGTGGACACTGCCGACACTTCTGACATACGCACGCGTGCGGGGACACCTCCCCTACAACGCCAGACTCTCGGATAAGCCCGAGAGGTGTAAAGAAAAGTGTGGCGGACCGTCCAGTGAGGTCAGAGGTCAGAAAAGTGCAGTTTTCAGACAACGGTGGACACTGGACCGGCGCCGGCGGACACTGCCGACACTTCTGACATACGCACGCGTGCGGGGACACCTCCCCTACAACGCCAGACTCTCGGATAAGCCCGAGAGGTGTAAAGAAAAGTGTGGCGGACCGTCCAGTGAGGTCAGAGGTCAGAAAAGTGCAGTTTTCAGACAACGGTGGACACTGGACCGGCGCCGGCGGACACTGCCGACACTTCTGACATACGCACGCGTGCGGGGACACCTCCCCTACAACGCCACACTCTCGGATAAGCCCGAGAGGTGTAAAGAAAAGTGTGGCGGACCGTCCAGTGAGGTCAGAGGTCAGAAAAGTGCAGTTTTCAGACAACGGTGGACACTGGACCGGCGCCGGCGGACACTGCCGACACTTCTGACATACGCACGCGTGCGGGGACACCTCCCCTACAACGCCACACTCTCGGATAAGCCCGAGAGGTGTAAAAAAAAGTCTGGCGGACCGTCCAGTGAGGTCAGAGGTCAGAAAAGTGCAGTTTTCAGACAACGGTGGACACTGGACCGGCGCCGGCGGACACTGTCGACACTTCTGACATACGCACGCGTGCGGGGACACCTCCCCTACAACGCCACACTCTCGGATAAGCCCGAGAGGTGTAAAGAAAAGTGTGGCGGACCGTCCAGTGAGGTCAGAGGTCAGAAAAGTGCAGTTTTCAGACAACGGTGGAAGCTGGACCGGCGCCGGCGGACACTGCCGACACTTCTGACATACGCACGCGTGCGGGGACACCTCCCCTACAACGCCACACTCTCGGATAAGCCCGAGAGATGTAAAAAAAAGTGTGGCGGACCGTCCAGTGAGGTCAGAGGTCAGAAAAGTGCAGTTTTCAGACAACGGTGGACACTGGACCGGCGCCGGCGGACACTGCCGACACTTCTGACATACGCACGCGTGCGGGGACACCTCCCCTACAACGCCAAACTGTGAGGTCAGAGGTCAGAAAAGTGCAGTTTTCAGACAACAGTGGACACTGGACAGGCACCGGTGGACACTGCCGACACTTCTGACATACGCACGCGTGCGGGGACACCTCCCCTACAACGCCACACTCTCGGATAAGCCCGAGAGGTGTAAAGAAAAGTGTGGTGGACCGTCCAGTGAGGTCAGAGGTCAGAAAAGTGCAGTTTTCAGACAACGGTGGACACTGGACCGGCGCCGGCGGACACTGCCGACACTTCTGACATACGCACGCGTGCGGGGACACCTCCCCTACAACGCCACACTCTCGGATTAGCCCGAGAGGTGTAAAAAAAAGTGTGGCGGACCGTCCAGTGAGGTCAGAGGTCAGAAAAGTGCCGTTTTCAGACAACAGTGGACACTGGACAGGCACCGGTGGACACTGCCGACACTTCTGACATACGCACGCGTGCGGGGACACCTCCCCTACAACGCCAGACTCTCGGATAAGCCCGAGAGGTGTAAAGAAAAGTGTGGCGGACCGTCCAGTGAGGTCAGAGGTCAGAAAAGTGCAGTTTTCAGACAACGGTGGACACTGGACCGGCGCCGGCGGACACTGCCGACACTTCTGACATACGCACGCGTGCGGGGACACCTCCCCTACAACGCCAGACTCTCGGATTAGCCCGAGAGGTGTAAAGAAAAGTGTGGCGGACCGTCCAGTGAGGTCAGAGGTCAGAAAAGTGCAGTTTTCAGACAACGGTGGACACTGGACCGGCGCCGGCGGACACTTCTGACACTTCTGACATACGCACGCGTGCGGGGACACCTCCCCTACAACGCCAAACTCTCGGATAAGCCCGAGAGATGTAAAAAAAAGTGTGGCGGACCGTCCAGTGAGGTCAGAGGTCAGAAAAGTGCAGTTTTCAGACAACGGTGGACACTGGACCGGCGCCGGCGGACACTGCCGACACTTCTGACATACGCACGCGTGCGGGGACACCTCCCCTACAACGCCACACTCTCGGATAAGCCCGAGAGATGTAAAAAAAAGTGTGGCGGACCGTCCAGTGAGGTCAGAGGTCAGAAAAGTGCAGTTTTCAGACAACGGTGGACACTGGACCGGCGCCGGCGGACACTGCCGACACTTCTGACATACGCACGCGTGCGGGGACACCTCCCCTACAACGCCAAACTGTGAGGTCAGAGGTCAGAAAAGTGCAGTTTTCAGACAACAGTGGACACTGGACAGGCACCGGTGGACACTGCCGACACTTCTGACATACGCACGCGTGCGGGGACACCTCCCCTACAACGCCAGACTCTCGGATAAGCCCGAGAGGTGTAAAGAAAAGTGTGGTGGACCGTCCAGTGAGGTCAGAGGTCAGAAAAGTGCAGTTTTCAGACAACGGTGGACACTGGACCGGCGCCGGCGGACACTGCCGACACTTCTGACATACGCACGCGTGCGGGGACACCTCCCCTACAACGCCACACTCTCGGATTAGCCCGAGAGGTGTAAAAAAAAGTGTGGCGGACCGTCCAGTGAGGTCAGAGGTCAGAAAAGTGCCGTTTTCAGACAACAGTGGACACTGGACAGGCACCGGTGGACACTGCCGACACTTCTGACATACGCACGCGTGCGGGGACACCTCCCCTACAACGCCACACTCTCGGATAAGCCCGAGAGGTGTAAAGAAAAGTGTGGCGGACCGTCCAGTGAGGTCAGAGGTCAGAAAAGTGCAGTTTTCAGACAACGGTGGACACTGGACCGGCGCCGGTGGACACTGCCGACACTTCTGACATACGCACGCGTGCGGGGACACCTCCCCTACAACGCCAGACTCTCGGATAAGCCCGAGAGGTGTAAAGAAAAGTGTGGCGGACCGTCCAGTGAGGTCAGAGGTCAGAAAAGTGCAGTTTTCAGACAACGGTGGACACTGGACCGGCGCCGGCGGACACTGCCGACACTTCTGACATACGCACGCGTGCGGGGACACCTCCCCTACAACGCCAAACTCTCGGATAAGCCCGAGAGATGTAAAAAAAAGTGTGGCGGACCGTCCAGTGAGGTCAGAGTTCAGAAAAGTGCAGTTTTCAGACAACGGTGGACACTGGACCGGCGCCGGCGGACACTGCCGACACTTCTGACATACGCACGCGTGCGGGGACACCTCCCCTACAACGCCACACTCTCGGATAAGCCCGAGAGATGTAAAAAAAAGTGTGGCGGACCGTCCAGTGAGGTCAGAGGTCAGAAAAGTGCAGTTTTCAGACAACGGTGGACACTGGACCGGCGCCGGCGGACACTGCCGACACTTCTGACATACGCACGCGTGCGGGGACACCTCCCCTACAACGCCACACTCTCGGATTAGCCCGAGAGGTGTAAAAAAAAGTGTGGCGGACCGTCCAGTGAGGTCAGAGGTCAGAAAAGTGCCGTTTTCAGACAACAGTGGACACTGGACAGGCAACGGTGGACACTGCCGACACTTCTGACATACGCACGCGTGCGGGGACACCTCCCCTACAACGCCACACTCTCGGATAAGCCCGAGAGGTGTAAAGAAAAGTGTGGCGGACCGTCCAGTGAGGTCAGAGGTCAGAAAAGTGCAGTTTTCAGACAACGGTGGACACTGGACCGGCGCCGGTGGACACTGCCGACACTTCTGACATACGCACGCGTGCGGGGACACCTCCCCTACAACGCCAAACTCTCGGATAAGCCCGAGAGATGTAAAAAAAAGTGTGGCGGACCGTCCAGTGAGGTCAGAGGTCAGAAAAGTGCAGTTTTCAGACAACGGTGGACACTGGACCGGCGCCGGCGGACACTGCCGACACTTCTGACATACGCACGCGTGCGGGGACACCTCCCCTACAACGCCACACTCTCGGATAAGCCCGAGAGATGTAAAAAAAAGTGTGGCGGACCGTCCAGTGAGGTCAGAGGTCAGAAAAGTGCAGTTTTCAGACAACGGTGGACACTGGACCGGCGCCGGCGGACACTGCCGACACTTCTGACATACGCACGCGTGCGGGGACACCTCCCCTACAACGCCAAACTGTGAGGTCAGAGGTCAGAAAAGTGCAGTTTTCAGACAACAGTGGACACTGGACAGGCACCGGTGGACACTGCCGACACTTCTGACATACGCACGCGTGCGGGGACACCTCCCCTACAACGCCACACTCTCGGATAAGCCCGAGAGGTGTAAAGAAAAGTGTGGTGGACCGTCCAGTGAGGTCAGAGGTCAGAAAAGTGCAGTTTTCAGACAACGGTGGACACTGGACCGGCGCCGGCGGACACTGCCGACACTTCTGACATACGCACGCGTGCGGGGACACCTCCCCTACAACGCCACACTCTCGGATTAGCCCGAGAGGTGTAAAAAAAAGTGTGGCGGACCGTCCAGTGAGGTCAGAGGTCAGAAAAGTGCCGTTTTCAGACAACAGTGGACACTGGACAGGCACCGGTGGACACTGCCGACACTTCTGACATACGCACGCGTGCGGGGACACCTCCCCTACAACGCCACACTCTCGGATAAGCCCGAGAGGTGTAAAGAAAAGTGTGGCGGACCGTCCAGTGAGGTCAGAGGTCAGAAAAGTGCAGTTTTCAGACAACGGTGGACACTGGACCGGCGCCGGTGGACACTGCCGACACTTCTGACATACGCACGCGTGCGGGGACACCTCCCCTACAACGCCAGACTCTCGGATAAGCCCGAGAGGTGTAAAGAAAAGTGTGGCGGACCGTCCAGTGAGGTCAGAGGTCAGAAAAGTGCAGTTTTCAGACAACGGTGGACACTGGACCGGCGCCGGCGGACACTGCCGACACTTCTGACATACGCACGCGTGCGGGGACACCTCCCCTACAACGCCAAACTCTCGGATAAGCCCGAGAGATGTAAAAAAAAGTGTGGCGGACCGTCCAGTGAGGTCAGAGTTCAGAAAAGTGCAGTTTTCAGACAACGGTGGACACTGGACCGGCGCCGGCGGACACTGCCGACACTTCTGACATACGCACGCGTGCGGGGACACCTCCCCTACAACGCCACACTCTCGGATAAGCCCGAGAGATGTAAAAAAAAGTGTGGCGGACCGTCCAGTGAGGTCAGAGGTCAGAAAAGTGCAGTTTTCAGACAACGGTGGACACTGGACCGGCGCCGGCGGACACTGCCGACACTTCTGACATACGCACGCGTGCGGGGACACCTCCCCTACAACGCCACACTCTCGGATTAGCCCGAGAGGTGTAAAAAAAAGTGTGGCGGACCGTCCAGTGAGGTCAGAGGTCAGAAAAGTGCCGTTTTCAGACAACAGTGGACACTGGACAGGCAACGGTGGACACTGCCGACACTTCTGACATACGCACGCGTGCGGGGACACCTCCCCTACAACGCCACACTCTCGGATAAGCCCGAGAGGTGTAAAGAAAAGTGTGGCGGACCGTCCAGTGAGGTCAGAGGTCAGAAAAGTGCAGTTTTCAGACAACGGTGGACACTGGACCGGCGCCGGTGGACACTGCCGACACTTCTGACATACGCACGCGTGCGGGGACACCTCCCCTACAACGCCAGACTCTCGGATAAGCCCGAGAGGTGTAAAGAAAAGTGTGGCGGACCGTCCAGTGAGGTCAGAGGTCAGAAAAGTGCAGTTTTCAGACAACGGTGGACACTGGACCGGCGCCGGCGGACACTGCCGACACTTCTGACATACGCACGCGTGCGGGGACACCTCCCCTACAACGCCAGACTCTCGGATTAGCCCGAGAGGTGTAAAGAAAAGTGTGGCGGACCGTCCAGTGAGGTCAGAGGTCAGAAAAGTGCAGTTTTCAGACAACGGTGGACACTGGACCGGCGCCGGCGGACACTTCTGACACTTCTGACATACGCACGCGTGCGGGGACACCTCCCCTACAACGCCAAACTCTCGGATAAGCCCGAGAGATGTAAAAAAAAGTGTGGCGGACCGTCCAGTGAGGTCAGAGGTCAGAAAAGTGCAGTTTTCAGACAACGGTGGACACTGGACCGGCGCCGGCGGACACTGCCGACACTTCTGACATACGCACGCGTGCGGGGACACCTCCCCTACAACGCCACACTCTCGGATAAGCCCGAGAGATGTAAAAAAAAGTGTGGCGGACCGTCCAGTGAGGTCAGAGGTCAGAAAAGTGCAGTTTTCAGACAACGGTGGACACTGGACCGGCGCCGGCGGACACTGCCGACACTTCTGACATACGCACGCGTGCGGGGACACCTCCCCTACAACGCCAAACTGTGAGGTCAGAGGTCAGAAAAGTGCAGTTTTCAGACAACAGTGGACACTGGACAGGCACCGGTGGACACTGCCGACACTTCTGACATACGCACGCGTGCGGGGACACCTCCCCTACAACGCCACACTCTCGGATAAGCCCGAGAGGTGTAAAGAAAAGTGTGGTGGACCGTCCAGTGAGGTCAGAGGTCAGAAAAGTGCAGTTTTCAGACAACGGTGGACACTGGACCGGCGCCGGCGGACACTGCCGACACTTCTGACATACGCACGCGTGCGGGGACACCTCCCCTACAACGCCACACTCTCGGATTAGCCCGAGAGGTGTAAAAAAAAGTGTGGCGGACCGTCCAGTGAGGTCAGAGGTCAGAAAAGTGCCGTTTTCAGACAACAGTGGACACTGGACAGGCACCGGTGGACACTGCCGACACTTCTGACATACGCACGCGTGCGGGGACACCTCCCCTACAACGCCACACTCTCGGATAAGCCCGAGAGGTGTAAAGAAAAGTGTGGCGGACCGTCCAGTGAGGTCAGAGGTCAGAAAAGTGCAGTTTTCAGACAACGGTGGACACTGGACCGGCGCCGGTGGACACTGCCGACACTTCTGACATACGCACGCGTGCGGGGACACCTCCCCTACAACGCCAGACTCTCGGATAAGCCCGAGAGGTGTAAAGAAAAGTGTGGCGGACCGTCCAGTGAGGTCAGAGGTCAGAAAAGTGCAGTTTTCAGACAACGGTGGACACTGGACCGGCGCCGGCGGACACTGCCGACACTTCTGACATACGCACGCGTGCGGGGACACCTCCCCTACAACGCCAAACTCTCGGATAAGCCCGAGAGATGTAAAAAAAAGTGTGGCGGACCGTCCAGTGAGGTCAGAGTTCAGAAAAGTGCAGTTTTCAGACAACGGTGGACACTGGACCGGCGCCGGCGGACACTGCCGACACTTCCGACATACGCACGCGTGCGGGGACACCTCCCCTACAACGCCACACTCTCGGATAAGCCCGAGAGATGTAAAAAAAAGTGTGGCGGACCGTCCAGTGAGGTCAGAGGTCAGAAAATTGCAGTTTTCAGACAACGGTGGACACTGGACCGGCGCCGGCGGACACTGCCGACACTTCTGACATACGCACGCGTGCGGGGACACCTCCCCTACAACGCCAAACTCTCGGATAAGCCCGAGAGGTGTAAAGAAAAGTGTGGCGGACCGTCCAGTGAGGTCAGAGGTCAGAAAAGTGCAGTTTTCAGACAACGGTGGACACTGGACCGGCGCCGGCGGACACTGTCGACACTTCTGACATACGCACGCGTGCGGGGACACCTCCCCTACAACGCCACACTCTCGGATAAGCCCGAGAGGTGTAAAGAAAAGTGTGGCGGACCGTCCAGTGAGGTCAGAGGTCAGAAAAGTGCAGTTTTCAGACAACGGTGGAAGCTGGACCGGCGCCGGCGGACACTGCCGACACTTCTGACATACGCACGCGTGCGGGGACACCTCCCCTACAACGCCACACTCTCGGATAAGCCCGAGAGATGTAAAAAAAAGTGTGGCGGACCGTCCAGTGAGGTCAGAGGTCAGAAAAGTGCAGTTTTCAGACAACGGTGGACACTGGACCGGCGCCGGCGGACACTGCCGACACTTCTGACATACGCACGCGTGCGGGGACACCTCCCCTACAACGCCAAACTGTGAGGTCAGAGGTCAGAAAAGTGCAGTTTTCAGACAACAGTGGACACTGGACAGGCACCGGTGGACACTGCCGACACTTCTGACATACGCACGCGTGCGGGGACACCTCCCCTACAACGCCACACTCTCGGATAAGCCCGAGAGGTGTAAAGAAAAGTGTGGTGGACCGTCCAGTGAGGTCAGAGGTCAGAAAAGTGCAGTTTTCAGACAACGGTGGACACTGGACCGGCGCCGGCGGACACTGCCGACACTTCTGACATACGCACGCGTGCGGGGACACCTCCCCTACAACGCCACACTCTCGGATTAGCCCGAGAGGTGTAAAAAAAAGTGTGGCGGACCGTCCAGTGAGGTCAGAGGTCAGAAAAGTGCCGTTTTCAGACAACAGTGGACACTGGACAGGCACCGGTGGACACTGCCGACACTTCTGACATACGCACGCGTGCGGGGACACCTCCCCTACAACGCCACACTCTCGGATAAGCCCGAGAGGTGTAAAGAAAAGTGTGGCGGACCGTCCAGTGAGGTCAGAGGTCAGAAAAGTGCAGTTTTCAGACAACGGTGGACACTGGACCGGCGCCGGTGGACACTGCCGACACTTCTGACATACGCACGCGTGCGGGGACACCTCCCCTACAACGCCAGACTCTCGGATAAGCCCGAGAGGTGTAAAGAAAAGTGTGGCGGACCGTCCAGTGAGGTCAGAGGTCAGAAAAGTGCAGTTTTCAGACAACGGTGGACACTGGACCGGCGCCGGCGGACACTGCCGACACTTCTGACATACGCACGCGTGCGGGGACACCTCCCCTACAACGCCAGACTCTCGGATTAGCCCGAGAGGTGTAAAGAAAAGTGTGGCGGACCGTCCAGTGAGGTCAGAGGTCAGAAAAGTGCAGTTTTCAGACAACGGTGGACACTGGACCGGCGCCGGCGGACACTTCTGACACTTCTGACATACGCACGCGTGCGGGGACACCTCCCCTACAACGCCAAACTCTCGGATAAGCCCGAGAGATGTAAAAAAAAGTGTGGCGGACCGTCCAGTGAGGTCAGAGGTCAGAAAAGTGCAGTTTTCAGACAACGGTGGACACTGGACCGGCGCCGGCGGACACTGCCGACACTTCTGACATACGCACGCGTGCGGGGACACCTCCCCTACAACGCCACACTCTCGGATAAGCCCGAGAGATGTAAAAAAAAGTGTGGCGGACCGTCCAGTGAGGTCAGAGGTCAGAAAAGTGCAGTTTTCAGACAACGGTGGACACTGGACCGGCGCCGGCGGACACTGCCGACACTTCTGACATACGCACGCGTGCGGGGACACCTCCCCTACAACGCCAAACTGTGAGGTCAGAGGTCAGAAAAGTGCAGTTTTCAGACAACAGTGGACACTGGACAGGCACCGGTGGACACTGCCGACACTTCTGACATACGCACGCGTGCGGGGACACCTCCCCTACAACGCCACACTCTCGGATAAGCCCGAGAGGTGTAAAGAAAAGTGTGGTGGACCGTCCAGTGAGGTCAGAGGTCAGAAAAGTGCAGTTTTCAGACAACGGTGGACACTGGACCGGCGCCGGCGGACACTGCCGACACTTCTGACATACGCACGCGTGCGGGGACACCTCCCCTACAACGCCACACTCTCGGATTAGCCCGAGAGGTGTAAAAAAAAGTGTGGCGGACCGTCCAGTGAGGTCAGAGGTCAGAAAAGTGCCGTTTTCAGACAACAGTGGACACTGGACAGGCACCGGTGGACACTGCCGACACTTCTGACATACGCACGCGTGCGGGGACACCTCCCCTACAACGCCACACTCTCGGATAAGCCCGAGAGGTGTAAAGAAAAGTGTGGCGGACCGTCCAGTGAGGTCAGAGGTCAGAAAAGTGCAGTTTTCAGACAACGGTGGACACTGGACCGGCGCCGGTGGACACTGCCGACACTTCTGACATACGCACGCGTGCGGGGACACCTCCCCTACAACGCCAGACTCTCGGATAAGCCCGAGAGGTGTAAAGAAAAGTGTGGCGGACCGTCCAGTGAGGTCAGAGGTCAGAAAAGTGCAGTTTTCAGACAACGGTGGACACTGGACCGGCGCCGGCGGACACTGCCGACACTTCTGACATACGCACGCGTGCGGGGACACCTCCCCTACAACGCCACACTCTCGGATAAGCCCGAGAGATGTAAAAAAAAGTGTGGCGGACCGTCCAGTGAGGTCAGAGGTCAGAAAATTGCAGTTTTCAGAC
This sequence comes from Gymnoscopelus braueri, assembly GCF_963280865.1. Lineage (NCBI taxonomy): Eukaryota > Metazoa > Chordata > Actinopteri > Myctophiformes > Myctophidae > Gymnoscopelus > Gymnoscopelus braueri. Next base: position 447,018 of record NW_027660552.1, on the reverse strand, counting down.
AACGGTGGACACTGGACCGGCGCCGGCGGACACTGCCGACACTTCTGACATACGCACGCGTGCGGGGACACCTCCCCTACAACGCCAAACTCTCGGATAAGCCCGAGAGGTGTAAAGAAAAGTGTGGCGGACCGTCCAGTGAGGTCAGAGGTCAGAAAAGTGCAGTTTTCAGACAACGGTGGACACTGGACCGGCGCCGGCGGACACTGCCGACACTTCTGACATACGCACGCGTGCGGGGACACCTCCCCTACAACGCCACACTCTCGGATAAGCCCGAGAGGTGTAAAAAAAAGTTTGGCGGACCGTCCAGTGAGGTCAGAGGTCAGAAAAGTGCAGTTTTCAGACAACGGTGGATACTGGACCGGCGCCGGCGGACACTGCCGCCACTTCTGACATACGCACGCGTGCGGGGACACCTCCCCTACAACGCCACACTCTCGGATAAGCCCGAGAGGTGTAAAGAAAAGTGTGGCGGACCGTCCAGTGAGGTCAGAGGTCAGAAAAGTGCAGTTTTCAGACAACGGTGGACACTGGACCGGCGCCGGCGGACACTGCCGACACTTCTGACATACGCACGCGTGCGGGGACACCTCCCCTACAACGCCACACTCTCGGATAAGCCCGAGAGGTGTAAAGAAAAGTGTGGCGGACCGTCCAGTGAGGTCAGAGGTCAGTAAATTGCCGTTTTCAGACAACAGTGGACACTGGACAGGCACCGGTGGACACTGCCGACACTTCTGACATACGCACGCGTGCGGGGACACCTCCCCTACAACGCCACACTCTCGGATAAGCCCGAGAGGTGTAAAGAAAAGTGTGGCGGACCGTCCAGTGAGGTCAGAGGTCAGAAAAGTGCAGTTTTCAGACAACGGTGGACACTGGACAGGCACCGGTGGACACTGCCGACACTTCTGACATACGCAAGCGTGCGGGGACACCTCCCCTACAACGCCAGACTCTCGGATAAGCCCGAGAGGTGTAAAGAAAAGTGTGGCGGACCGTCCAGTGAGGTCAGAGGTCAGAAAAGTGCAGTTTTCAGACAACGGTGGACACTGGACCGGCGCCGGCGGACACTGCCGACACTTCTGACATACGCACGCGTGCGGGGACACCTCCCCTACAACGCCAGACTCTCGGATAAGCCCGAGAGGTGTAAAGAAAAGTGTGGCGGACCGTCCAGTGAGGTCAGAGGTCAGAAAAGTGCAGTTTTCAGACAACGGTGGACACTGGACCGGCGCCGGCGGACACTGCCGACACTTCTGACATACGCACGCGTGCGGGGACACCTCCCCTACAACGCCACACTCTCGGATAAGCCCGAGAGGTGTAAAGAAAAGTGTGGCGGACCGTCCAGTGAGGTCAGAGGTCAGAAAAGTGCAGTTTTCAGACAACGGTGGACACTGGACCGGCGCCGGCGGACACTGCCGACACTTCTGACATACGCACGCGTGCGGGGACACCTCCCCTACAACGCCACACTCTCGGATAAGCCCGAGAGGTGTAAAAAAAAGTGTGGCGGACCGTCCAGTGAGGTCAGAGGTCAGAAAAGTGCAGTTTTCAGACAACGGTGGACACTGGACCGGCGCCGGCGGACACTGTCGACACTTCTGACATACGCACGCGTGCGGGGACACCTCCCCTACAACGCCACACTCTCGGATAAGCCCGAGAGGTGTAAAGAAAAGTGTGGCGGACCGTCCAGTGAGGTCAGAGGTCAGAAAAGTGCAGTTTTCAGACAACGGTGGAAGCTGGACCGGCGCCGGCGGACACTGCCGACACTTCTGACATACGCACGCGTGCGGGGACACCTCCCCTACAACGCCACACTCTCGGATAAGCCCGAGAGATGTAAAAAAAAGTGTGGCGGACCGTCCAGTGAGGACAGAGGTCAGAAAAGTGCAGTTTTCAGACAACGGTGGACACTGGACCGGCGCCGGCGGACACTGCCGACACTTCTGACATACACACGCGTGCGGGGACACCTCCCCTACAACGCCACACTCTCGGATAAGCCCGAGAGGTGTAAAGAAAAGTGTGGCGGACCGTCCAGTGAGGTCAGAGGTCAGAAAAGTGCAGTTTTCAGACAACGGTGGACACTGGACCGGCGCCGGCGGACACTGCCGACACTTCTGACATACGCAAGCGTGCGGGGACACCTCCCCTACAACGCCACACTCTCGGATAAGCCCGAGAGATGTAAAAAAAAGTGTGGCGGACCGTCCAGTGAGGTCAGAGGTCAGAAAAGTGCAGTTTTCAGACAACGGTGGACACTGGACCGGCGCCGGCGGACACTGCCGACACTTCTGACATACGCACGCGTGCGGGGACACCTCCCCTACAACGCCAGACTCTCGGATAAGCCCGAGAGGTGTAAAGAAAAGTGTGGCGGACCGTCCAGTGAGGTCAGAGGTCAGAAAAGTGCAGTTTTCAGACAACGGTGGACACTGGACCGGCGCCGGCGGACACTGCCGACACTTCTGACATACGCACGCGTGCGGGGACACCTCCCCTACAACGCCACACTCTCGGATAAGCCCGAGAGATGTAAAAAAAAAGTGTGGCGGACCGTCCAGTGAGGTCAGAGGTCAGAAAAGTGCAGTTTTCAGACAACGGTGGACACTGGACCGGCGCCGGCGGACACTGCCGACACTTCTGACATACGCACGCGTGCGGGGACACCTCCCCTACAACGCCAGACTCTCGGATAAGCCCGAGAGGTGTAAAGAAAAGTGTGGCGGACCGTCCGGTGAGGTCAGAGGTCAGAAAAGTGCAGTTTTCAGACAACGGTGGACACTGGACCGGCGCCGGCGGACACTGCCGACACTTCTGACATACGCACGCGTGCGGGGACACCTCCCCTACAACGCCACACTCTCGGATAAGCCCGAGAGGTGTAAAGAAAAGTGTGGCGGACCGTCCAGTGAGGTCAGAGGTCAGAAAAGTGCAGTTTTCAGACAACGGTGGACACTGGACCGGCGCCGGCGGACACTGCCGACACTTCTGACATACGCACGCGTGCGGGGACACCTCCCCTACAACGCCACACTCTCGGATAAGCCCGAGAGATGTAAAAAAAAGTGTGGCGGACCGTCCAGTGAGGTCAGAGGTCAGAAAAGTGCAGTTTTCAGACAACGGTGGACACTGGACCGGCGCCGGCGGACACTGCCGACACTTCTGACATACGCACGCGTGCGGGGACACCTCCCCTACAACGCCAGACTCTCCGATAAGCCCGAGAGGTGTAAAGAAAAGTGTGGCGGACCGTCCAGTGAGGTCAGAGGTCAGAAAAGTGCAGTTTTCAGACAACGGTGGACACTGGACCGGCGCCGGCGGACACTGCCGACACTTCTGACATACGCACGCGTGCGGGGACACCTCCCCTACAACGCCACACTCTCGGATAAGCCCGAGAGATGTAAAAAAAAGTGTGGCGGACCGTCCAGTGAGGTCAGAGGTCAGAAAAGTGCAGTTTTCAGACAACGGTGGACACTGGACCGGCGCCGGCGGACACTGCCGACACCTCTGACATACGCACGCGTGCGGGGACATCTCCCCTACAACGCCAGACTCTCGGATAAGCCCGAGAGGTGTAAAGAAAAGTGTGGCGGACCGTCCAGTGAGGTCAGAGGTCAGAAAAGTGCAGTTTTCAGACAACGGTGGACACTGGACCGGCGCCGGCGGACACTGCCGACACTTCTGACATACGCACGCGTGCGGGGACACCTCCCCTACAACGCCACACTCTCGGATAAGCCCGAGAGGTGTAAAAAAAAGTGTGGCGGACCGTCCAGTGAGGTCAGAGGTCAGAAAAGAGCAGTTTTCAGACAACGGTGGACACTGGACCGGCGCCGGCGGACACTGCCGACACTTCTGACATACGCACGCGTGCGGGGACACCTCCCCTACAACGCCACACTCTCGGATAAGCCCGAGAGGTGTAAAGAAAAGTGTGGCGGACCGTCCAGTGAGGTCAGAGGTCAGAAAAGTGCAGTTTTCAGACAACGGTGGACACTGGACCGGCGCCGGCGGACACTGCCGACACTTCTGACATACGCACGCGTGCGGGGACACCTCCCCTACAACGCCACACTCTCGGATAAGCCCGAGAGATGTAAAAAAAAGTGTGGCGGACCGTCCAGTGAGGTCAGAGGTCAGAAAAGTGCAGTTTTCAGACAACGGTGGACACTGGACCGGCGCCGGCGGACACTGCCGACACCTCTGACATACGCACGCGTGCGGGGACATCTCCCCTACAACGCCAGACTCTCGGATAAGCCCGAGAGGTGTAAAGAAAAGTGTGGCGGACCGTCCAGTGAGGTCAGAGGTCAGAAAAGTGCAGTTTTCAGACAACGGTGGACACTGGACCGGCGCCGGCGGACACTGCCGACACTTCTGACATACGCACGCGTGCGGGGACACCTCCCCTACAACGCCACACTCTCGGATAAGCCCGAGAGGTGTAAAAAAAAGTGTGGCGGACCGTCCAGTGAGGTCAGAGGTCAGAAAAGAGCAGTTTTCAGACAACGGTGGACACTGGACCGGCGCCGGCGGACACTGCCGACACTTCTGACATACGCACGCGTGCGGGGACACCTCCCCTACAACGCCACACTCTCGGATAAGCCCGAGAGGTGTAAAGAAAAGTGTGGCGGACCGTCCAGTGAGGTCAGAGGTCAGAAAAGTGCAGTTTTCAGACAACGGTGGACACTGGACCGGCGCCGGCGGACACTGCCGACACTTCTGACATACGCACGCGTGCGGGGACACCTCCCCTACAACGCCACACTCTCGGATAAGCCCGAGAGATGTAAAAAAAAGTGTGGCGGACCGTCCAGTGAGGTCAGAGGTCAGAAAAGTGCAGTTTTCAGACAACGGTGGACACTGGACCGGCGCCGGCGGACACTGCCGACACTTCTGACATACGCACGCGTGCGGGGACACCTCCCCTACAACGCCAGACTCTCGGATAAGCCCGAGAGGTGTAAAGAAAAGTGTGGCGGACCGTCCAGTGAGGTCAGAGGTCAGAAAAGTGCAGTTTTCAGACAACGGTGGACACTGGACCGGCGCCGGCGGACACTGCCGACACTTCTGACATACGCACGCGTGCGGGGACACCTCCCCTACAACGCCACACTCTCGGATAAGCCCGATAGGTGTAAAGAAAAGTGTGGCGGACCGTCCAGTGAGGTCAGAGGTCAGAAAAGTGCAGTTTTCAGACAACGGTGGACACTGGACCGGCGCCGGCGGACACTGCCGACACTTCTGACATACGCACGCGTGCGGGGACACCTCCCCTACAACGCCACACTCTCGGATAAGCCCGAGAGGTGTAAAAAAAAGTGTGGCGGACCGTCCAGTGAGGTCAGAGGTCAGAAAAGTGCCGTTTTCAGACAACAGTGGACACTGGACAGGCACCGGTGGACACTGCCGACACTTCTGACATACGCACGCGTGCGGGGACACCTCCCCTACAACGCCACACTCTCGGATAAGCCCGAGAGGTGTAAAGAAAAGTTTGGCGGACCGTCCAGTGAGGTCAGAGGTCAGAAAAGTGCAGTTTTCAGACAACGGTGGACACTGGACCGGCGCCGGTGGACACTGCCGACACTTCTGACTTACGCACGCGTGCGGGGACACCTCCCCTACAACGCCAGACTCTCGGATAAGCCCGAGAGGTGTAAAGAAAAGTGTGGTGGACCGTCCAGTGAGGTCAGAGGTCAGAAAAGTGCAGTTTTCAGACAACGGTGGACACTGGACCGGCGCCGGCGGACACTGCCGACACTTCTGACATACGCACGCGTGCGGGGACACCTCCCCTACAACGCCACACTCTCGGATAAGCCCGAGAGGTGTAAAGAAAAGTGTGGCGGACCGTCCAGTGAGGTCAGAGGTCAGAAAAGTGCAGTTTTCAGACAACGGTGGACACTGGACCGGCGCCGGCGGACACTGCCGACACTTCTGACATACGCACGCGTGCGGGGACACCTCCCCTACAACGCCACACTCTCGGATAAGCCCGAGAGGTGTAAAGAAAAGTGTGGCGGACCGTCCAGTGAGGTCAGAGGTCAGTAAAGTGCCGTTTTCAGACAACAGTGGACACTGGACAGGCACCGGTGGACACTGCCGACACTTCTGTAATACGCACGCGTGCGGGGACACCTCCCCTACAACGCCACACTCTCGGATAAGCCCGAGAGGTGTAAAGAAAAGTGTGGCGGACCGTCCAGTGAGGTCAGAGGTCAGAAAAGTGCAGTTTTCAGACAACGGTGGACACTGGACCGGCGCCGGTGGACACTGCCGACACTTCTGACATACGCACGCGTGCGGGGACACCTCCCCTACAACGCCAGACTCTCGGATAAGCCCGAGAGGTGTAAAGAAAAGTGTGGCGGACCGTCCAGTGAGGTCAGAGGTCAGAAAAGTGCAGTTTTCAGACAACGGTGGACACTGGACCGGCGCCGGCGGACACTGCCGACACTTCTGACATACGCACGCGTGCGGGGACACCTCCCCTACAACGCCACATTCTCGGATAAGCCCGAGAGATGTAAAAAAAAGTGTGGCGGACCGTCCAGTGAGGTCAGAGGTCAGAAAAGTGCAGTTTTCAGACAACGGTGGACACTGGACCGGCGCCGGCGGACACTGCCGACACTTCTGACATACGCACGCGTGCGGGGACACCTCCCCTACAACGCCACACTCTCGGATAAGCCCGAGAGATGTAAAAAAAAGTGTGGCGGACCGTCCAGTGAGGTCAGAGGTCAGAAAAGTGCAGTTTTCAGACAACGGTGGACACTGGACCGGCGCCGGTCCAGTGTCACCTCCCCTACAACGCCAAACTCTCGGATAAGCCCGAGAGGTGTAAAGAAAAGTGTGGCGGACCGTCCAGTGAGGTCAGAGGTCAGAAAAGTGCAGTTTTCAGACAACGGTGGACACTGGACCGGCGCCGGCGGACACTGCCGACACTTCTGACATACGCACGCGTGCGGGGACACCTCCCCTACAACGCCAGACTCTCGGATAAGCCCGAGAGGTGTAAGGAAAAGTGTGGCGGACCGTCCAGTGAGGTCAGAGGTCAGAAAAGTGCAGTTTTCAGACAACGGTGGACACTGGACCGGCGCCGGCGGACACTGCCGACACTTCTGACATACGCACGCGTGCGGGGACACCTCCCCTACAACGCCACACTCTCGGATAAGCCCGAGAGGTGTAAAAAAAAGTGTGGCGGACCGTCCAGTGAGGTCAGAGGTCAGAAAAATGCCGTTTTCAGACAACAGTGGACACTGGACAGGCACCGGTGGACACTGCCGACACTTCTGACATACGCACGCGTGCGGGGACACCTCCCCTACAACGCCACACTCTCGGATAAGCCCGAGAGGTGTAAAGAAAAGTGTGGCGGACCGTCCAGTGAGGTCAGAGGTCAGAAAAGTGCAGTTTTCAGACAACGGTGGACATTGGACCGGCGCCGGCGGACACTGCCGACACTTCTGACATACGCACGCGTGCGGGGACACCTCCCCTACAACGCCACACTCTCGGATAAGCCCGAGAGATGTAAAAAAAAGTGTGGCGGACCGTCCAGTGAGGTCAGAGGTCAGAAAAGTGCAGTTTTCAGACAACGGTGGACACTGGACCGGCGCCGGCGGACACTGCCGACACTTCTGACATACGCACGCGTGCGGGGACACCTCCCCTACAACGCCAGACTCTCGGATAAGCCCGAGAGGTGTAAAGAAAAGTGTGGCGGACCGTCCAGTGAGGTCAGAGGTCAGAAAAGTGCCGTTTTCAGACAACAGTGGACACTGGACAGGCACCGGTGGACACTGCCGACACTTCTGACATACGCACGCGTGCGGGGACACCTCCCCTACAACGCCACACTCTCGGATAAGCCCGAGAGGTGTAAAAAAAAGTGTGGCGGACCGTCCAGTGAGGTCAGAGGTCAGAAAAGTGCAGTTTTCAGACAACGGTGGACACTGGACCGGCGCCGGCGGACACTGCCGACACTTCTGACATACGCACGCGTGCGGGGACACCTCCCCTACAACGCCACACTCTCGGATAAGCCCGAGAGATGTAAAAAAAAGTGTGGCGGACCGTCCAGTGAGGTCAGAGGTCAGAAAAGTGCAGTGGACACTGGACAGGCACCGGTGGACACTGCCGACACTTCTGACATACGCACGCGTGCGGGGACACCTCCCCTACAACGCCACACTCTCGGATAAGCCCGAGAGATGTAAAGAAAAGTGTGGCGGACCGTCCAGTGAGGTCAGAGGTCAGAAAAGTGCAGTTTTCAGACAACGGTGGACACTGGACCGGCGCCGGCGGACACTGCCGACACTTCTGACATACGCACGCGTGCGGGGACACCTCCCCTACAACGCCAGACTCTCGGATAAGCCCGAGAGGTGTAAAGAAAAGTGTGGCGGACCGTCCAGTGAGGTCAGAGGTCAGAAAAGTGCCGTTTTCAGACAACAGTGGACACTGGACAGGCACCGGTGGACACTGCCGACACTTCTGACATACGCACGCGTGCGGGGACACCTCCCCTACAACGCCACACTCTCGGATAAGCCCGAGAGGTGTAAAAAAAAGTGTGGCGGACCGTCCAGTGAGGTCAGAGGTCAGAAAAGTGCAGTTTTCAGACAACGGTGGACACTGGACCGGCGCCGGCGGACACTGCCGACACTTCTGACATACGCACGCGTGCGGGGACACCTCCCCTACAACGCCACACTCTCGGATAAGCCCGAGAGATGTAAAAAAAAGTGTGGCGGACCGTCCAGTGAGGTCAGAGGTCAGAAAAGTGCAGTGGACACAGGACAGGCACCGGTGGACACTGCCGACACTTCTGACATACGCACGCGTGCGGGGACACCTCCCCTACAACGCCACACTCTCGGATAAGCCCGAGAGGTGTAAAAAAAAGTGTGGCGGACCGTCCAGTGAGGTCAGAGGTCAGAAAAGTGCAGTTTTCAGACAACGGTGGACACTGGACCGGCGCCGGCGGACACTGCCGACACTTCTGACATACGCACGCGTGCGGGGACACCTCCCCTACAACGCCACACTCTCGGATAAGCCCGAGAGATGTAAAAAAAAGTGTGGCGGACCGTCCAGTGAGGTCAGAGGTCAGAAAAGTGCAGTGGACACTGGACAGGCACCGGTGGACACTGCCGACACTTCTGACATACGCACGCGTGCGGGGACACCTCCCCTACAACGCCACACTCTCGGATAAGCCCGAGAGATGTAAAGAAAAGTGTGGCGGACCGTCCAGTGAGGTCAGAGGTCAGAAAAGTGCAGTTTTCAGACAACTGTGGACACTGGACCGGCGCCGGTGGACACTGCCGACACTTCTGACATACGCACGCGTGCGGGGACACCTCCCCTACAACGCCAGACTCTCGGATAAGCCCGAGAGGTGTAAAGAAAAGTGTGGCGGACCGTCCAGTGAGGTCAGAGGTCAGAAAAGTGCAGTTTTCAGACAACGGTGGACACTGGACCGGCGCCGGCGGACACTGCCGACACTTCTGACATACGCACGCGTGCGGGGACACCTCCCCTACAACGCCACACTCTCGGATAAGCCCGAGAGATGTAAAAAAAAGTGTGGCGGACCGTCCAGTGAGGTCAGAGGTCAGAAAAGTGCAGTTTCCAGACAACGGTGGACACTGGACCGGCGCCGGCGGACACTGCCGACACTTCTGACATACGCACGCGTGCGGGGACACCTCCCCTACAACGCCACACTCTCGGATAAGCCCGAGAGGTGTAAAAAAAAGTGTGGCGGACCGTCCAGTGAGGTCAGAGGTCAGAAAAGTGCAGTTTTCAGACAACAGTGGACACTGGACAGGCACCGGCGGACACTGCCGACACTTCTGACATACGCACGCGTGCGGGGACAACTCCCCTACAACGCCACACTCTCGGATAAGCCCGAGAGGTGTAAAAAAAAGTGTGGCGGACCGTCCAGTGAGGTCAGAGGTCAGAAAAGTGCAGTTTTCAGACAACGGTGGACACTGGACCGGTGCCGGCGGACACTGCCGACACTTCTGACATACGCACGCGTGCGGGGACACCTCCCCTACAACGCCACACTCTCGGATAAGCCCGAGAGATGTAAAAAAAAGTGTGGCGGACCGTCCAGTGAGGTCAGAGGTCAGAAAAGTGCAGTGGACACAGGACAGGCACCGGTGGACACTGCCGACACTTCTGACATACGCACGCGTGCGGGGACACCTCCCCTACAACGCCACACTCTCGGATAAGCCCGAGAGGTGTAAAAAAAAGTGTGGCGGACCGTCCAGTGAGGTCAGAGGTCAGAAAAGTGCAGTTTTCAGACAACGGTGGACACTGGACCGGCGCCGGCGGACACTGCCGACACTTCTGACATACGCACGCGTGCGGGGACACCTCCCCTACAACGCCACACTCTCGGATAAGCCCGAGAGATGTAAAAAAAAGTGTGGCGGACCGTCCAGTGAGGTCAGAGGTCAGAAAAGTGCAGTGGACACTGGACAGGCACCGGTGGACACTGCCGACACTTCTGACATACGCACGCGTGCGGGGACACCTCCCCTACAACGCCACACTCTCGGATAAGCCCGAGAGATGTAAAGAAAAGTGTGGCGGACCGTCCAGTGAGGTCAGAGGTCAGAAAAGTGCAGTTTTCAGACAACGGTGGACACTGGACCGGCGCCGGTGGACACTGCCGACACTTCTGACATACGCACGCGTGCGGGGACACCTCCCCTACAACGCCAGACTCTCGGATAAGCCCGAGAGGTGTAAAGAAAAGTGTGGCGGACCGTCCAGTGAGGTCAGAGGTCAGAAAAGTGCAGTTTTCAGACAACGGTGGACACTGGACCGGCGCCGGTGGACACTGCCGACACTTCTGACATACGCACGCGTGCGGGGACACCTCCCCTACAACGCCACACTCTCGGATAAGCCCGAGAGATGTAAAAAAAAGTGTGGCGGACCGTCCAGTGAGGTCAGAGGTCAGAAAAGTGCAGTGGACACAGGACAGGCACCGGTGGACACTGCCGACACTTCTGACATACGCACGCGTGCGGGGACACCTCCCCTACAACGCCACACTCTCGGATAAGCCCGAGAGGTGTAAAAAAAAGTGTGGCGGACCGTCCAGTGAGGTCAGAGGTCAGAAAAGTGCAGTTTTCAGACAACGGTGGACACTGGACCGGCGCCGGCGGACACTGCCGACACTTCTGACATACGCACGCGTGCGGGGACACCTCCCCTACAACGCCACACTCTCGGATAAGCCCGAGAGATGTAAAAAAAAGTGTGGCGGACCGTCCAGTGAGGTCAGAGGTCAGAAAAGTGCAGTGGACACTGGACAGGCACCGGCGGACACTGCCGACACTTCTGACATACGCACGCGTGCGGGGACACCTCCCCTACAACGCCAGACTCTCGGATAAGCCCGAGAGGTGTAAAGAAAAGTGTGGCGGACCGTCCAGTGAGGTCAGAGGTCAGAAAAGTGCAGTTTTCAGACAACGGTGGACACTGGACCGGCGCCGGCGGACACTGCCGACACTTCTGACATACGCACGCGTGCGGGGACACCTCCCCTACAACGCCAGACTCTCGGATAAGCCCGAGAGGTGTAAAGAAAAGTGTGGCGGACCGTCCAGTGAGGTCAGAGGTCAGAAAAGTGCAGTTTTCAGACAACGGTGGACACTGGACCGGCGCCGGCGGACACTGCCGACACTTCTGACATACGCACGCGTGCGGGGACATCTCCCCTACAACGCCACACTCTCGGATAAGCCCGAGAGGTGTAAAGAAAAGTGTGGCGGACCGTCCAGTGAGGTCAGAGGTCAGAAAAGTGCAGTTTTCAGACAACGGTGGACACTGGACCGGCGCCGGCGGACACTGCCGACACTTCTGACATACGCACGCGTGCGGGGACACCTCCCCTACAACGCCACACTCTCGGATAAGCCCGAGAGATGTAAAAAAAAGTGTGGCGGACCGTCCAGTGAGGTCAGAGGTCAGAAAAGTGCAGTTTTCAGACAACGGTGGACACTGGACCGGCGCCGGCGGACACTGCCGACACTTCTGACATACGCACGCGTGCGGGGACACCTCCCCTACAACGCCAGACTCTCGGATAAGCCCGAGAGGTGTAAAGAAAAGTGTGGCGGACCGTCCAGTGAGGTCAGAGGTCAGAAAAGTGCAGTTTTCAGACAACGGTGGACACTGGACCGGCGCCGGCGGACACTGCCGACACTTCTGACATACGCACGCGTGCGGGGACACCTCCCCTACAACGCCACACTCTCGGATAAGCCCGAGAGGTGTAAAAAAAAGTGTGGCGGACCGTCCAGTGAGGTCAGAGGTCAGAAAAGTGCCGTTTTCAGACAACAGTGGACACTGGACAGGCACCGGTGGACACTGCCGACACTTCTGACATACGCACGCGTGCGGGGACACCTCCCCTACAACGCCACACTCTCGGATAAGCCCGAGAGGTGTAAAGAAAAGTTTGGCGGACCGTCCAGTGAGGTCAGAGGTCAGAAAAGTGCAGTTTTCAGACAACGGTGGACACTGGACCGGCGCCGGTGGACACTGCCGACACTTCTGACTTACGCACGCGTGCGGGGACACCTCCCCTACAACGCCAGACTCTCGGATAAGCCCGAGAGGTGTAAAGAAAAGTGTGGTGGACCGTCCAGTGAGGTCAGAGGTCAGAAAAGTGCAGTTTTCAGACAACGGTGGACACTGGACCGGCGCCGGCGGACACTGCCGACACTTCTGACATACGCACGCGTGCGGGGACACCTCCCCTACAACGCCACACTCTCGGATAAGCCCGAGAGGTGTAAAGAAAAGTGTGGCGGACCGTCCAGTGAGGTCAGAGGTCAGAAAAGTGCAGTTTTCAGACAACGGTGGACACTGGACCGGCGCCGGCGGACACTGCCGACACTTCTGACATACGCACGCGTGCGGGGACACCTCCCCTACAACGCCACACTCTCGGATAAGCCCGAGAGGTGTAAAGAAAAGTGTGGCGGACCGTCCAGTGAGGTCAGAGGTCAGTAAAGTGCCGTTTTCAGACAACAGTGGACACTGGACAGGCACCGGTGGACACTGCCGACACTTCTGTAATACGCACGCGTGCGGGGACACCTCCCCTACAACGCCACACTCTCGGATAAGCCCGAGAGGTGTAAAGAAAAGTGTGGCGGACCGTCCAGTGAGGTCAGAGGTCAGAAAAGTGCAGTTTTCAGACAACGGTGGACACTGGACCGGCGCCGGTGGACACTGCCGACACTTCTGACATACGCACGCGTGCGGGGACACCTCCCCTACAACGCCAGACTCTCGGATAAGCCCGAGAGGTGTAAAGAAAAGTGTGGCGGACCGTCCAGTGAGGTCAGAGGTCAGAAAAGTGCAGTTTTCAGACAACGGTGGACACTGGACCGGCGCCGGCGGACACTGCCGACACTTCTGACATACGCACGCGTGCGGGGACACCTCCCCTACAACGCCAGACTCTCGGATAAGCCCGAGAGGTGTAAAGAAAAGTGTGGCGGACCGTCCAGTGAGGTCAGAGGTCAGAAAAGTGCAGTTTTCAGACAACGGTGGACACTGGACCGGCGCCGGCGGACACTGCCGACACTTCTGACATACGCACGCGTGCGGGGACATCTCCCCTACAACGCCACACTCTCGGATAAGCCCGAGAGGTGTAAAGAAAAGTGTGGCGGACCGTCCAGTGAGGTCAGAGGTCAGAAAAGTGCAGTTTTCAGACAACGGTGGACACTGGACCGGCGCCGGCGGACACTGCCGACACTTCTGACATACGCACGCGTGCGGGGACACCTCCCCTACAACGCCACACTCTCGGATAAGCCCGAGAGATGTAAAAAAAAGTGTGGCGGACCGTCCAGTGAGGTCAGAGGTCAGAAAAGTGCAGTTTTCAGACAACGGTGGACACTGGACCGGCGCCGGCGGACACTGCCGACACTTCTGACATACGCACGCGTGCGGGGACACCTCCCCTACAACGCCAGACTCTCGGATAAGCCCGAGAGGTGTAAAGAAAAGTGTGGCGGACCGTCCAGTGAGGTCAGAGGTCAGAAAAGTGCAGTTTTCAGACAACGGTGGACACTGGACCGGCGCCGGCGGACACTGCCGACACTTCTGACATACGCACGCGTGCGGGGACACCTCCCCTACAACGCCACACTCTCGGATAAGCCCGAGAGGTGTAAAAAAAAGTGTGGCGGACCGTCCAGTGAGGTCAGAGGTCAGAAAAGTGCCGTTTTCAGACAACAGTGGACACTGGACAGGCACCGGTGGACACTGCCGACACTTCTGACATACGCACGCGTGCGGGGACACCTCCCCTACAACGCCACACTCTCGGATAAGCCCGAGAGGTGTAAAGAAAAGTTTGGCGGACCGTCCAGTGAGGTCAGAGGTCAGAAAAGTGCAGTTTTCAGACAACGGTGGACACTGGACCGGCGCCGGTGGACACTGCCGACACTTCTGACTTACGCACGCGTGCGGGGACACCTCCCCTACAACGCCAGACTCTCGGATAAGCCCGAGAGGTGTAAAGAAAAGTGTGGTGGACCGTCCAGTGAGGTCAGAGGTCAGAAAAGTGCAGTTTTCAGACAACGGTGGACACTGGACCGGCGCCGGCGGACACTGCCGACACTTCTGACATACGCACGCGTGCGGGGACACCTCCCCTACAACGCCACACTCTCGGATAAGCCCGAGAGGTGTAAAGAAAAGTGTGGCGGACCGTCCAGTGAGGTCAGAGGTCAGAAAAGTGCAGTTTTCAGACAACGGTGGACACTGGACCGGCGCCGGCGGACACTGCCGACACTTCTGACATACGCACGCGTGCGGGGACACCTCCCCTACAACGCCACACTCTCGGATAAGCCCGAGAGGTGTAAAGAAAAGTGTGGCGGACCGTCCAGTGAGGTCAGAGGTCAGTAAAGTGCCGTTTTCAGACAACAGTGGACACTGGACAGGCACCGGTGGACACTGCCGACACTTCTGTAATACGCACGCGTGCGGGGACACCTCCCCTACAACGCCACACTCTCGGATAAGCCCGAGAGGTGTAAAGAAAAGTGTGGCGGACCGTCCAGTGAGGTCAGAGGTCAGAAAAGTGCAGTTTTCAGACAACGGTGGACACTGGACCGGCGCCGGTGGACACTGCCGACACTTCTGACATACGCACGCGTGCGGGGACACCTCCCCTACAACGCCAGACTCTCGGATAAGCCCGAGAGGTGTAAAGAAAAGTGTGGCGGACCGTCCAGTGAGGTCAGAGGTCAGAAAAGTGCAGTTTTCAGACAACGGTGGACACTGGACCGGCGCCGGCGGACACTGCCGACACTTCTGACATACGCACGCGTGCGGGGACACCTCCCCTACAACGCCACATTCTCGGATAAGCCCGAGAGATGTAAAAAAAAGTGTGGCGGACCGTCCAGTGAGGTCAGAGGTCAGAAAAGTGCAGTTTTCAGACAACGGTGGACACTGGACCGGCGCCGGCGGACACTGCCGACACTTCTGACATACGCACGCGTGCGGGGACACCTCCCCTACAACGCCACACTCTCGGATAAGCCCGAGAGATGTAAAAAAAAGTGTGGCGGACCGTCCAGTGAGGTCAGAGGTCAGAAAAGTGCAGTTTTCAGACAACGGTGGACACTGGACCGGCGCCGGTCCAGTGTCACCTCCCCTACAACGCCAAACTCTCGGATAAGCCCGAGAGGTGTAAAGAAAAGTGTGGCGGACCGTCCAGTGAGGTCAGAGGTCAGAAAAGTGCAGTTTTCAGACAACGGTGGACACTGGACCGGCGCCGGCGGACACTGCCGACACTTCTGACATACGCACGCGTGCGGGGACACCTCCCCTACAACGCCAGACTCTCGGATAAGCCCGAGAGGTGTAAGGAAAAGTGTGGCGGACCGTCCAGTGAGGTCAGAGGTCAGAAAAGTGCAGTTTTCAGACAACGGTGGACACTGGACCGGCGCCGGCGGACACTGCCGACACTTCTGACATACGCACGCGTGCGGGGACACCTCCCCTACAACGCCACACTCTCGGATAAGCCCGAGAGGTGTAAAAAAAAGTGTGGCGGACCGTCCAGTGAGGTCAGAGGTCAGAAAAATGCCGTTTTCAGACAACAGTGGACACTGGACAGGCACCGGTGGACACTGCCGACACTTCTGACATACGCACGCGTGCGGGGACACCTCCCCTACAACGCCACACTCTCGGATAAGCCCGAGAGGTGTAAAGAAAAGTGTGGCGGACCGTCCAGTGAGGTCAGAGGTCAGAAAAGTGCAGTTTTCAGACAACGGTGGACATTGGACCGGCGCCGGCGGACACTGCCGACACTTCTGACATACGCACGCGTGCGGGGACACCTCCCCTACAACGCCACACTCTCGGATAAGCCCGAGAGATGTAAAAAAAAGTGTGGCGGACCGTCCAGTGAGGTCAGAGGTCAGAAAAGTGCAGTTTTCAGACAACGGTGGACACTGGACCGGCGCCGGCGGACACTGCCGACACTTCTGACATACGCACGCGTGCGGGGACACCTCCCCTACAACGCCAGACTCTCGGATAAGCCCGAGAGGTGTAAAGAAAAGTGTGGCGGACCGTCCAGTGAGGTCAGAGGTCAGAAAAGTGCCGTTTTCAGACAACAGTGGACACTGGACAGGCACCGGTGGACACTGCCGACACTTCTGACATACGCACGCGTGCGGGGACACCTCCCCTACAACGCCACACTCTCGGATAAGCCCGAGAGGTGTAAAAAAAAGTGTGGCGGACCGTCCAGTGAGGTCAGAGGTCAGAAAAGTGCAGTTTTCAGACAACGGTGGACACTGGACCGGCGCCGGCGGACACTGCCGACACTTCTGACATACGCACGCGTGCGGGGACACCTCCCCTACAACGCCACACTCTCGGATAAGCCCGAGAGATGTAAAAAAAAGTGTGGCGGACCGTCCAGTGAGGTCAGAGGTCAGAAAAGTGCAGTGGACACTGGACAGGCACCGGTGGACACTGCCGACACTTCTGACATACGCACGCGTGCGGGGACACCTCCCCTACAACGCCACACTCTCGGATAAGCCCGAGAGATGTAAAGAAAAGTGTGGCGGACCGTCCAGTGAGGTCAGAGGTCAGAAAAGTGCAGTTTTCAGACAACGGTGGACACTGGACCGGCGCCGGCGGACACTGCCGACACTTCTGACATACGCACGCGTGCGGGGACACCTCCCCTACAACGCCAGACTCTCGGATAAGCCCGAGAGGTGTAAAGAAAAGTGTGGCGGACCGTCCAGTGAGGTCAGAGGTCAGAAAAGTGCCGTTTTCAGACAACAGTGGACACTGGACAGGCACCGGTGGACACTGCCGACACTTCTGACATACGCACGCGTGCGGGGACACCTCCCCTACAACGCCACACTCTCGGATAAGCCCGAGAGGTGTAAAAAAAAGTGTGGCGGACCGTCCAGTGAGGTCAGAGGTCAGAAAAGTGCAGTTTTCAGACAACGGTGGACACTGGACCGGCGCCGGCGGACACTGCCGACACTTCTGACATACGCACGCGTGCGGGGACACCTCCCCTACAACGCCACACTCTCGGATAAGCCCGAGAGATGTAAAAAAAAGTGTGGCGGACCGTCCAGTGAGGTCAGAGGTCAGAAAAGTGCAGTGGACACAGGACAGGCACCGGTGGACACTGCCGACACTTCTGACATACGCACGCGTGCGGGGACACCTCCCCTACAACGCCACACTCTCGGATAAGCCCGAGAGGTGTAAAAAAAAGTGTGGCGGACCGTCCAGTGAGGTCAGAGGTCAGAAAAGTGCAGTTTTCAGACAACGGTGGACACTGGACCGGCGCCGGCGGACACTGCCGACACTTCTGACATACGCACGCGTGCGGGGACACCTCCCCTACAACGCCACACTCTCGGATAAGCCCGAGAGATGTAAAAAAAAGTGTGGCGGACCGTCCAGTGAGGTCAGAGGTCAGAAAAGTGCAGTGGACACTGGACAGGCACCGGTGGACACTGCCGACACTTCTGACATACGCACGCGTGCGGGGACACCTCCCCTACAACGCCACACTCTCGGATAAGCCCGAGAGATGTAAAGAAAAGTGTGGCGGACCGTCCAGTGAGGTCAGAGGTCAGAAAAGTGCAGTTTTCAGACAACGGTGGACACTGGACCGGCGCCGGTGGACACTGCCGACACTTCTGACATACGCACGCGTGCGGGGACACCTCCCCTACAACGCCAGACTCTCGGATAAGCCCGAGAGGTGTAAAGAAAAGTGTGGCGGACCGTCCAGTGAGGTCAGAGGTCAGAAAAGTGCAGTTTTCAGACAACGGTGGACACTGGACCGGCGCCGGCGGACACTGCCGACACTTCTGACATACGCACGCGTGCGGGGACACCTCCCCTACAACGCCACACTCTCGGATAAGCCCGAGAGATGTAAAAAAAAGTGTGGCGGACCGTCCAGTGAGGTCAGAGGTCAGAAAAGTGCAGTTTCCAGACAACGGTGGACACTGGACCGGCGCCGGCGGACACTGCCGACACTTCTGACATACGCACGCGTGCGGGGACACCTCCCCTACAACGCCACACTCTCGGATAAGCCCGAGAGGTGTAAAAAAAAGTGTGGCGGACCGTCCAGTGAGGTCAGAGGTCAGAAAAGTGCAGTTTTCAGACAACAGTGGACACTGGACAGGCACCGGCGGACACTGCCGACACTTCTGACATACGCACGCGTGCGGGGACAACTCCCCTACAACGCCACACTCTCGGATAAGCCCGAGAGGTGTAAAAAAAAGTGTGGCGGACCGTCCAGTGAGGTCAGAGGTCAGAAAAGTGCAGTTTTCAGACAACGGTGGACACTGGACCGGCGCCGGCGGACACTGCCGACACTTCTGACATACGCACGCGTGCGGGGACACCTCCCCTACAACGCCACACTCTCGGATAAGCCCGAGAGATGTAAAAAAAAGTGTGGCGGACCGTCCAGTGAGGTCAGAGGTCAGAAAAGTGCAGTGGACACAGGACAGGCACCGGTGGACACTGCCGACACTTCTGACATACGCACGCGTGCGGGGACACCTCCCCTACAACGCCACACTCTCGGATAAGCCCGAGAGGTGTAAAAAAAAGTGTGGCGGACCGTCCAGTGAGGTCAGAGGTCAGAAAAGTGCAGTTTTCAGACAACGGTGGACACTGGACCGGCGCCGGCGGACACTGCCGACACTTCTGACATACGCACGCGTGCGGGGACACCTCCCCTACAACGCCACACTCTCGGATAAGCCCGAGAGATGTAAAAAAAAGTGTGGCGGACCGTCCAGTGAGGTCAGAGGTCAGAAAAGTGCAGTGGACACTGGACAGGCACCGGTGGACACTGCCGACACTTCTGACATACGCACGCGTGCGGGGACACCTCCCCTACAACGCCACACTCTCGGATAAGCCCGAGAGATGTAAAGAAAAGTGTGGCGGACCGTCCAGTGAGGTCAGAGGTCAGAAAAGTGCAGTTTTCAGACAACGGTGGACACTGGACCGGCGCCGGTGGACACTGCCGACACTTCTGACATACGCACGCGTGCGGGGACACCTCCCCTACAACGCCAGACTCTCGGATAAGCCCGAGAGGTGTAAAGAAAAGTGTGGCGGACCGTCCAGTGAGGTCAGAGGTCAGAAAAGTGCAGTTTTCAGACAACGGTGGACACTGGACCGGCGCCGGTGGACACTGCCGACACTTCTGACATACGCACGCGTGCGGGGACACCTCCCCTACAACGCCACACTCTCGGATAAGCCCGAGAGATGTAAAAAAAAGTGTGGCGGACCGTCCAGTGAGGTCAGAGGTCAGAAAAGTGCAGTGGACACAGGACAGGCACCGGTGGACACTGCCGACACTTCTGACATACGCACGCGTGCGGGGACACCTCCCCTACAACGCCACACTCTCGGATAAGCCCGAGAGGTGTAAAAAAAAGTGTGGCGGACCGTCCAGTGAGGTCAGAGGTCAGAAAAGTGCAGTTTTCAGACAACGGTGGACACTGGACCGGCGCCGGCGGACACTGCCGACACTTCTGACATACGCACGCGTGCGGGGACACCTCCCCTACAACGCCACACTCTCGGATAAGCCCGAGAGATGTAAAAAAAAGTGTGGCGGACCGTCCAGTGAGGTCAGAGGTCAGAAAAGTGCAGTGGACACTGGACAGGCACCGGTGGACACTGCCGACACTTCTGACATACGCACGCGTGCGGGGACACCTCCCCTACAACGCCACACTCTCGGATAAGCCCGAGAGGTGTAAAAAAAAGTGTGGCGGACCGTCCAGTGAGGTCAGAGGTCAGAAAAGTGCAGTTTTCAGACAACGGTGGACACTGGACCGGCGCCGGCGGACACTGCCGACACTTCTGACATACGCACGCGTGCGGGGACACCTCCCCTACAACGCCAGACTCTCGGATAAGCCCGAGAGGTGTAAAGAAAAGTGTGGCGGACCGTCCAGTGAGGTCAGAGGTCAGAAAAGTGCAGTTTTCAGACAACGGTGGACACTGGACCGGCGCCGGCGGACACTGCCGACACTTCTGACATACGCACGCGTGCGGGGACACCTCCCCTACAACGCCAGACTCTCGGATAAGCCCGAGAGGTGTAAAGAAAAGTGTGGCGGACCGTCCAGTGAGGTCAGAGGTCAGAAAAGTGCAGTTTTCAGACAACGGTGGACACTGGACCGGCGCCGGCGGACACTGCCGACACTTCTGACATACGCACGCGTGCGGGGACATCTCCCCTACAACGCCACACTCTCGGATAAGCCCGAGAGGTGTAAAGAAAAGTGTGGCGGACCGTCCAGTGAGGTCAGAGGTCAGAAAAGTGCAGTTTTCAGACAACGGTGGACACTGGACCGGCGCCGGCGGACACTGCCGACACTTCTGACATACGCACGCGTGCGGGGACACCTCCCCTACAACGCCACACTCTCGGATAAGCCCGAGAGATGTAAAAAAAAGTGTGGCGGACCGTCCAGTGAGGTCAGAGGTCAGAAAAGTGCAGTTTTCAGACAACGGTGGACACTGGACCGGCGCCGGCGGACACTGCCGACACTTCTGACATACGCACGCGTGCGGGGACACCTCCCCTACAACGCCAGACTCTCGGATAAGCCCGAGAGGTGTAAAGAAAAGTGTGGCGGACCGTCCAGTGAGGTCAGAGGTCAGAAAAGTGCAGTTTTCAGACAACGGTGGACACTGGACCGGCACCGGCGGACACTGTCGACACTTCTGACATACGCACGCGTGCGGGGACACCTCCCCTACAACGCCAGACTCTCGGATAAGCCCGAGAGGTGTAAAGAAAAGTGTGGCGGACCGTCCAGTGAGGTCAGAGGTCAGAAAAGTGCAGTTTTCAGACAACGGTGGACACTGGACCGGCGCCGGCGGACACTGCCGACACTTCTGACATACGCACGCGTGCGGGGACACCTCCCCTACAACGCCACACTCTCGGATAAGCCCGAGAGGTGTAAAAAAAAGTGTGGCGGACCGTCCAGTGAGGTCAGAGGTCAGAAAAGTGCAGTTTTCAGACAACGGTGGACACTGGACCGGCGCCGGCGGACACTGCCGACACTTCTGACATACGCACGCGTGCGGGGACACCTCCCCTACAACGCCAGACTCTCGGATAAGCCCGAGAGGTGTAAAGAAAAGTGTGGCGGACCGTCCAGTGAGGTCAGAGGTCAGAAAAGTGCAGTTTTCAGACAACGGTGGACACTGGACCGGCGCCGGCGGACACTGCCGACACTTCTGACATACGCACGCGTGCGGGGACACCTCCCCTACAACGCCAGACTCTCGGATAAGCCCGAGAGGTGTAAAGAAAAGTGTGGCGGACCGTCCAGTGAGGTCAGAGGTCAGAAAAGTGCAGTTTTCAGACAACGGTGGACACTGGACCGGCGCCGGCGGACACTGCCGACACTTCTGACATACGCACGCGTGCGGGGACACCTCCCCTACAACGCCACACTCTCGGATAAGCCCGAGAGGTGTAAAAAAAAGTGTGGCGGACCGTCCAGTGAGGTCAGAGGTCAGAAAAGTGCAGTTTTCAGACAACGGTGGACACTGGACCGGCGCCGGCGGACACTGTCGACACTTCTGACATACGCACGCGTGCGGGGACACCTCCCCTACAACGCCACACTCTCGGATAAGCCCGAGAGGTGTAAAGAAAAGTGTGGCGGACCGTCCAGTGAGGTCAGAGGTCAGAAAAGTGCAGTTTTCAGACAACGGTGGACACTGGACCGGCGCCGGCGGACACTGCCGACACTTCTGACATACGCACACGTGCGGGGACACCTCCCCTACAACGCCACACTCTCGGATAAGCCCGAGAGATGTAAAAAAAAGTGTGGCGGACCGTCCAGTGAGGTCAGAGGTCAGAAAAGTGCAGTTTTCAGACAACGGTGGACACTGGACCGGCGCCGGCGGACACTGCCGACACTTCTGACATACGCACGCGTGCGGGGACACCTCCCCTACAACGCCAGACTCTCGGATAAGCCCGAGAGGTGTAAAGAAAAGTGTGGCGGACCGTCCAGTGAGGTCAGAGGTCAGAAAAGTGCAGTTTTCAGACAACGGTGGACACTGGACCGGCGCCGGCGGACACTGCCGACACTTCTGACATACGCACGCGTGCGGGGACATCTCCCCTACAACGCCACACTCTCGGATAAGCCCGAGAGGTGTAAAGAAAAGTGTGGCGGACCGTCCAGTGAGGTCAGAGGTCAGAAAAGTGCAGTTTTCAGACAACGGTGGACACTGGACCGGCGCCGGCGGACACTGCCGACACTTCTGACATACGCACGCGTGCGGGGACACCTCCCCTACAACGCCACACTCTCGGATAAGCCCGAGAGATGTAAAAAAAAGTGTGGCGGACCGTCCAGTGAGGTCAGAGGTCAGAAAAGTGCAGTTTTCAGACAACGGTGGACACTGGACCGGCGCCGGCGGACACTGCCGACACTTCTGACATACGCAGGCGTGCGGGGACACCTCCCCTACAACGCCAGACTCTCGGATAAGCCCGAGAGGTGTAAAGAAAAGTGTGGCGGACCGTCCAGTGAGGTCAGAGGTCAGAAAAGTGCAGTTTTCAGACAACGGTGGACACTGGACCGGCGCCGGCGGACACTGCCGACACTTCTGACATACGCACGCGTGCGGGGACACCTCCCCTACAACGCCACACTCTCGGATAAGCCCGAGAGGTGTAAAAAAAAGTGTGGCGGACCGTCCAGTGAGGTCAGAGGTCAGAAAAGTGCAGTTTTCAGACAACGGTGGACACTGGACCGGCGCCGGCGGACACTGCCGACACTTCTGACATACGCACGCGTGCGGGGACACCTCCCCTACAACGCCACACTCTCGGATAAGCCCGAGAGGTGTAAAGAAAAGTGTGGCGGACCGTCCAGTGAGGTCAGAGGTCAGAAAAGTGCAGTTTTCAGACAACGGTGGACACTGGACCGGCGCCGGCGGACACTGCCGACACTTCTGACATACGCACGCGTGCGGGGACACCTCCCCTACAACGCCACACTCTCGGATAAGCCCGAGAGATGTAAAAAAAAGTGTGGCGGACCGTCCAGTGAGGTCAGAGGTCAGAAAAGTGCAGTTTTCAGACAACGGTGGACATTGGACCGGCGCCGGCGGACACTGCCGACACTTCTGACATACGCACGCGTGCGGGGACACCTCCCCTACAACGCCACACTCTCGGATAAGCCCGAGAGGTGTAAAAAAAAGTGTGGCGGACCGTCCAGTGAGGTCAGAGGTCAGAAAAGTGCAGTTTTCAGACAACGGTGGACACTGGACCGGCGCCGGCGGACACTGTCGACACTTCTGACATACGCACGCGTGCGGGGACACCTCCCCTACAACGCCAGACTCTCGGATTAGCCCGAGAGGTGTAAAGAAAAGTGTGGCGGACCGTCCAGTGAGGTCAGAGGTCAGAAAAGTGCAGTTTTCAGACAACGGTGGACACTGGACCGGCGCCGGCGGACACTGCCGACACTTCTGACATACGCACGCGTGCGGGGACACCTCCCCTACAACGCCAGACTCTCGGATAAGCCCGAGAGGTGTAAAGAAAAGTGTGGCGGACCGTCCAGTGAGGTCAGAGGTCAGAAAAGTGCAGTTTTCAGACAACGGTGGACACTGGACTGGCGCCGGCGGACACTGCCGACACTTCTGACATACGCACGCGTGCGGGGACACCTCCCCTACAACGCCAAACTCTCGGATAAGCCCGAGAGATGTAAAAAAAAGTGTGGCGGACCGTCCAGTGAGGTCAGAGGTCAGAAAAGTGCAGTTTTCATACAACGGTGGACACTGGACCGGCGCCGGCGGACACTGCCGACACTTCTGACATACGCACGCGTGCGGGGACACCTCCCCTACAACGCCAGACTCTCGGATAAGCCCGAGAGGTGTAAAGAAAAGTTTGGCGGACCGTCCAGTGAGGTCAGAGGTCAGAAAAGTGCAGTTTTCAGACAACGGTGGACACTGGACAGGCACCGGTGGACACTGCCGACACTTCTGACATACGCACGCGTGCGGGGACACCTCCCCTACAACGCCACACTCTCGGAAAAGCCCGAGAGGTGTAAAAAAAAGTGTGGCGGACCGTCCAGTGAGGTCAGAGGTCAGAAAAGTGCAGTTTTCAGACAACAGTGGACACTGGACAGGCACCGGTGGACACTGCCGACACTTCTGACATACGCACGCGTGCGGGGACACCTCCCCTACAACGCCACACTCTCGGATAAGCCCGAGAGGTGTAAAGAAAAGTGTGGCGGACCGTCCAGTGAGGTCAGAGGTCAGAAAAGTGCAGTTTTCAGACAACGGTGGACACTGGACCGGCGCCGGCGGACACTGCCGACACTTCTGACATACGCACGCGTGCGGGGACACCTCCCCTACAACGCCAGACTCTCGGATAAGCCCGAGAGGTGTAAAGAAAAGTGTGGCGGACCGTCCAGTGAGGTCAGAGGTCAGAAAAGTGCAGTTTTCAGACAACGGTGGACACTGGACCGGCGCCGGCGGACACTGCCGACACTTCTGACATACGCACGCGTGCGGGGACACCTCCCCTACAACGCCACACTCTCGGATAAGCCCGAGAGATGTAAAAAAAAGTGTGGCGGACCGTCCAGTGAGGTCAGAGGTCAGAAAAGTGCAGTTTTCAGACAACGGTGGACACTGGACCGGCGCCGGCGGACACTGTCGACACTTCTGACATACGCACGCGTGCGGGGACACCTCCCCTACAACGCCAGACTCTCGGATTAGCCCGAGAGGTGTAAAGAAAAGTGTGGCGGACCGTCCAGTGAGGTCAGAGGTCAGAAAAGTGCAGTTTTCAGACAACGGTGGACACTGGACCGGCGCCGGCGGACACTGCCGACACTTCTGACATACGCACGCGTGCGGGGACACCTCCCCTACAACGCCAGACTCTCGGATAAGCCCGAGAGGTGTAAAGAAAAGTGTGGCGGACCGTCCAGTGAGGTCAGAGGTCAGAAAAGTGCAGTTTTCAGACAACGGTGGACACTGGACTGGCGCCGGCGGACACTGCCGACACTTCTGACATACGCACGCGTGCGGGGACACCTCCCCTACAACGCCAAACTCTCGGATAAGCCCGAGAGATGTAAAAAAAAGTGTGGCGGACCGTCCAGTGAGGTCAGAGGTCAGAAAAGTGCAGTTTTCATACAACGGTGGACACTGGACCGGCGCCGGCGGACACTGCCGACACTTCTGACATACGCACGCGTGCGGGGACACCTCCCCTACAACGCCAGACTCTCGGATAAGCCCGAGAGGTGTAAAGAAAAGTTTGGCGGACCGTCCAGTGAGGTCAGAGGTCAGAAAAGTGCAGTTTTCAGACAACGGTGGACACTGGACAGGCACCGGTGGACACTGCCGACACTTCTGACATACGCACGCGTGCGGGGACACCTCCCCTACAACGCCACACTCTCGGAAAAGCCCGAGAGGTGTAAAAAAAAGTGTGGCGGACCGTCCAGTGAGGTCAGAGGTCAGAAAAGTGCAGTTTTCAGACAACAGTGGACACTGGACAGGCACCGGTGGACACTGCCGACACTTCTGACATACGCACGCGTGCGGGGACACCTCCCCTACAACGCCACACTCTCGGATAAGCCCGAGAGGTGTAAAGAAAAGTGTGGCGGACCGTCCAGTGAGGTCAGAGGTCAGAAAAGTGCAGTTTTCAGACAACGGTGGACACTGGACCGGCGCCGGCGGACACTGCCGACACTTCTGACATACGCACGCGTGCGGGGACACCTCCCCTACAACGCCAGACTCTCGGATAAGCCCGAGAGGTGTAAAGAAAAGTGTGGCGGACCGTCCAGTGAGGTCAGAGGTCAGAAAAGTGCAGTTTTCAGACAACGGTGGACACTGGCCCGAGAGGTGTAAAGAAAAGTGTGGCGGACCGTCCAGTGAGGTCAGAGGTCAGAAAAGTGCAGTTTTCAGACAACGGTGGACACTGGACCGGCGCCGGCGGACACTGCTGACACTTCTGACATACGCACGCGTGCGGGGACACCTCCCCTACAACGCCACACTCTCGGATAAGCCCGAGAGATGTAAAAAAAAGTGTGGCGGACCGTCCAGTGAGGTCAGAGGTCAGAAAAGTGCAGTTTTCAGACAACGGTGGACACTGGACCGGCGCCGGCGGACACTGTCGACACTTCTGACATACGCACGCGTGCGGGGACACCTCCCCTACAACGCCAGACTCTCGGATTAGCCCGAGAGGTGTAAAGAAAAGTGTGGCGGACCGTCCAGTGAGGTCAGAGGTCAGAAAAGTGCAGTTTTCAGACAACGGTGGACACTGGACCGGCGCCGGCGGACACTGCCGACACTTCTGACATACGCACGCGTGCGGGGACACCTCCCCTACAACGCCAGACTCTCGGATAAGCCCGAGAGGTGTAAAGAAAAGTGTGGCGGACCGTCCAGTGAGGTCAGAGGTCAGAAAAGTGCAGTTTTCAGACAACGGTGGACACTGGACCGGCGCCGGCGGACACTGCCGACACTTCTGACATACGCACGCGTGCGGGGACACCTCCCCTACAACGCCACACTCTCGGATAAGCCCGAGAGATGTAAAAAAAAGTGTGGCGGACCGTCCAGTGAGGTCAGAGGTCAGAAAAGTGCAGTTTTCAGACAACGGTGGACACTGGACCGGCGCCGGCGGACACTGCCGACACTTCTGACATACGCTCGCGTGCGGGGACACCTCCCCTACAACGCCACACTCTCGGATAAGCCCGAGAGGTGTAAAAAAAAGTGTGGCGGACCGTCCAGTGAGGTCAGAGGTCAGAAAAGTGCAGTTTTCAGACAACAGTGGACACTGGACAGGCACCGGTGGACACTGCCGACACTTCTGACATACGCACGCGTGCGGGGACACCTCCCCTACAACGCCACACTCTCGGATAAGCCCGAGAGGTGTAAAGAAGAGTGTGGCGGACCGTCCAGTGAGGTCAGAGGTCAGAAAAGTGCAGTTTTCAGACAACGGTGTACACTGGACCGGCGCCGGCGGACACTGCCGACACTTCTGACATACGCACGCGTGCGGGGACACCTCCCCTACAACGCCAGACTCTCGGATAAGCCCGAGAGGTGTAAAGAAAAGTGTGGCGGACCGTCCAGTGAGGTCAGAGGTCAGAAAAGTGCAGTTTTCAGACAACGGTGGACACTGGACCGGCGCCGGCGGACACTGCCGACACTTCTGACATACGCACGCGTGCGGGGACACCTCCCCTACAACGCCACACTCTCGGATAAGCCCGAGAGATGTAAAAAAAAGTGTGGCGGACCGTCCAGTGAGGTCAGAGGTCAGAAAAGTGCAGTTTTCAGACAACGGTGGACACTGGACCGGCGCCGGCGGACACTGCCGACACTTCTGACATACGCACGTGTGCGGGGACACCTCCCCTACAACGCCACACTCTCGGATAAGCCCGAGAGGTGTAAAGAAAAGTGTGGCGGACCGTCCAGTGAGGTCAGAGGTCAGAAAAGTGCAGTTTTCAGACAACGGTGGACACTGGACCGGCGCCGGCGGACACTGCCGACACTTCTGACATACGCACGCGTGCGGGGACACCTCCCCTACAACGCCACACTCTCGGATAAGCCCGAGAGGTGTAAAGAAAAGTGTGGCGGACCGTCCAGTGAGGTCAGAGGTCAGAAAAGTGCAGTTTTCAGACAACGGTGGACACTGGACCGGCGCCGGCGGACACTGCCGACACTTCTGACATACGCACGCGTGCGGGGACACCTCCCCTACAACGCCACACTCTCGGATAAGCCCGAGAGGTGTAAAGAAAAGTGTGGCGGACCGTCCAGTGAGGTCAGAGGTCAGTAAAGTGCCGTTTTCAGACAACAGTGGACACTGGACAGGCACCGGTGGACACTGCCGACACTTCTGACATACGCACGCGTGCGGGGACACCTCCCCTACAACGCCAAACTCTCGGATAAGCCCGAGAGGTGTAAAGAAAAGTGTGGCGGACCGTCCAGTGAGGTCAGAGGTCAGAAAAGTGCAGTTTTCAGACAACGGTGGACACTGGACCGGCGCCGGCGGACACTGCCGACACTTCTGACATACACACGCGTGCGGGGACACCTCCCCTACAACGCCACACTCTCGGATAAGCCCGAGAGATGTAAAAAAAAGTGTGGCGGACCGTCCAGTGAGGTCAGAGGTCAGAAAAGTGCAGTTTTCAGACAACGGTGGACACTGGACCGGCGCCGGCGGACACTGCCGACACTTCTGACATACGCACGCGTGCGGGGACACCTCCCCTACAACGCCACACTCTCGGATAAGCCCGAGAGATGTAAAAAAAAGTGTGGCGGACCGTCCAGTGAGGTCAGAGGTCAGAAAAGTGCAGTTTTCAGACAACGGTGGACACTGGACCGGCGCCGGTGGACACTGCCGACACTTCTGACATACAAACGCGTGAGGGGACACCTCCCCTACAACGCCAGACTCTCGGATAAGCCCGAGAGGTGTAAAGAAAAGTGTGGCGGACCGTCCAGTGAGGTCAGAGGTCAGAAAAGTGCAGTTTTCAGACAACGGTGGACACTGGCCCGAGAGGTGTAAAGAAAAGTGTGGCGGACCGTCCAGTGAGGTCAGAGGTCAGAAAAGTGCAGTTTTCAGACAACGGTGGACACTGGACCGGCGCCGGCGGACACTGCTGACACTTCTGACATACGCACGCGTGCGGGGACACCTCCCCTACAACGCCACACTCTCGGATAAGCCCGAGAGATGTAAAAAAAAGTGTGGCGGACCGTCCAGTGAGGTCAGAGGTCAGAAAAGTGCAGTTTTCAGACAACGGTGGACACTGGACTGGCGCCGGCGGACACTGCCGACACTTCTGACATACGCACGCGTGCGGGGACACCTCCCCTACAACGACACACTCTCGGATAAGCCCGAGAGGTGTAAAAAAAAGTGTGGCGGACCGTCCAGTGAGGTCAGAGGTCAGAAAAGTGCAGTTTTCAGACAACAGTGGACACTGGACAGGCACCGGTGGACACTGCCGACACTTCTGACATACGCACGCGTGCGGGGACACCTCCCCTACAACGCCACACTCTCGGATAAGCCCGAGAGGTGTAAAGAAAAGTGTGGCGGACCGTCCAGTGAGGTCAGAGGTCAGAAAAGTGCAGTTTTCAGACAACGGTGGACACTGGACCGGCGCCGGCGGACACTGCCGACACTTCTGACATACGCACGCGTGCGGGGACACCTCCCCTACAACGCCAGACTCTCGGATAAGCCCGAGAGGTGTAAAGAAAAGTGTGGCGGACCGTCCAGTGAGGTCAGAAGTCAGTAAAGTGCCGTTTTCAGACAACAGTGGACACTGGACAGGCACCGGTGGACACTGCCGACACTTCTGACATACGCACGCGTGCGGGGACACCTCCCCTACAACGCCACACTCTCGGATAAGACCGAGAGGTGTAAAGAAAAGTTTATCCGAGAGTCTGGCGTTGTAGGGGAGGTGGACACTGGACCGGCGCCGGTGGACACTGCCGACACTTCTGACATACGCACGCGTGCGGGGACACCTCCGCTACAACGCCAGACTCTCGGATAAGCCCGAGAGGTGTAAAGAAAAGTGTGGCGGACCGTCCAGTGAGGTCAGAGGTCAGAAAAGTGCAGTTTTCAGACAACGGTGGACACTGGACCGGCGCCGGCGGACACTGCCGACACTTCTGACATACGCACGCGTGCGGGGACACCTCCCCTAAAACGCAAAATTCTCGGATAAGCCCGAGAGATGTAAAAAAAAGTGTGGCGGACCGTCCAGTGAGGTCAGAGGTCAGAAAAGTGCAGTTTTCAGACAACGGTGGACACTGGACAGGCACCGGTGGACACTGCCGACACTTCTGACATACGCACGCGTGCGGGGACACCTCCCCTACAACGCCACACTCTCGGATAAGCCCGAGAGATGTAAAAAAAAGTGTGGCGGACCGTCCAGTGAGGTCAGAGGTCAGAAAAGTGCAGTTTTCAGACAACGGTGGACACTGGACCGGCGCCGGCGGACACTGCCGACACTTCTGACATACGCACGCGTGCGGGGACACCTCCCCTACAACGCCACACTCTCGGATAAGCCCGAGAGGTGTAAAAAAAAGTGTGGCGGACCGTCCAGTGAGGTCAGAGGTCAGAAAAGTGCAGTTTTCAGACAAGACACTGGACAGGCACCGGTGGACACTGCCGACACTTCTGACATACGCACGCGTGCGGGGACACCTCCCCTACAATGCCACACTAACGGATAAGCCCGAGAGATGTAAAAAAAAATGTGGCGGACCGTCCAGTGAGGTCAGAGGTCAGAAAAGTGCAGTTTTCAGACAACGGTGGACACTGGACCGGCGCCGGCGGACACTGCCGACACTTCTGACATACGCACGCGTGCGGGGACACCTCCCCTACAACGCCAGACTCTCGGATAAGCCCGAGAGGTGTAAAGAAAAGTGTGGCGGACCGTCCAGTGAGGTCAGAGGTCAGAAAAGTGCAGTTTTCAGACAACGGTGGACACTGGACCGGCGCCGGCGGACACTGCCGACACTTCTGACATACGCACGCGTGCGGGGACACCTCCCCTACAACGCCACACTCTCGGATAAGCCCGAGAGATGTAAAAAAAAGTGTGGCGGACCGTCCAGTGAGGTCAGAGGTCAGAAAAGTGCAGTTTTCAGACAACGGTGGACACTGGACCGGCGCCGGCGGACACTGCCGACACTTCTGACATACGCACGCGTGCGGGGACACCTCCCCTACAACGCCAAACTCTCGGATAAGCCCGAGAGGTGTAAAAAAAAGTGTGGCGGACCGTCCAGTGAGGTCAGAGGTCAGAAAAGTGCAGTTTTCAGACAACAGTGGACACTGGACAGGCACCGGTGGACACTGCCGACACTTCTGACATACGCACGCGTGCGGGGACACCTCCCCTACAACGCCACACTCTCGGATAAGCCCGAGAGGTGTAAAGAAAAGTGTGGCGGACCGTCCAGTGAGGTCAGAGGTCAGAAAAGTGCAGTTTTCAGACAACGGTGGACACTGGACCGGCGCCGGCGGACACTGCCGACACTTCTGACATACGCACGCGTGCGGGGACACCTCCCCTACAACGCCAGACTCTCGGATAAGCCCGAGAGGTGTAAAGAAAAGTGTGGCGGACCGTCCAGTGAGGTCAGAGGTCAGAAAAGTGCAGTTTTCAGACAACGGTGGACACTGGACCGGCGCCGGCGGACACTGCCGACACTTCTGACATACGCACGCGTGCGGGGACACCTCCCCTACAACGCCACACTCTCGGATAAGCCCGAGAGATGTAAAAAAAAGTGTGGCGGACCGTCCAGTGAGGTCAGAGGTCAGAAAAGTGCAGTTTTCAGACAACGGTGGACACTGGACCGGCGCCGGCGGACACTGCCGACACTTCTGACATACGCACGCGTGCGGGGACACCTCCCCTACAACGCCACACTCTCGGATAAGCCCGAGAGGTGTAAAAAAAAGTGTGGCGGACCGTCCAGTGAGGTCAGAGGTCAGAAAAGTGCAGTTTTCAGACAACAGTGGACACTGGACAGGCACCGGTGGACACTGCCGACACTTCTGACATACGCACGCGTGCGGGGACACCTCCCCTACAACGCCACACTCTCGGATAAGCCCGAGAGGTGTAAAGAAAAGTGTGGCGGACCGTCCAGTGAGGTCAGAGGTCAGAAAAGTGCAGTTTTCAGACAACGGTGTACACTGGACCGGCGCCGGCGGACACTGCCAACACTTCTGACATACGCACGCGTGCGGGGACACCTCCCCTACAACGCCAGACTCTCGGATAAGCCCGAGAGGTGTAAAGAAAAGTGTGGCGGACCGTCCAGTGAGGTCAGAGGTCAGAAAAGTGCAGTTTTCAGACAACGGTGGACACTGGACCGGCGCCGGCGGACATTGCCGACACTTCTGACATACGCACGCGTGCGGGGACACCTCCCCTACAACGCCACACTCTCGGATAAGCCCGAGAGATGTAAAAAAAAGTGTGGCGGACCGTCCAGTGAGGTCAGAGGTCAGAAAAGTGCAGTTTTCAGACAACGGTGGACACTGGACCGGCGCCGGCGGACACTGCCGACACTTCTGACATACGCACGCGTGCGGGGACACCTCCCCTACAACGCCACACTCTCGGATAAGCCCGAGAGGTGTAAAGAAAAGTGTGGCGGACCGTCCAGTGAGGTCAGAG
This sequence comes from Gymnoscopelus braueri, assembly GCF_963280865.1. Lineage (NCBI taxonomy): Eukaryota > Metazoa > Chordata > Actinopteri > Myctophiformes > Myctophidae > Gymnoscopelus > Gymnoscopelus braueri. The sequence continues at coordinate 414,100 of NW_027660552.1, read as the reverse complement.
GTCAGAAAAGTGCAGTTTTCAGACAACGGTGGACACTGGACCGGCGCCGGCGGACACTGCCGACACTTCTGACATACGCACGCGTGCGGGGACACCTCCCCTACAACGCCACACTCTCGGACAAGCCCGAGAGGTGTAAAAAAAAGTGTGGCGGACCGTCCAGTGAGGTCAGAGGTCAGAAAAGTGCCGTTTTTAGACAACGGTGGACACTGGACCGGCGCCGGCGGACACTGCCGACACTTCTGACATACGCGCGCGTGCGGGGACACCTCCCCTACAACGCCAGACTCTCGGATAAGCCCGAGAGGTGTAAAAAAAAGTGTGGCGGACCGTCCAGTGAGGTCAGAGGTCAGAAAAGTGCCGTTTTCAGACAACAGTGGACACTGGACCGGCGCCGGCGGACACTGCCGACACTTCTGACATACGCACGCGTGCGGGGACACCTCCCCTACAACGCCAGACTCTCGGATAAGCCCGAGAGGTGTAAAGAAAAGTGTGGCGGACCGTCCAGTGAGGTCAGAGGTCAGAAAAGTGCAGTTTTCAGACAACGGTGGACACTGGACCGGTGCCGGCGGACACTGCCGACACTTCTGACATACGCACGCGTGCGGGGACACCTCCCCTACAACGCCACACTCTCGGATAAGCCCGAGAGGTGTAAAGAAAAGTGTGGCGGACCGTCCAGTGAGGTCAGAGGTCAGTAAAGTGCCGTTTTCAGACAACAGTGGACACTGGACAGGCACCGGTGGACACTGCCGACACTTCTGACATACGCACGCGTGCGGGGACACCTCCCCTACAACGCCACACTCTCGGATAAGCCCGAGAGGTGTAATGAAAAGTGTGGCGGACCGTCCAGTGAGGTCAGAGGTCAGAAAAGTGCAGTTTTCAGACAACGGTGGACACTGGACCGGCGCCGGCGGACACTGCCGACACTTCTGACATACGCACGCGTGCGGGGACACCTCCCCTACAACCCACACTCTCGGATAAGCCCGAGAGATGTAAAAAAAAGTGTGGCGGACCGTCCAGTGAGGTCAGAGGTCAGAAAAGTGCAGTTTTCAGACAACGGTGGACACTGGACCGGCGCCGGCGGACACTGCCGACACTTCTGACATACGAACGCGTGCGGGGACACCTCCCCTACAACGCCAAACTCTCGGATAAGCCCGAGAGGTGTAAAGAAAAGTGTGGCGGACCGTCCAGTGAGGTCAGAGGTCAGAAAAGTGCAGTTTTCAGACAACGGTGGACACTGGACCGGCGCCGGCGGACACTGCAGACACTTCTGACATACGCACGCGTGCGGGGACACCTCCCCTACAATGCCACACTCTCGGATAAGCCCGAGAGATGTAAAAAAAAGTGTGGCGGACCGTCCAGTGAGGTCAGAGGTCAGAAAAGTGCAGTTTTCAGACAACGGTGGACACTGGACCGGCGCCGGCGGACACTGCCGACACTTTTGACATACGCACGCGTGCGGGGACACCTCCCCTACAACGCCACACTCTCGGATAAGCCCGAGAGGTGTAAAGAAAAGTGTGGCGGACCGTCCAGTGAGGTCAGAGGTCAGAAAAGTGCAGTTTTCAGACAACGGTGGACACTGGACCGGCGCCGGCGGACACTGCCGACACTTCTGACATACGCACGCGTGCGGGGACACCTCCCCTACAACGCCACACTCTCGGATAAGCCCGAGAGGTGTAAAGAAAAGTGTGGCGGACCGTCCAGTGAGGTCAGAGGTCAGAAAAGTGCAGTTTTCAGACAACGGTGGACACTGGACCGGCGCCGGCGGACACTGCCGACACTTCTGACATACACACGCGTGCGGGGACACCTCCCCTAGAACGCCAGACTCTCGGATAAGCCCGAGAGGTGTAAAGAAAAGTGTGGCGGACCGTCCAGTGAGGTCAGAGGTCAGAAAAGTGCAGTTTTCAGACAACGGTGGACACTGGACCGGCACCGGTGGACACTGCCGACACTTCTGACATACGAACGCGTGCGGGGACACCTCCCCTACAACGCCAAACTCTCGGATAAGCCCGAGAGGTGTAAAGAAAAGTGTGGCGGACCGTCCAGTGAGGTCAGAGGTCAGAAAAGTGCAGTTTTCAGACAACGGTGGACACTGGACCGGCGCCGGCGGACACTGCAGACACTTCTGACATACGCACGCGTGCGGGGACACCTCCCCTACAATGCCACACTCTCGGATAAGCCCGAGAGATGTAAAAAAAAGTGTGGCGGACCGTCCAGTGAGGTCAGAGGTCAGAAAAGTGCAGTTTTCAGACAACGGTGGACACTGGACCGGCGCCGGCGGACACTGCCGACACTTTTGACATACGCACGCGTGCGGGGACACCTCCCCTACAACGCCACACTCTCGGATAAGCCCGAGAGGTGTAAAGAAAAGTGTGGCGGACCGTCCAGTGAGGTCAGAGGTCAGAAAAGTGCAGTTTTCAGACAACGGTGGACACTGGACCGGCGCCGGCGGACACTGCCGACACTTCTGACATACGCACGCGTGCGGGGACACCTCCCCTACAACGCCACACTCTCGGATAAGCCCGAGAGGTGTAAAGAAAAGTGTGGCGGACCGTCCAGTGAGGTCAGAGGTCAGAAAAGTGCAGTTTTCAGACAACGGTGGACACTGGACCGGCGCCGGCGGACACTGCCGACACTTCTGACATACACACGCGTGCGGGGACACCTCCCCTAGAACGCCAGACTCTCGGATAAGCCCGAGAGGTGTAAAGAAAAGTGTGGCGGACCGTCCAGTGAGGTCAGAGGTCAGAAAAGTGCAGTTTTCAGACAACGGTGGACACTGGACCGGCACCGGTGGACACTGCCGACACTTCTGACATACGCACGCGTGCGGGGACACCTCCCCTACAACGCCACACTCTCGGATAAGCCCGAGAGATGTAAAAAAAAGTGTGGCGGACCGTCCAGTGAGGTCAGAGGTCAGAAAAGTGCAGTTTTCAGACAACGGTGGACACTGGACCGGCGCCGGCGGACACTGCCGACACTTCTGACATACGCACGCGTGCGGGGACACCTCCCCTACAACCCACACTCTCGGATAAGCCCGAGAGATGTAAAAAAAAGTGTGGCGGACCGTCCAGTGAGGTCAGAGGTCAGAAAAGTGCAGTTTTCAGACAACGGTGGACACTGGACCGGCGCCGGCGGACACTGCCGACACTTCTGACATACGCACGCGTGCGGGGACACCTCCCCTACAACGCCACACTCTCGGATAAGCCCGAGAGGTGTAAAGAAAAGTGTGGCGGACCGTCCAGTGAGGTCAGAGGTCAGAAAAGTGCAGTTTTCAGACAACGGTGGACACTGGACCGGCGCCGGCGGACACTGCCGACACTTCTGACATACGCACAAGTGCGGGGACACCTCCCCTACAACGCCACACTCTCGGATAAGCCCGAGAGATGTAAAAAAAAGTGTGGCGGACCGTCCAGTGAGGTCAGAGGTCAGAAAAGTGCAGTTTTCAGACAACGGTGGACACTGGACCGGCGCCGGCGGACACTGCCGACACTTCTGACATACGCACGCGTGCGGGGACACCTCCCCTACAACGCCACACTCTCGGATAAGCCCGAGAGGTGTAAAGAAAAGTGTGGCGGACCGTCCAGTGAGGTCAGAGGTCAGAAAAGTGCAGTTTTCAGACAACGGTGGACACTGGACCGGCGCCGGCGGACACTGCCGACACTTCTGACATACGCACGCGTGCGGGGACACCTCCCCTACAACGCCACACTCTCGGATAAGCCCGAGAGATGTAAAAAAAAGTGTGGCGGACCGTCCAGTGAGGTCAGAGGTCAGAAAAGTGCAGTTTTCAGACAACGGTGGACACTGGACCGGCGCCGGCGGACACTGCCGACACTTCTGACATACGCACGCGTGCGGGGACACCTCCCCTACAACGCCACACTCTCGGATAAGCCCGAGAGGTGTAAAAAAAAGTGTGGCGGACCGTCCAGTGAGGTCAGAGGTCAGAAAAGTGCCGTTTTCAGACAACAGTGGACACTGGACAGGCACCGGTGGACACTGCCGACACTTCTGACATACGCACGCGTGCGGGGACACCTCCCCTACAACGCCAGACTCTCGGATAAGCCCGAGAGGTGTAAAGAAAAGTGTGGCGGACCGTCCAGTGAGGTCAGAGGTCAGAAAAGTGCAGTTTTCAGACAACGGTGGACACTGGACCGGCGCCGGCGGACACTGCCGACACTTCTGACATACGCACGCGTGCAGGGACACCTCCCCTACAACGCCACACTCTCGGATAAGCCCGAGAGATGTAAAAAAAAGTGTGGCGGACCGTCCAGTGAGGTCAGAGGTCAGAAAAGTGCAGTTTTCAGACAACGGTGGACACTGGACCGGCGCCGGCGGACACTGCCGACACTTCTGACATACGCACGCGTGCGGGGACACCTCCCCTACAACCCACACTCTCGGATAAGCCCGAGAGATGTAAAAAAAAGTGTGGCGGACCGTCCAGTGAGGTCAGAGGTCAGAAAAGTGCAGTTTTCAGACAACGGTGGACACTGGACCGGCGCCGGCGGACACTGCCGACACTTCTGACATACGCACGCGTGCGGGGACACCTCCCCTACAACGCCACACTCTCGGATAAGCCCGAGAGGTGTAAAGAAAAGTGTGGCGGACCGTCCAGTGAGGTCAGAGGTCAGAAAAGTGCAGTTTTCAGACAACGGTGGACACTGGACCGGCGCCGGCGGACACTGCCGACACTTTTGACATACGCACGCGTGCGGGGACACCTCCCCTACAACGCCACACTCTCGGATAAGCCCGAGAGGTGTAAAGAAAAGTGTGGCGGACCGTCCAGTGAGGTCAGAGGTCAGAAAAGTGCAGTTTTCAGACAACGGTGGACACTGGACCGGCGCCGGCGGACACTGCCGACACTTCTGACATACGCACGCGTGCGGGGACACCTCCCCTACAACGCCACACTCTCGGATAAGCCCGAGAGGTGTAAAGAAAAGTGTGGCGGACCGTCCAGTGAGGTCAGAGGTCAGAAAAGTGCAGTTTTCAGACAACGGTGGACACTGGACCGGCGCCGGCGGACACTGCCGACACTTCTGACATACGCACGCGTGCGGGGACACCTCCCCTACAACGCCAGACTCTCGGATAAGCCCGAGAGGTGTAAAGAAAAGTGTGGCGGACCGTCCAGTGAGGTCAGAGGTCAGTAAAGTGCCGTTTTCAGACAACAGTGGACACTGGACAGGCACCGGTGGACACTGCCGACACTTCTGACATACGCACGCGTGCGGGGACACCTCCCCTACAACGCCAAACTCTCGGATAAGCCCGAGAGGTGTAAAGAAAAGTGTGGCGGACCGTCCAGTGAGGTCAGAGGTCAGAAAAGTGCAGTTTTCAGACAACGGTGGACACTGGACCGGCGCCGGCGGACACTGCCGACACTTCTGACATACACACGCGTGCGGGGACACCTCCCCTACAACGCCACACTCTCGGATAAGCCCGAGAGATGTAAAAAAAAGTGTGGCGGACCGTCCAGTGAGGTCAGAGGTCAGAAAAGTGCAGTTTTCAGACAACGGTGGACACTGGACCGGCGCCGGCGGACACTGCCGACACTTCTGACATACGCACGCGTGCGGGGACACCTCCCCTACAACGCCACACTCTCGGATAAGCCCGAGAGATGTAAAAAAAAGTGTGGCGGACCGTCCAGTGAGGTCAGAGGTCAGAAAAGTGCAGTTTTCAGACAACGGTGGACACTGGACCGGCGCCGGTGGACACTGCCGACACTTCTGACATACGCACGCGTGAGGGGACACCTCCCCTACAACGCCAGACTCTCGGATAAGCCCGAGAGGTGTAAAGAAAAGTGTGGCGGACCGTCCAGTGAGGTCAGAGGTCAGAAAAGTGCAGTTTTCAGACAACGGTGGACACTGGCCCGAGAGGTGTAAAGAAAAGTGTGGCGGACCGTCCAGTGAGGTCAGAGGTCAGAAAAGTGCAGTTTTCAGACAACGGTGGACACTGGACCGGCGCCGGCGGACACTGCTGACACTTCTGACATACGCACGCGTGCGGGGACACCTCCCCTACAACGCCACACTCTCGGATAAGCCCGAGAGATGTAAAAAAAAGTGTGGCGGACCGTCCAGTGAGGTCAGAGGTCAGAAAAGTGCCGTTTTTAGACAACGGTGGACACTGGACCGGCGCCGGCGGACACTGCCGACACTTCTGACATACGCGCGCGTGCGGGGACACCTCCCCTACAACGCCAGACTCTCGGATAAGCCCGAGAGGTGTAAAAAAAAGTGTGGCGGACCGTCCAGTGAGGTCAGAGGTCAGAAAAGTGCCGTTTTCAGACAACGGTGGACACTGGACCGGCGCCGGCGGACACTGCCGACACTTCTGACATACGCACGCGTGCGGGGACACCTCCCCTACAACGCCAGACTCTCGGATAAGCCCGAGAGGTGTAAAGAAAAGTGTGGCGGACCGTCCAGTGAGGTCAGAGGTCAGAAAAGTGCAGTTTTCAGACAACGGTGGACACTGGACCGGTGCCGGCGGACACTGCCGACACTTCTGACATACGCACGCGTGCGGGGACACATCCCCTACAACGCCACACTCTCGGATAAGCCCGAGAGGTGTAAAGAAAAGTGTGGCGGACCGTCCAGTGAGGTCAGAGGTCAGTAAAGTGCCGTTTTCAGACAACAGTGGACACTGGACAGGCACCGGTGGACACTGCCGACACTTCTGACATACGCACGCGTGCGGGGACACCTCCCCTACAACGCCACACTCTCGGATAAGCCCGAGAGGTGTAATGAAAAGTGTGGCGGACCGTCCAGTGAGGTCAGAGGTCAGAAAAGTGCAGTTTTCAGACAACGGTGGACACTGGACCGGCGCCGGCGGACACTGCCGACACTTCTGACATACGCACGCGTGCGGGGACACCTCCCCTACAACCCACACTCTCGGATAAGCCCGAGAGATGTAAAAAAAAGTGTGGCGGACCGTCCAGTGAGGTCAGAGGTCAGAAAAGTGCAGTTTTCAGACAACGGTGGACACTGGACCGGCGCCGGCGGACACTGCCGACACTTCTGACATACGAACGCGTGCGGGGACACCTCCCCTACAACGCCAAACTCTCGGATAAGCCCGAGAGGTGTAAAGAAAAGTGTGGCGGACCGTCCAGTGAGGTCAGAGGTCAGAAAAGTGCAGTTTTCAGACAACGGTGGACACTGGACCGGCGCCGGCGGACACTGCAGACACTTCTGACATACGCACGCGTGCGGGGACACCTCCCCTACAATGCCACACTCTCGGATAAGCCCGAGAGATGTAAAAAAAAGTGTGGCGGACCGTCCAGTGAGGTCAGAGGTCAGAAAAGTGCAGTTTTCAGACAACGGTGGACACTGGACCGGCGCCGGCGGACACTGCCGACACTTTTGACATACGCACGCGTGCGGGGACACCTCCCCTACAACGCCACACTCTCGGATAAGCCCGAGAGGTGTAAAGAAAAGTGTGGCGGACCGTCCAGTGAGGTCAGAGGTCAGAAAAGTGCAGTTTTCAGACAACGGTGGACACTGGACCGGCGCCGGCGGACACTGCCGACACTTCTGACATACGCACGCGTGCGGGGACACCTCCCCTACAACGCCACACTCTCGGATAAGCCCGAGAGGTGTAAAGAAAAGTGTGGCGGACCGTCCAGTGAGGTCAGAGGTCAGAAAAGTGCAGTTTTCAGACAACGGTGGACACTGGACCGGCGCCGGCGGACACTGCCGACACTTCTGACATACACACGCGTGCGGGGACACCTCCCCTAGAACGCCAGACTCTCGGATAAGCCCGAGAGGTGTAAAGAAAAGTGTGGCGGACCGTCCAGTGAGGTCAGAGGTCAGAAAAGTGCAGTTTTCAGACAACGGTGGACACTGGACCGGCACCGGTGGACACTGCCGACACTTCTGACATACGAACGCGTGCGGGGACACCTCCCCTACAACGCCAAACTCTCGGATAAGCCCGAGAGGTGTAAAGAAAAGTGTGGCGGACCGTCCAGTGAGGTCAGAGGTCAGAAAAGTGCAGTTTTCAGACAACGGTGGACACTGGACCGGCGCCGGCGGACACTGCAGACACTTCTGACATACGCACGCGTGCGGGGACACCTCCCCTACAATGCCACACTCTCGGATAAGCCCGAGAGATGTAAAAAAAAGTGTGGCGGACCGTCCAGTGAGGTCAGAGGTCAGAAAAGTGCAGTTTTCAGACAACGGTGGACACTGGACCGGCGCCGGCGGACACTGCCGACACTTTTGACATACGCACGCGTGCGGGGACACCTCCCCTACAACGCCACACTCTCGGATAAGCCCGAGAGGTGTAAAGAAAAGTGTGGCGGACCGTCCAGTGAGGTCAGAGGTCAGAAAAGTGCAGTTTTCAGACAACGGTGGACACTGGACCGGCGCCGGCGGACACTGCCGACACTTCTGACATACGCACGCGTGCGGGGACACCTCCCCTACAACGCCACACTCTCGGATAAGCCCGAGAGGTGTAAAGAAAATTGTGGCGGACCGTCCAGTGAGGTCAGAGGTCAGAAAAGTGCAGTTTTCAGACAACGGTGGACACTGGACCGGCGCCGGCGGACACTGCCGACACTTCTGACATACACACACGTGCGGGGACACCTCCCCTAGAATGCCAGACTCTCGGATAAGCCCGAGAGGTGTAAAGAAAAGTGTGGCGGACCGTCCAGTGAGGTCAGAGGTCAGAAAAGTGCAGTTTTCAGACAACGGTGGACACTGGACCGGCACCGGTGGACACTGCCGACACTTCTGACATACGCACGCGTGCGGGGACACCTCCCCTACAACGCCACACTCTCGGATAAGCCCGAGAGATGTAAAAAAAAGTGTGGCGGACCGTCCAGTGAGGTCAGAGGTCAGAAAAGTGCAGTTTTCAGACAACGGTGGACACTGGACCGGCGCCGGCGGACACTGCCGACACTTCTGACATACGCACGCGTGCGGGGACACCTCCCCTACAACCCACACTCTCGGATAAGCCCGAGAGATGTAAAAAAAAGTGTGGCGGACCGTCCAGTGAGGTCAGAGGTCAGAAAAGTGCAGTTTTCAGACAACGGTGGACACTGGACCGGCGCCGGCGGACACTGCCGACACTTCTGACATACGCACGCGTGCGGGGACACCTCCCCTACAACGCCACACTCTCGGATAAGCCCGAGAGGTGTAAAGAAAAGTGTGGCGGACCGTCCAGTGAGGTCAGAGGTCAGAAAAGTGCAGTTTTCAGACAACGGTGGACACTGGACCGGCGCCGGCGGACACTGCCGACACTTCTGACATACGCACAAGTGCGGGGACACCTCCCCTACAACGCCACACTCTCGGATAAGCCCGAGAGATGTAAAAAAAAGTGTGGCGGACCGTCCAGTGAGGTCAGAGGTCAGAAAAGTGCAGTTTTCAGACAACGGTGGACACTGGACCGGCGCCGGCGGACACTGCCGACACTTCTGACATACGCACGCGTGCGGGGACACCTCCCCTACAACGCCACACTCTCGGATAAGCCCGAGAGGTGTAAAGAAAAGTGTGGCGGACCGTCCAGTGAGGTCAGAGGTCAGAAAAGTGCAGTTTTCAGACAACGGTGGACACTGGACCGGCGCCGGCGGACACTGCCGACACTTCTGACATACGCACGCGTGCGGGGACACCTCCCCTACAACGCCACACTCTCGGATAAGCCCGAGAGATGTAAAAAAAAGTGTGGCGGACCGTCCAGTGAGGTCAGAGGTCAGAAAAGTGCAGTTTTCAGACAACGGTGGACACTGGACCGGCGCCGGCGGACACTGCCGACACTTCTGACATACGCACGCGTGCGGGGACACCTCCCCTACAACGCCACACTCTCGGATAAGCCCGAGAGGTGTAAAAAAAAGTGTGGCGGACCGTCCAGTGAGGTCAGAGGTCAGAAAAGTGCCGTTTTCAGACAACAGTGGACACTGGACAGGCACCGGTGGACACTGCCGACACTTCTGACATACGCACGCGTGCGGGGACACCTCCCCTACAACGCCAGACTCTCGGATAAGCCCGAGAGGTGTAAAGAAAAGTGTGGCGGACCGTCCAGTGAGGTCAGAGGTCAGAAAAGTGCAGTTTTCAGACAACGGTGGACACTGGACCGGCGCCGGCGGACACTGCCGACACTTCTGACATACGCACGCGTGCAGGGACACCTCCCCTACAACGCCACACTCTCGGATAAGCCCGAGAGATGTAAAAAAAAGTGTGGCGGACCGTCCAGTGAGGTCAGAGGTCAGAAAAGTGCAGTTTTCAGACAACGGTGGACACTGGACCGGCGCCGGCGGACACTGCCGACACTTCTGACATACGCACGCGTGCGGGGACACCTCCCCTACAACCCACACTCTCGGATAAGCCCGAGAGATGTAAAAAAAAGTGTGGCGGACCGTCCAGTGAGGTCAGAGGTCAGAAAAGTGCAGTTTTCAGACAACGGTGGACACTGGACCGGCGCCGGCGGACACTGCCGACACTTCTGACATACGTACGCGTGCGGGGACACCTCCCCTACAACGCCACACTCTCGGATAAGCCCGAGAGGTGTAAAGAAAAGTGTGGCGGACCGTCCAGTGAGGTCAGAGGTCAGAAAAGTGCAGTTTTCAGACAACGGTGGACACTGGACCGGCGCCGGCGGACACTGCCGACACTTTTGACATACGCACGCGTGCGGGGACACCTCCCCTACAACGCCACACTCTCGGATAAGCCCGAGAGGTGTAAAGAAAAGTGTGGCGGACCGTCCAGTGAGGTCAGAGGTCAGAAAAGTGCAGTTTTCAGACAACGGTGGACACTGGACCGGCGCCGGCGGACACTGCCGACACTTCTGACATACGCAAGCGTGCGGGGACACCTCCCCTACAACGCCACACTCTCGGATAAGCCCGAGAGGTGTAAAGAAAAGTGTGGCGGACCGTCCAGTGAGGTCAGAGGTCAGAAAAGTGCAGTTTTCAGACAACGGTGGACACTGGACCGGCGCCGGCGGACACTGCCGACACTTCTGACATACGCACGCGTGCGGGGACACCTCCCCTACAACGCCAGACTCTCGGATAAGCCCGAGAGGTGTAAAGAAAAGTGTGGCGGACCGTCCAGTGAGGTCAGAGGTCAGTAAAGTGCCGTTTTCAGACAACAGTGGACACTGGACAGGCACCGGTGGACACTGCCGACACTTCTGACATACGCACGCGTGCGGGGACACCTCCCCTACAACGCCACACTCTCGGATAAGCCCGAGAGGTGTAAAAAAAAGTGTGGCGGACCGTCCAGTGAGGTCAGAGGTCAGAAAAGTGCCGTTTTCAGACAACAGTGGACACTGGACAGGCACCGGTGGACACTGCCGACACTTCTGACATACGCACGCGTGCGGGGACACCTCCCCTACAACGCCAGACTCTCGGATAAGCCCGAGAGGTGTAAAGAAAAGTGTGGCGGACCGTCCAGTGAGGTCAGAGGTCAGAAAAGTGCAGTTTTCAGACAACGGTGGACACTGGACCGGCGCCGGCGGACACTGCCGACACTTCTGACATACGCACGCGTGCAGGGACACCTCCCCTACAACGCCACACTCTCGGATAAGCCCGAGAGATGTAAAAAAAAGTGTGGCGGACCGTCCAGTGAGGTCAGAGGTCAGAAAAGTGCAGTTTTCAGACAACGGTGGACACTGGACCGGCGCCGGCGGACACTGCCGACACTTCTGACATACGCACGCGTGCGGGGACACCTCCCCTACAACCCACACTCTCGGATAAGCCCGAGAGATGTAAAAAAAAGTGTGGCGGACCGTCCAGTGAGGTCAGAGGTCAGAAAAGTGCAGTTTTCAGACAACGGTGGACACTGGACCGGCGCCGGCGGACACTGCCGACACTTCTGACATACGTACGCGTGCGGGGACACCTCCCCTACAACGCCACACTCTCGGATAAGCCCGAGAGGTGTAAAGAAAAGTGTGGCGGACCGTCCAGTGAGGTCAGAGGTCAGAAAAGTGCAGTTTTCAGACAACGGTGGACACTGGACCGGCGCCGGCGGACACTGCCGACACTTTTGACATACGCACGCGTGCGGGGACACCTCCCCTACAACGCCACACTCTCGGATAAGCCCGAGAGGTGTAAAGAAAAGTGTGGCGGACCGTCCAGTGAGGTCAGAGGTCAGAAAAGTGCAGTTTTCAGACAACGGTGGACACTGGACCGGCGCCGGCGGACACTGCCGACACTTCTGACATACGCAAGCGTGCGGGGACACCTCCCCTACAACGCCACACTCTCGGATAAGCCCGAGAGGTGTAAAGAAAAGTGTGGCGGACCGTCCAGTGAGGTCAGAGGTCAGTAAAGTGCCGTTTTCAGACAACAGTGGACACTGGACAGGCACCGGTGGACACTGCCGACACTTCTGACATACGCACGCGTGCGGGGACACCTCCCCTACAACGCCAGACTCTCGGATAAGCCCGAGAGGTGTAAAGAAAAGTGTGGCGGACCGTCCAGTGAGGTCAGAGGTCAGAAAAGTGCAGTTTTCAGACAACGGTGGACACTGGACCGGCGCCGGCGGACACTGCCGACACTTCTGACATACACACGCGTGCGGGGACACCTCCCCTACAACGCCACACTCTCGGATAAGCCCGAGAGATGTAAAAAAAAGTGTGGCGGACCGTCCAGTGAGGTCAGAGGTCAGAAAAGTGCAGTTTTCAGACAACGGTGGACACTGGACCGGCGCCGGCGGACACTGCCGACACTTCTGACATACGCACGCGTGCGGGGACACCTCCCCTACAACGCCACACTCTCGGATAAGCCCGAGAGATGTAAAAAAAAGTGTGGCGGACCGTCCAGTGAGGTCAGAGGTCAGAAAAGTGCAGTTTTCAGACAACGGTGGACACTGGACCGGCGCCGGTGGACACTGCCGACACTTCTGACATACGCACGCGTGAGGGGACACCTCCCCTACAACGCCAGACTCTCGGATAAGCCCGAGAGGTGTAAAGAAAAGTGTGGCGGACCGTCCAGTGAGGTCAGAGGTCAGAAAAGTGCAGTTTTCAGACAACGGTGGACACTGGCCCGAGAGGTGTAAAGAAAAGTGTGGCGGACCGTCCAGTGAGGTCAGAGGTCAGAAAAGTGCAGTTTTCAGACAACGGTGGACACTGGACCGGCGCCGGCGGACACTGCCGACACTTCTGACATACGCACAAGTGCGGGGACACCTCCCCTACAACGCCACACTCTCGGATAAGCCCGAGAGATGTAAAAAAAAGTGTGGCGGACCGTCCAGTGAGGTCAGAGGTCAGAAAAGTGCAGTTTTCAGACAACGGTGGACACTGGACCGGCGCCGGCGGACACTGCCGACACTTCTGACATACGCACGCGTGCGGGGACACCTCCCCTACAACGCCACACTCTCGGATAAGCCCGAGAGGTGTAAAGAAAAGTGTGGCGGACCGTCCAGTGAGGTCAGAGGTCAGAAAAGTGCAGTTTTCAGACAACGGTGGACACTGGACCGGCGCCGGCGGACACTGCCGACACTTCTGACATACGCACGCGTGCGGGGACACCTCCCCTACAACGCCACACTCTCGGATAAGCCCGAGAGATGTAAAAAAAAGTGTGGCGGACCGTCCAGTGAGGTCAGAGGTCAGAAAAGTGCAGTTTTCAGACAACGGTGGACACTGGACCGGCGCCGGCGGACACTGCCGACACTTCTGACATACGCACGCGTGCGGGGACACCTCCCCTACAACGCCACACTCTCGGATAAGCCCGAGAGGTGTAAAAAAAAGTGTGGCGGACCGTCCAGTGAGGTCAGAGGTCAGAAAAGTGCCGTTTTCAGACAACAGTGGACACTGGACAGGCACCGGTGGACACTGCCGACACTTCTGACATACGCACGCGTGCGGGGACACCTCCCCTACAACGCCAGACTCTCGGATAAGCCCGAGAGGTGTAAAGAAAAGTGTGGCGGACCGTCCAGTGAGGTCAGAGGTCAGAAAAGTGCAGTTTTCAGACAACGGTGGACACTGGACCGGCGCCGGCGGACACTGCCGACACTTCTGACATACGCACGCGTGCAGGGACACCTCCCCTACAACGCCACACTCTCGGATAAGCCCGAGAGATGTAAAAAAAAGTGTGGCGGACCGTCCAGTGAGGTCAGAGGTCAGAAAAGTGCAGTTTTCAGACAACGGTGGACACTGGACCGGCGCCGGCGGACACTGCCGACACTTCTGACATACGCACGCGTGCGGGGACACCTCCCCTACAACCCACACTCTCGGATAAGCCCGAGAGATGTAAAAAAAAGTGTGGCGGACCGTCCAGTGAGGTCAGAGGTCAGAAAAGTGCAGTTTTCAGACAACGGTGGACACTGGACCGGCGCCGGCGGACACTGCCGACACTTCTGACATACGCACGCGTGCGGGGACACCTCCCCTACAACCCACACTCTCGGATAAGCCCGAGAGATGTAAAAAAAAGTGTGGCGGACCGTCCAGTGAGGTCAGAGGTCAGAAAAGTGCAGTTTTCAGACAACGGTGGACACTGGACCGGCGCCGGCGGACACTGCCGACACTTCTGACATACGCACGCGTGCGGGGACACCTCCCCTACAACGCCACACTCTCGGATAAGCCCGAGAGGTGTAAAGAAAAGTGTGGCGGACCGTCCAGTGAGGTCAGAGGTCAGAAAAGTGCAGTTTTCAGACAACGGTGGACACTGGACCGGCGCCGGCGGACACTGCCGACACTTCTGACATACGCACGCGTGCGGGGACACCTCCCCTACAACGCCAGACTCTCGGATAAGCCCGAGAGGTGTAAAGAAAAGTGTGGCGGACCGTCCAGTGAGGTCAGAGGTCAGAAAAGTGCAGTTTTCAGACAACGGTGGACACTGGACCGGCACCGGTGGACACTGCCGACACTTCTGACATACGCACGCGTGCGGGGACACCTCCCCTACAACGCCACACTCTCGGATAAGCCCGAGAGATGTAAAAAAAAGTGTGGCGGACCGTCCAGTGAGGTCAGAGGTCAGAAAAGTGCAGTTTTCAGACAACGGTGGACACTGGACCGGCGCCGGCGGACACTGCCGACACTTCTGACATACGCACGCGTGCGGGGACACCTCCCCTACAACGCCACACTCTCGGATAAGCCCGAGAGGTGTAAAGAAAAGTGTGGCGGACCGTCCAGTGAGGTCAGA
The DNA here is from genome assembly GCF_963280865.1 of Gymnoscopelus braueri. Taxonomy (NCBI): domain Eukaryota; kingdom Metazoa; phylum Chordata; class Actinopteri; order Myctophiformes; family Myctophidae; genus Gymnoscopelus; species Gymnoscopelus braueri. Next base: position 398,796 of record NW_027660552.1, on the reverse strand, counting down.
GGTCAGAAAAGTGCAGTTTTCAGACAACGGTGGACACTGGACCGGCGCCGGCGGACACTGCCGACACTTCTGACATACGCACGCGTGCGGGGACACCTCCCCTACAACGCCAGACTCTCGGATAAGCCCGAGAGGTGTAAAGAAAAGTGTGGCGGACCGTCCAGTGAGGTCAGAGGTCAGAAAAGTGCAGTTTTCAGACAACGGTGGACACTGGACCGGCACCGGTGGACACTGCCGACACTTCTGACATACGCACGCGTGCGGGGACACCTCCCCTACAACGCCACACTCTCGGATAAGCCCGAGAGATGTAAAAAAAAGTGTGGCGGACCGTCCAGTGAGGTCAGAGGTCAGAAAAGTGCAGTTTTCAGACAACGGTGGACACTGGACCGGCGCCGGCGGACACTGCCGACACTTCTGACATACGCACGCGTGCGGGGACACCTCCCCTACAACCCACACTCTCGGATAAGCCCGAGAGATGTAAAAAAAAGTGTGGCGGACCGTCCAGTGAGGTCAGAGGTCAGAAAAGTGCAGTTTTCAGACAACGGTGGACACTGGACCGGCGCCGGCGGACACTGCCGACACTTCTGACATACGCACGCGTGCGGGGACACCTCCCCTACAACCCACACTCTCGGATAAGCCCGAGAGATGTAAAAAAAAGTGTGGCGGACCGTCCAGTGAGGTCAGAGGTCAGAAAAGTGCAGTTTTCAGACAACGGTGGACACTGGACCGGCGCCGGCGGACACTGCCGACACTTCTGACATACGCACGCGTGCGGGGACACCTCCCCTACAACGCCACACTCTCGGATAAGCCCGAGAGGTGTAAAGAAAAGTGTGGCGGACCGTCCAGTGAGGTCAGAGGTCAGAAAAGTGCAGTTTTCAGACAACGGTGGACACTGGACCGGCGCCGGCGGACACTGCCGACACTTCTGACATACGCACGCGTGCGGGGACACCTCCCCAACAACGCCAGACTCTCGGATAAGCCCGAGAGGTGTAAAGAAAAGTGTGGCGGACCGTCCAGTGAGGTCAGAGGTCAGAAAAGTGCAGTTTTCAGACAACGGTGGACACTGGACCGGCGCCGGCGGACACTGCCGACACTTCTGACATACGCACGCGTGCGGGGACACCTCCCCTACAACGCCACACTCTCGGATAAGCCCGAGAGATGTAAAAAAAAGTGTGGCGGACCGTCCAGTGAGGTCAGAGGTCAGAAAAGTGCAGTTTTCAGACAACGGTGGACACTGGACCGGCGCCGGCGGACACTGCCGACACTTCTGACATACGCACGCGTGCGGGGACACCTCCCCTACAACGCCACACTCTCGGATAAGCCCGAGAGGTGTAAAAAAAAGTGTGGCGGACCGTCCAGTGAGGTCAGAGGTCAGAAAAGTGCCGTTTTCAGACAACAGTGGACACTGGACAGGCACCGGTGGACACTGCCGACACTTCTGACATACGCACGCGTGCGGGGACACCTCCCCTACAACGCCAGACTCTCGGATAAGCCCGAGAGGTGTAAAGAAAAGTGTGGCGGACCGTCCAGTGAGGTCAGAGGTCAGAAAAGTGCAGTTTTCAGACAACGGTGGACACTGGACCGGCGCCGGCGGACACTGCCGACACTTCTGACATACGCACGCGTGCAGGGACACCTCCCCTACAACGCCACACTCTCGGATAAGCCCGAGAGATGTAAAAAAAAGTGTGGCGGACCGTCCAGTGAGGTCAGAGGTCAGAAAAGTGCAGTTTTCAGACAACGGTGGACACTGGACCGGCGCCGGCGGACACTGCCGACACTTCTGACATACGCACGCGTGCGGGGACACCTCCCCTACAACCCACACTCTCGGATAAGCCCGAGAGATGTAAAAAAAAGTGTGGCGGACCGTCCAGTGAGGTCAGAGGTCAGAAAAGTGCAGTTTTCAGACAACGGTGGACACTGGACCGGCGCCGGCGGACACTGCCGACACTTCTGACATACGCACGCGTGCGGGGACACCTCCCCTACAACCCAAACTCTCGGATAAGCCCGAGAGATGTAAAAAAAAGTGTGGCGGACCGTCCAGTGAGGTCAGAGGTCAGAAAAGTGCAGTTTTCAGACAACGGTGGACACTGGACCGGCGCCGGCGGACACTGCCGACACTTCTGACATACGCACGCGTGCGGGGACACCTCCCCTACAACGCCACACTCTCGGATAAGCCCGAGAGGTGTAAAGAAAAGTGTGGCGGACCGTCCAGTGAGGTCAGAGGTCAGAAAAGTGCAGTTTTCAGACAACGGTGGACACTGGACCGGCGCCGGCGGACACTGCCGACACTTCTGACATACGCACGCGTGCGGGGACACCTCCCCTACAACGCCAGACTCTCGGATAAGCCCGAGAGGTGTAAAGAAAAGTGTGGCGGACCGTCCAGTGAGGTCAGAGGTCAGAAAAGTGCAGTTTTCAGACAACGGTGGACACTGGACCGGCACCGGTGGACACTGCCGACACTTCTGACATACGCACGCGTGCGGGGACACCTCCCCTACAACGCCACACTCTCGGATAAGCCCGAGAGATGTAAAAAAAAGTGTGGCGGACCGTCCAGTGAGGTCAGAGGTCAGAAAAGTGCAGTTTTCAGACAACGGTGGACACTGGACCGGCGCCGGCGGACACTGCCGACACTTCTGACATACGCACGCGTGCGGGGACACCTCCCCTACAACCCACACTCTCGGATAAGCCCGAGAGATGTAAAAAAAAGTGTGGCGGACCGTCCAGTGAGGTCAGAGGTCAGAAAAGTGCAGTTTTCAGACAACGGTGGACACTGGACCGGCGCCGGCGGACACTGCCGACACTTCTGACATACGCACGCGTGCGGGGACACCTCCCCTACAACCCACACTCTCGGATAAGCCCGAGAGATGTAAAAAAAAGTGTGGCGGACCGTCCAGTGAGGTCAGAGGTCAGAAAAGTGCAGTTTTCAGACAACGGTGGACACTGGACCGGCGCCGGCGGACACTGCCGACACTTCTGACATACGCACGCGTGCGGGGACACCTCCCCTACAACGCCACACTCTCGGATAAGCCCGAGAGGTGTAAAGAAAAGTGTGGCGGACCGTCCAGTGAGGTCAGAGGTCAGAAAAGTGCAGTTTTCAGACAACGGTGGACACTGGACCGGCGCCGGCGGACACTGCCGACACTTCTGACATACGCACAAGTGCGGGGACACCTCCCCTACAACGCCACACTCTCGGATAAGCCCGAGAGATGTAAAAAAAAGTGTGGCGGACCGTCCAGTGAGGTCAGAGGTCAGAAAAGTGCAGTTTTCAGACAACGGTGGACACTGGACCGGCGCCGGCGGACACTGCCGACACTTTTGACATACGCACGCGTGCGGGGACACCTCCCCTACAACGCCACACTCTCGGATAAGCCCGAGAGGTGTAAAGAAAAGTGTGGCGGACCGTCCAGTGAGGTCAGAGGTCAGAAAAGTGCAGTTTTCAGACAACGGTGGACACTGGACCGGCGCCGGCGGACACTGCCGACACTTCTGACATACGCACGCGTGCGGGGACACCTCCCCTACAACGCCACACTCTCGGATAAGCCCGAGAGGTGTAAAGAAAAGTGTGGCGGACTGTCCAGTGAGGTCAGAGGTCAGAAAAGTGCAGTTTTCAGACAACGGTGGACACTGGACCGGCGCCGGCGGACACTGCCGACACTTCTGACATACGCACGCGTGCGGGGACACCTCCCCTACAACGCCAGACTCTCGGATAAGCCCGAGAGGTGTAAAGAAAAGTGTGGCGGACCGTCCAGTGAGGTCAGAGGTCAGAAAAGTGCAGTTTTCAGACAACGGTGGACACTGGACCGGCGCCGGCGGACACTGCCGACACTTCTGACATACGCACGCGTGCGGGGACACCTCCCCTACAACGCCACACTCTCGGATAAGCCCGAGAGATGTAAAAAAAAGTGTGGCGGACCGTCCAGTGAGGTCAGAGGTCAGAAAAGTGCAGTTTTCAGACAACGGTGGACACTGGACCGGCGCCGGCGGACACTGCCGACACTTCTGACATACGCACGCGTGCGGGGACACCTCCCCTACAACGCCACACTCTCGGATAAGCCCGAGAGGTGTAAAAAAAAGTGTGGCGGACCGTCCAGTGAGGTCAGAGGTCAGAAAAGTGCCGTTTTCAGACAACAGTGGACACTGGACAGGCACCGGTGGACACTGCCGACACTTCTGACATACGCACGCGTGCGGGGACACCTCCCCTACAACGCCAGACTCTCGGATAAGCCCGAGAGGTGTAAAGAAAAGTGTGGCGGACCGTCCAGTGAGGTCAGAGGTCAGAAAAGTGCAGTTTTCAGACAACGGTGGACACTGGACCGGCGCCGGCGGACACTGCCGACACTTCTGACATACGCACGCGTGCAGGGACACCTCCCCTACAACGCCACACTCTCGGATAAGCCCGAGAGATGTAAAAAAAAGTGTGGCGGACCGTCCAGTGAGGTCAGAGGTCAGAAAAGTGCAGTTTTCAGACAACGGTGGACACTGGACCGGCGCCGGCGGACACTGCCGACACTTCTGACATACGCACGCGTGCGGGGACACCTCCCCTACAACCCACACTCTCGGATAAGCCCGAGAGATGTAAAAAAAAGTGTGGCGGACCGTCCAGTGAGGTCAGAGGTCAGAAAAGTGCAGTTTTCAGACAACGGTGGACACTGGACCGGCGCCGGCGGACACTGCCGACACTTCTGACATACGCACGCGTGCGGGGACACCTCCCCTACAACGCCACACTCTCGGATAAGCCCGAGAGGTGTAAAGAAAAGTGTGGCGGACCGTCCAGTGAGGTCAGAGGTCAGAAAAGTGCAGTTTTCAGACAACGGTGGACACTGGACCGGCGCCGGCGGACACTGCCGACACTTCTGACATACGCACAAGTGCGGGGACACCTCCCCTACAACGCCACACTCTCGGATAAGCCCGAGAGATGTAAAAAAAAGTGTGGCGGACCGTCCAGTGAGGTCAGAGGTCAGAAAAGTGCAGTTTTCAGACAACGGTGGACACTGGACCGGCGCCGGCGGACACTGCCGACACTTTTGACATACGCACGCGTGCGGGGACACCTCCCCTACAACGCCACACTCTCGGATAAGCCCGAGAGGTGTAAAGAAAAGTGTGGCGGACCGTCCAGTGAGGTCAGAGGTCAGAAAAGTGCAGTTTTCAGACAACGGTGGACACTGGACCGGCGCCGGCGGACACTGCCGACACTTCTGACATACGCACGCGTGCGGGGACACCTCCCCTACAACGCCACACTCTCGGATAAGCCCGAGAGGTGTAAAGAAAAGTGTGGCGGACTGTCCAGTGAGGTCAGAGGTCAGAAAAGTGCAGTTTTCAGACAACGGTGGACACTGGACCGGCGCCGGCGGACACTGCCGACACTTCTGACATACGCACGCGTGCAGGGACACCTCCCTTACAACGCCACACTCTCGGATAAGCCCGAGAGATGTAAAAAAAAGTGTGGCGGACCGTCCAGTGAGGTCAGAGGTCAGAAAAGTGCAGTTTTCAGACAACGGTGGACACTGGACCGGCGCCGGCGGACACTGCCGACACTTCTGACATACGCACGCGTGCGGGGACACCTCCCCTACAACCCACACTCTCGGATAAGCCCGAGAGATGTAAAAAAAAGTGTGGCGGACCGTCCAGTGAGGTCAGAGGTCAGAAAAGTGCAGTTTTCAGACAACGGTGGACACTGGACCGGCGCCGGCGGACACTGCCGACACTTCTGACATACGCACGCGTGCGGGGACACCTCCCCTACAACCCACACTCTCGGATAAGCCCGAGAGATGTAAAAAAAAGTGTGGTGGACCGTCCAGTGAGGTCAGAGGTCAGAAAAGTGCAGTTTTCAGACAACGGTGGACACTGGACCGGCGCCGGCGGACACTGCCGACACTTCTGACATACGCACGCGTGCGGGGACACCTCCCCTACAACGCCACACTCTCGGATAAGCCCGAGAGGTGTAAAGAAAAGTGTGGCGGACCGTCCAGTGAGGTCAGAGGTCAGAAAAGTGCAGTTTTCAGACAACGGTGGACACTGGACCGGCGCCGGCGGACACTGCCGACACTTCTGACATACGCACGCGTGCGGGGACACCTCCCCTACAACGCCAGACTCTCGGATAAGCCCGAGAGGTGTAAAGAAAAGTGTGGCGGACCGTCCAGTGAGGTCAGAGGTCAGAAAAGTGCAGTTTTCAGACAACGGTGGACACTGGACCGGCACCGGTGGACACTGCCGACACTTCTGATATACGCACGCGTGCGGGGACACCTCCCCTACAACGCCACACTCTCGGATAAGCCCGAGAGATGTAAAAAAAAGTGTGGCGGACCGTCCAGTGAGGTCAGAGGTCAGAAAAGTGCAGTTTTCAGACAACGGTGGACACTGGACCGGCGCCGGCGGACACTGCCGACACTTCTGACATACGCACGCGTGCGGGGACACCTCCCCTACAACCCACACTCTCGGATAAGCCCGAGAGATGTAAAAAAAAGTGTGGCGGACCGTCCAGTGAGGTCAGAGGTCAGAAAAGTGCAGTTTTCAGACAACGGTGGACACTGGACCGGCGCCGGCGGACACTGCCGACACTTCTGACATACGCACGCGTGCGGGGACACCTCCCCTACAACGCCACACTCTCGGATAAGCCCGAGAGGTGTAAAGAAAAGTGTGGCGGACCGTCCAGTGAGGTCAGAGGTCAGAAAAGTGCAGTTTTCAAACAACGGTGGACACTGGACCGGCGCCGGCGGACACTGCCGACACTTCTGACATACGCACGAGTGCGGGGACACCTCCCCTACAACGCCACACTCTCGGATAAGCCCGAGAGATGTAAAAAAAAGTGTGGCGGACCGTCCAGTGAGGTCAGAGGTCAGAAAAGTGCAGTTTTCAGACAACGGTGGACACTGGACCGGCGCCGGCGGACACTGCTGACACTTTTGACATACGCACGCGTGCGGGGACACCTCCCCTACAACGCCACACTCTCGGATAAGCCCGAGAGGTGTAAAGAAAAGTGTGGCGGACCGTCCAGTGAGGTCAGAGGTCAGAAAAGTGCAGTTTTCAGACAACGGTGGACACTGGACCGGCGCCGGCGGACACTGCCGACACTTCTGACATACGCACGCGTGCGGGGACACCTCCCCTACAACGCCACACTCTCGGATAAGCCCGAGAGGTGTAAAGAAAAGTGTGGCGGACCGTCCAGTGAGGTCAGAGGTCAGAAAAGTGCAGTTTTCAGACAACGGTGGACACTGGACCGGCGCCGGCGGACACTGCCGACACTTCTGACATACGCACAAGTGCGGGGACACCTCCCCTACAACGCCACACTCTCGGATAAGCCCGAGAGATGTAAAAAAAAGTGTGGCGGACCGTCCAGTGAGGTCAGAGGTCAGAAAAGTGCAGTTTTCAGACAACGGTGGACACTGGACCGGCGCCGGCGGACACTGCCGACACTTTTGACATACGCACGCGTGCGGGGACACCTCCCCTACAACGCCACACTCTCGGATAAGCCCGAGAGGTGTAAAGAAAAGTGTGGCGGACCGTCCAGTGAGGTCAGAGGTCAGAAAAGTGCAGTTTTCAGACAACGGTGGACACTGGACCGGCGCCGGCGGACACTGCCGACACTTCTGACATACGCACGCGTGCGGGGACACCTCCCCTACAACGCCACACTCTCGGATAAGCCCGAGAGGTGTAAAGAAAAGTGTGGCGGACTGTCCAGTGAGGTCAGAGGTCAGAAAAGTGCAGTTTTCAGACAACGGTGGACACTGGACCGGCGCCGGCGGACACTGCCGACACTTCTGACATACGCACGCGTGCGGGGACACCTCCCCTACAACGCCAGACTCTCGGATAAGCCCGAGAGGTGTAAAGAAAAGTGTGGCGGACCGTCCAGTGAGGTCAGAGGTCAGAAAAGTGCAGTTTTCAGACAACGGTGGACACTGGACCGGCGCCGGCGGACACTGCCGACACTTCTGACATACGCACGCGTGCGGGGACACCTCCCCTACAACGCCACACTCTCGGATAAGCCCGAGAGATGTAAAAAAAAGTGTGGCGGACCGTCCAGTGAGGTCAGAGGTCAGAAAAGTGCAGTTTTCAGACAACGGTGGACACTGGACCGGCGCCGGCGGACACTGCCGACACTTCTGACATACGCACGCGTGCGGGGACACCTCCCCTACAACGCCACACTCTCGGATAAGCCCGAGAGGTGTAAAAAAAAGTGTGGCGGACCGTCCAGTGAGGTCAGAGGTCAGAAAAGTGCCGTTTTCAGACAACAGTGGACACTGGACAGGCACCGGTGGACACTGCCGACACTTCTGACATACGCACGCGTGCGGGGACACCTCCCCTACAACGCCAGACTCTCGGATAAGCCCGAGAGGTGTAAAGAAAAGTGTGGCGGACCGTCCAGTGAGGTCAGAGGTCAGAAAAGTGCAGTTTTCAGACAACGGTGGACACTGGACCGGCGCCGGCGGACACTGCCGACACTTCTGACATACGCACGCGTGCAGGGACACCTCCCCTACAACGCCACACTCTCGGATAAGCCCGAGAGATGTAAAAAAAAGTGTGGCGGACCGTCCAGTGAGGTCAGAGGTCAGAAAAGTGCAGTTTTCAGACAACGGTGGACACTGGACCGGCGCCGGCGGACACTGCCGACACTTCTGACATACGCACGCGTGCGGGGACACCTCCCCTACAACCCACACTCTCGGATAAGCCCGAGAGATGTAAAAAAAAGTGTGGCGGACCGTCCAGTGAGGTCAGAGGTCAGAAAAGTGCAGTTTTCAGACAACGGTGGACACTGGACCGGCGCCGGCGGACACTGCCGACACTTCTGACATACGCACGCGTGCGGGGACACCTCCCCTACAACGCCACACTCTCGGATAAGCCCGAGAGGTGTAAAGAAAAGTGTGGCGGACCGTCCAGTGAGGTCAGAGGTCAGAAAAGTGCAGTTTTCAGACAACGGTGGACACTGGACCGGCGCCGGCGGACACTGCCGACACTTCTGACATACGCACAAGTGCGGGGACACCTCCCCTACAACGCCACACTCTCGGATAAGCCCGAGAGATGTAAAAAAAAGTGTGGCGGACCGTCCAGTGAGGTCAGAGGTCAGAAAAGTGCAGTTTTCAGACAACGGTGGACACTGGACCGGCGCCGGCGGACACTGCCGACACTTTTGACATACGCACGCGTGCGGGGACACCTCCCCTACAACGCCACACTCTCGGATAAGCCCGAGAGGTGTAAAGAAAAGTGTGGCGGACCGTCCAGTGAGGTCAGAGGTCAGAAAAGTGCAGTTTTCAGACAACGGTGGACACTGGACCGGCGCCGGCGGACACTGCCGACACTTCTGACATACGCACGCGTGCGGGGACACCTCCCCTACAACGCCACACTCTCGGATAAGCCCGAGAGGTGTAAAGAAAAGTGTGGCGGACTGTCCAGTGAGGTCAGAGGTCAGAAAAGTGCAGTTTTCAGACAACGGTGGACACTGGACCGGCGCCGGCGGACACTGCCGACACTTCTGACATACGCACGCGTGCAGGGACACCTCCCTTACAACGCCACACTCTCGGATAAGCCCGAGAGATGTAAAAAAAAGTGTGGCGGACCGTCCAGTGAGGTCAGAGGTCAGAAAAGTGCAGTTTTCAGACAACGGTGGACACTGGACCGGCGCCGGCGGACACTGCCGACACTTCTGACATACGCACGCGTGCGGGGACACCTCCCCTACAACCCACACTCTCGGATAAGCCCGAGAGATGTAAAAAAAAGTGTGGCGGACCGTCCAGTGAGGTCAGAGGTCAGAAAAGTGCAGTTTTCAGACAACGGTGGACACTGGACCGGCGCCGGCGGACACTGCCGACACTTCTGACATACGCACGCGTGCGGGGACACCTCCCCTACAACCCACACTCTCGGATAAGCCCGAGAGATGTAAAAAAAAGTGTGGTGGACCGTCCAGTGAGGTCAGAGGTCAGAAAAGTGCAGTTTTCAGACAACGGTGGACACTGGACCGGCGCCGGCGGACACTGCCGACACTTCTGACATACGCACGCGTGCGGGGACACCTCCCCTACAACGCCACACTCTCGGATAAGCCCGAGAGGTGTAAAGAAAAGTGTGGCGGACCGTCCAGTGAGGTCAGAGGTCAGAAAAGTGCAGTTTTCAGACAACGGTGGACACTGGACCGGCGCCGGCGGACACTGCCGACACTTCTGACATACGCACGCGTGCGGGGACACCTCCCCTACAACGCCAGACTCTCGGATAAGCCCGAGAGGTGTAAAGAAAAGTGTGGCGGACCGTCCAGTGAGGTCAGAGGTCAGAAAAGTGCAGTTTTCAGACAACGGTGGACACTGGACCGGCACCGGTGGACACTGCCGACACTTCTGATATACGCACGCGTGCGGGGACACCTCCCCTACAACGCCACACTCTCGGATAAGCCCGAGAGATGTAAAAAAAAGTGTGGCGGACCGTCCAGTGAGGTCAGAGGTCAGAAAAGTGCAGTTTTCAGACAACGGTGGACACTGGACCGGCGCCGGCGGACACTGCCGACACTTCTGACATACGCACGCGTGCGGGGACACCTCCCCTACAACCCACACTCTCGGATAAGCCCGAGAGATGTAAAAAAAAGTGTGGCGGACCGTCCAGTGAGGTCAGAGGTCAGAAAAGTGCAGTTTTCAGACAACGGTGGACACTGGACCGGCGCCGGCGGACACTGCCGACACTTCTGACATACGCACGCGTGCGGGGACACCTCCCCTACAACGCCACACTCTCGGATAAGCCCGAGAGGTGTAAAGAAAAGTGTGGCGGACCGTCCAGTGAGGTCAGAGGTCAGAAAAGTGCAGTTTTCAGACAACGGTGGACACTGGACCGGCGCCGACGGACACTGCCGACACTTCTGACATACGCACGAGTGCGGGGACACCTCCCCTACAACGCCACACTCTCGGATAAGCCCGAGAGATGTAAAAAAAAGTGTGGCGGACCGTCCAGTGAGGTCAGAGGTCAGAAAAGTGCAGTTTTCAGACAACGGTGGACACTGGACCGGCGCCGGCGGACACTGCTGACACTTTTGACATACGCACGCGTGCGGGGACACCTCCCCTACAACGCCACACTCTCGGATAAGCCCGAGAGGTGTAAAGAAAAGTGTGGCGGACCGTCCAGTGAGGTCAGAGGTCAGAAAAGTGCAGTTTTCAGACAACGGTGGACACTGGACCGGCGCCGGCGGACACTGCCGACACTTCTGACATACGCACGCGTGCGGGGACACCTCCCCTACAACGCCACACTCTCGGATAAGCCCGAGAGGTGTAAAGAAAAGTGTGGCGGACCGTCCAGTGAGGTCAGAGGTCAGAAAAGTGCCGTTTTCAGAGAACAGTGGACACTGGACAGGCACCGGTGGACACTGCCGACACTTCTGACATACGCACGCGTGCGGGGACACCTCCCCTACAACGCCACACTCTCGGATAAGCCCGAGAGGTGTAAAGAAAAGTGTGGCGGACCGTCCAGTGAGGTCAGAGGTCAGAAAAGTGCAGTTTTCAGACAACGGTGGACACTGGACCGGCGCCGGCGGACACTGCCGACACTTCTGACATACGCACGCGTGCGGGGACACCTCCCCTACAACGCCACACTCTCGGATAAGCCCGAGAGATGTAAAAAAAAGTGTGGCGGACCGTCCAGTGAGGTCAGAGGTCAGAAAAGTGCAGTTTTCAGACAACGGTGGACACTGGACCGGCGCCGGCGGACACTGCCGACACTTTTGACATACGCACGCGTGCGGGGACACCTCCCCTACAACGCCACACTCTCGGATAAGCCCGAGAGGTGTAAAGAAAAGTGTGGCGGACCGTCCAGTGAGGTCAGAGGTCAGAAAAGTGCAGTTTTCAGACAACGGTGGACACTGGACCGGCGCCGGCGGACACTGCCGACACTTCTGACATACGCACGCGTGCGGGGACACCTCCCCTACAACGCCACACTCTCGGATAAGCCCGAGAGGTGTAAAGAAAAGTGTGGCGGACCGTCCAGTGAGGTCAGAGGTCAGAAAAGTGCAGTTTTCAGACAACGGTGGACACTGGACCGGCGCCGGCGGACACTGCCGACACTTCTGACATACGCACGCGTGCGGGGACACCTCCCCTACAACGCCACACTCTCGGATAAGCCCGAGAGGTGTAAAGAAAAGTGTGGCGGACCGTCCAGTGAGGTCAGAGGTCAGAAAAGTGCAGTTTTCAGACAACGGTGGACACTGGACCGGCGCCGGCGGACACTGCCGACACTTCTGACATACGCACGCGTGCGGTGACACCTCCCCTACAACGCCACACTCTCGGATAAGCCCGAGAGATGTAAAAAAAAGGTGTGGCGGACCGTCCAGTGAGGTCAGAGGTCAGAAAAGTGCAGTTTTCAGACAACGGTGGACACTGGACCAGCGCCGGCGGACACTGCCGACACTTTTGACATACGCACGCGTGCGGGGACACCTCCCCTACAACGCCACACTCTCGGATAAGCCCGAGAGGTGTAAAGAAAAGTGTGGCGGACCGTCCAGTGAGGTCAGAGGTCAGAAAAGTGCAGTTTTCAGACAACGGTGGACACTGGACCGGCGCCGGCGGACACTGCCGACACTTCTGACATACGCACGCGTGCGGGGACACCTCCCCTACAACGCCACACTCTCGGATAAGCCCGAGAGGTGTAAAGAAAAGTGTGGCGGACCGTCCAGTGAGGTCAGAGGTCAGAAAAGTGCAGTTTTCAGACAACGGTGGACACTGGACCGGCGCCGGCGGACACTGCCGACACTTCTGACATACGCACGCGTGCGGGGACACCTCCCCTACAACGCCAGACTCTCGGATAAGCCCGAGAGGTGTAAAAAAAAGTGTGGCGGACCGTCCAGTGAGGTCAGAGGTCAGAAAAGTGCAGTTTTCAGACAACAGTGGACACTGGACAGGCACCGGTGGACACTGCCGACACTTCTGACATACGCACGCGTGCGGGGACACCTCCCCTACAACGCCAGACTCTCGGATAAGCCCGAGAGGTGTAAAGAAAAGTGTGGCGGACCGTCCAGTGAGGTCAGAGGTCAGAAAAGTGCAGTTTTCAGACAACGGTGGACACTGGACCGGCGCCGGCGGACACTGCCGACACTTCTGACATACGCACGCGTGCGGGGACACATCCCCTACAACGCCACACTCTCGGATAAGCCCGAGAGGTGTAAAAAAAAGTGTGGCGGACTGTCCAGTGAGGTCAGAGGTCAGAAAAGTGCAGTTTTCAGACAACAGTGGACACTGGACAGGCACCGGTGGACACTGCCGACACTTCTGACATACGCACGCGTGCGGGGACACCTCCCCTACAACGCCACACTCTCGGATAAGCCCGAGAGGTGTAAAGAAAAGTGTGGCGGACCGTCCAGTGAGGTCAGAGGTCAGAAAAGTGCAGTTTTCAGACAACGGTGGACACTGGACCGGCGCCGGCGGACACTGCCGACACTTCTGACATACGCACGCGTGCGGGGACACCTCCCCTACAACGCCACACTCTCGGATAAGCCCGAGAGATGTAAAAAAAAGTGTGGCGGACCGTCCAGTGAGGTCAGAGGTCAGAAAAGTGCAGTTTTCAGACAACGGTGGACACTGGACCGGCGCCGGCGGACACTGCCGACACTTTTGACATACGCACGCGTGCGGGGACACCTCCCCTACAACGCCACACTCTCGGATAAGCCCGAGAGGTGTAAAGAAAAGTGTGGCGGACCGTCCAGTGAGGTCAGAGGTCAGAAAAGTGCAGTTTTCAGACAACGGTGGACACTGGACCGGCGCCGGCGGACACTGCCGACACTTCTGACATACGCACGCGTGCGGGGACACCTCCCCTACAACGCCACACTCTCGGATAAGCCCGAGAGGTGTAAAGAAAAGTGTGGCGGACCGTCCAGTGAGGTCAGAGGTCAGAAAAGTGCAGTTTTCAGACAACGGTGGACACTGGACCGGCGCCGGCGGACACTGCCGACACTTCTGACATACGCACGCGTGCGGGGACACCTCCCCTACAACGCCACACTCTCGGATAAGCCCGAGAGGTGTAAAGAAAAGTGTGGCGGACCGTCCAGTGAGGTCAGAGGTCAGAAAAGTGCAGTTTTCAGACAACGGTGGACACTGGACCGGCGCCGGCGGACACTGCCGACACTTCTGACATACGCACGCGTGCGGTGACACCTCCCCTACAACGCCACACTCTCGGATAAGCCCGAGAGATGTAAAAAAAAGGTGTGGCGGACCGTCCAGTGAGGTCAGAGGTCAGAAAAGTGCAGTTTTCAGACAACGGTGGACACTGGACCAGCGCCGGCGGACACTGCCGACACTTTTGACATACGCACGCGTGCGGGGACACCTCCCCTACAACGCCACACTCTCGGATAAGCCCGAGAGGTGTAAAGAAAAGTGTGGCGGACCGTCCAGTGAGGTCAGAGGTCAGAAAAGTGCAGTTTTCAGACAACGGTGGACACTGGACCGGCGCCGGCGGACACTGCCGACACTTCTGACATACGCACGCGTGCGGGGACACCTCCCCTACAACGCCACACTCTCGGATAAGCCCGAGAGGTGTAAAGAAAAGTGTGGCGGACCGTCCAGTGAGGTCAGAGGTCAGAAAAGTGCAGTTTTCAGACAACGGTGGACACTGGACCGGCGCCGGCGGACACTGCCGACACTTCTGACATACGCACGCGTGCGGGGACACCTCCCCTACAACGCCAGACTCTCGGATAAGCCCGAGAGGTGTAAAAAAAAGTGTGGCGGACCGTCCAGTGAGGTCAGAGGTCAGAAAAGTGCAGTTTTCAGACAACAGTGGACACTGGACAGGCACCGGTGGACACTGCCGACACTTCTGACATACGCACGCGTGCGGGGACACCTCCCCTACAACGCCAGACTCTCGGATAAGCCCGAGAGGTGTAAAGAAAAGTGTGGCGGACCGTCCAGTGAGGTCAGAGGTCAGAAAAGTGCAGTTTTCAGACAACGGTGGACACTGGACCGGCGCCGGCGGACACTGCCGACACTTCTGACATACGCACGCGTGCGGGGACACATCCCCTACAACGCCACACTCTCGGATAAGCCCGAGAGGTGTAAAAAAAAGTGTGGCGGACTGTCCAGTGAGGTCAGAGGTCAGAAAAGTGCAGTTTTCAGACAACAGTGGACACTGGACAGGCACCGGTGGACACTGCCGACACTTCTGACATACGCACGCGTGCGGGGACACCTCCCCTACAACGCCACACTCTCGGATAAGCCCGAGAGGTGTAAAGAAAAGTGTGGCGGACCGTCCAGTGAGGTCAGAGGTCAGAAAAGTGCAGTTTTCAGACAACGGTGGACACTGGACCGGCGCCGGCGGACACTGCCGACACTTCTGACATACGCACGCGTGCGGGGACACCTCCCCTACAACGCCACACTCTCGGATAAGCCCGAGAGATGTAAAAAAAAGTGTGGCGGACCGTCCAGTGAGGTCAGAGGTCAGAAAAGTGCAGTTTTCAGACAACGGTGGACACTGGACCGGCGCCGGCGGACACTGCCGACACTTTTGACATACGCACGCGTGCGGGGACACCTCCCCTACAACGCCACACTCTCGGATAAGCCCGAGAGGTGTAAAGAAAAGTGTGGCGGACCGTCCAGTGAGGTCAGAGGTCAGAAAAGTGCAGTTTTCAGACAACGGTGGACACTGGACCGGCGCCGGCGGACACTGCCGACACTTCTGACATACGCACGCGTGCGGGGACACCTCCCCTACAACGCCACACTCTCGGATAAGCCCGAGAGGTGTAAAGAAAAGTGTGGCGGACCGTCCAGTGAGGTCAGAGGTCAGAAAAGTGCAGTTTTCAGACAACGGTGGACACTGGACCGGCGCCGGCGGACACTGCCGACACTTCTGACATACGCACGCGTGCGGGGACACCTCCCCTACAACGCCACACTCTCGGAGAAGCCCGAGAGATGTAAAAAAAAGTGTGGCGGACCGTCCAGTGAGGTCAGAGGTCAGAAAAGTGCAGTTTTCAGACAACGGTGGACACTGGACCGGCGCCGGCGGACACTGCCGACACTTCTGACATACGCACGCGTGCGGGGACACCTCCCCTACAACGCCAGACTCTCGGATAAGCCCGAGAGGTGTAAAGAAAAGTGTGGCGGACCGTTCAGTGAGGTCAGAGGTCAGAAAAGTGCAGTTTTCAGACAACGGTGGACACTGGACCGGCGCCGGCGGACACTGCCGACACTTCTGACATACGCACGCGTGCGGGGACACCTCCCCTACAACGCCAAACTCTCGGATAAGCCCGAGAGGTGTAAAAAAAAGTGTGGCGGACCGTCCAGTGAGGTCAGAGGTCAGAAAAGTGCAGTTTTCAGACAACGGTGGACACTGGACCGGCGCCGGCGGACACTGCCGACACTTCTGACATACGCACGCGTGCGGGGACACCTCCCCTACAACGCCACACTCTCGGATAAGCCCGAGAGGTGTAAAGAAAAGTGTGGCGGACCGTCCAGTGAGGTCAGAGGTCAGAAAAGTGCAGTTTTCAGACAACGGTGGACACTGGACCGGCGCCGGCGGACACTGCCGACACTTCTGACATACGCACGCGTGCGGGGACACCTCCCCTACAACGCCACACTCTCGGATAAGCCCGAGAGATGTAAAAAAAAGTGTGGCGGACCGTCCAGTGAGGTCAGAGGTCAGAAAAGTGCAGTTTTCAGACAACGGTGGACACTGGACCGGCGCCGGCGGACACTGCCGACACTTTTGACATACGCACGCGTGCGGGGACACCTCCCCTACAACGCCACACTCTCGGATAAGCCCGAGAGGTGTAAAGAAAAGTGTGGCGGACCGTCCAGTGAGGTCAGAGGTCAGAAAAGTGCAGTTTTCAGACAACGGTGGACACTGGACCGGCGCCGGCGGACACTGCCGACACTTCTGACATACGCACGCGTGCGGGGACACCTCCCCTACAACGCCACACTCTCGGATAAGCCCGAGAGGTGTAAAGAAAAGTGTGGCGGACCGTCCAGTGAGGTCAGAGGTCAGAAAAGTGCAGTTTTCAGACAACGGTGGACACTGGACCGGCGCCGGCGGACACTGCCGACACTTCTGACATACGCACGCGTGCGGGGACACCTCCCCTACAACGCCAGACTCTCGGATAAGCCCGAGAGGTGTAAAGAAAAGTGTGGCGGACCGTCCAGTGAGGTCAGAGGTCAGAAAAGTGCAGTTTTCAGACAACGGTGGACACTGGACCGGCGCCGGCGGACACTGCCGACACTTCTGACATACGCACGCGTGCGGGGACACCTCCCCTACAACGCCAGACTCTCGGATAAGCCCGAGAGATGTAAAAAAAAGTGTGGCGGACCGTCCAGTGAGGTCAGAGGTCAGAAAAGTGCAGTTTTCAGACAACGGTGGACACTGGACCGGCGCCGGCGGACACTGCCGACACTTCTGACATACGCACGCGTGCGGGGACACCTCCCCTACAACGCCACACTCTCGGATAAGCCCGAGAGATGTAAAGAAAAGTGTGGCGGACCGTCCAGTGAGGTCAGAGGTCAGAAAAGTGCAGTTTTCAGACAACGGTGGACACTGGACCGGCGCCGGCGGACACTGCCGACACTTCTGACATACGCACGCGTGCGGGGACACCTCCCCTACAACGCCACACTCTCGGATAAGCCCGAGAGGTGTAAAGAAAAGTGTGGCGGACCGTCCAGTGAGGTCAGAGGTCAGAAAAGTGCAGTTTTCAGACAACGGTGGACACTGGACCGGCGCCGGCGGACACTGCCGACACTTCTGACATACGCACGCGTGCGGGGACACCTCCCCTACAACGCCACACTCTCGGAGAAGCCCGAGAGATGTAAAAAAAAGTGTGGCGGACCGTCCAGTGAGGTCAGAGGTCAGAAAAGTGCAGTTTTCAGACAACGGTGGACACTGGACCGGCGCCGGCGGACACTGCCGACACTTCTGACATACGCACGCGTGCGGGGACACCTCCCCTACAACGCCAGACTCTCGGATAAGCCCGAGAGGTGTAAAGAAAAGTGTGGCGGACCGTCCAGTGAGGTCAGAGGTCAGAAAAGTGCAGTTTTCAGACAACGGTGGACACTGGACCGGCGCCGGCGGACACTGCCGACACTTCTGACATACGCACGCATGCGGGGACACCTCCCCTACAACGCCACACTCTCGGATAAGCCCGAGAGGTGTAAAAAAAAGTGTGGCGGACCGTCCAGTGAGGTCAGAGGTCAGAAAAGTGCCGTTTTCAGACAACGGTGGACACTGGACCGGCGCCGGCGGACACTGCCGACACTTCTGACATACGCACGCGTGCGGGGACACCTCCCCTACAACGCCAGACTCTCGGATAAGCCCGAGAGGTGTAAAGAAAAGTGTGGCGGACCGTCCAGTGAGGTCAGAGGTCAGAAAAGTGCAGTTTTCAGACAACGGTGGACACTGGACCGGCGCCGGCGGACACTGCCGACACTTCTGACATACGCACGCGTGCGGGGACATCTCCCCTACAACGCCACACTCTCGGATAAGCCCGAGAGGTGTAAAGAAAAGTGTGGCGGACCGTCCAGTGAGGTCAGAGGTCAGAAAAGTGCAGTTTTCAGACAACGGTGGACACTGGACCGGCGCCGGCGGACACTGCCGACACTTCTGACATACGCACGCGTGCGGGGACACCTCCCCTACAACGCCACACTCTCGGATAAGCCCGAGAGATGTAAAAAAAAGTGTGGCGGACCGTCCAGTGAGGTCAAAGGTCAGAAAAGTGCAGTTTTCAGACAACGGTGGACACTGGACCGGCGCCGGCGGACACTGCCGACACTTCTGACATACGCACGCGTGCGGGGACACCTCCCCTACAACGCCAGACTCTCGGATAAGCCCGAGAGGTGTAAAGAAAAGTGTGGCGGACCGTCCAGTGAGGTCAGAGGTCAGAAAAGTGCAGTTTTCAGACAACGGTGGACACTGGACCGGCGCCGGCGGACACTGCCGACACTTCTGACATACGCACGCGTGCGGGGACACCTCCCCTACAACGCCACACTCTCGGATAAGCCCGAGAGGTGTAAAAAAAAGTGTGGCGGACCGTCCAGTGAGGTCAGAGGTCAGAAAAGTGCAGTTTTTAGACAACGGTGGACACTGGACCGGCGCCGGCGGACACTGCCGACACTTCTGACATACGCACGCGTGCGGGGACACCTCCCCTACAACGCCACACTCTCGGATAAGCCCGAGAGGTGTAAAGAAAAGTGTGGCGGACCGTCCAGTGAGGTCAGAGGTCAGAAAAGTGCAGTTTTCAGACAACGGTGGACACTGGACCGGCGCCGGCGGACACTGCCGACACTTCTGACATACGCACGCGTGCGGGGACACCTCCCCTACAACGCCACACTCTCGGATAAGCCCGAGAGATGTAAAAAAAAGTGTGGCGGACCGTCCAGTGAGGTCAGAGGTCAGAAAAGTGCAGTTTTCAGACAACGGTGGACACTGGACCGGCGCCGGCGGACACTGCCGACACTTCTGACATACGCACGCGTGCGGGGACACCTCCCCTACAACGCCACACTCTCGGATAAGCCCGAGAGATGTAAAAAAAAGTGTGGCGGACCGTCCAGTGAGGTCAAAGGTCAGAAAAGTGCAGTTTTCAGACAACGGTGGACACTGGACCGGCGCCGGCGGACACTGCCGACACTTCTGACATACGCACGCGTGCGGGGACACCTCCCCTACAACGCCAGACTCTCGGATAAGCCCGAGAGGTGTAAAGAAAAGTGTGGCGGACCGTCCAGTGAGGTCAGAGGTCAGAAAAGTGCAGTTTTCAGACAACGGTGGACACTGGACCGGCGCCGGCGGACACTGCCGACACTTCTGACATACGCACGCGTGCGGGGACACCTCCCCTACAACGCCAGACTCTCGGATAAGCCCGAGAGGTGTAAAGAAAAGTGTGGCGGACCGTCCAGTGAGGTCAGAGGTCAGAAAAGTGCAGTTTTCAGACAACGGTGGACACTGGACCGGCGCCGGCGGACACTGCCGACACTTCTGACATACGCACGCGTGCGGGGACACCTCCCCTACAACGCCACACTCTCGGATAAGCCCGAGAGGTGTAAAAAAAAGTGTGGCGGACCGTCCAGTGAGGTCAGAGGTCAGAAAAGTGCAGTTTTTAGACAACGGTGGACACTGGACCGGCGCCGGCGGACACTGCCGACACTTCTGACATACGCACGCGTGCGGGGACACCTCCCCTACAACGCCACACTCTCGGATAAGCCCGAGAGGTGTAAAGAAAAGTGTGGCGGACCGTCCAGTGAGGTCAGAGGTCAGAAAAGTGCAGTTTTCAGACAACGGTGGACACTGGACCGGCGCCGGCGGACACTGCCGACACTTCTGACATACGCACGCGTGCGGGGACACCTCCCCTACAACGCCACACTCTCGGATAAGCCCGAGAGATGTAAAAAAAAGTGTGGCGGACCGTCCAGTGAGGTCAGAGGTCAGAAAAGTGCAGTTTTCAGACAACGGTGGACACTGGACCGGCGCCGGCGGACACTGCCGACACTTCTGACATACGCACGCGTGCGGGGACACCTCCCCTACAACGCCACACTCTCGGATAAGCCCGAGAGATGTAAAAAAAAGTGTGGCGGACCGTCCAGTGAGGTCAGAGGTCAGAAAAGTGCAGTTTTCAGACAACGGTGGACACTGGACCGGCGCCGGCGGACACTGCCGACACTTCTGACATACGCACGCGTGCGGGGACACCTCCCCTACAACGCCACACTCTCGGATAAGCCCGAGAGATGTAAAAAAAAGTGTGGCGGACCGTCCAGTGAGGTCAGAGTTCAGAAAAGTGCAGTTTTCAGACAACGGTGGACACTGGACCGGCGCCGGCGGACACTGCCGACACTTCTGACATACGCACGCGTGCGGGGACACCTCCCCTACAACGCCACACTCTCGGATAAGCCCGAGAGATGTAAAAAAAAGTGTGGCGGACCGTCCAGTGAGGTCAGAGGTCAGAAAAGTGCAGTTTTCAGACAACGGTGGACACTGGACCGGCGCCGGCGGACACTGCCGACACTTCTGACATACGCACGCGTGCGGGGACACCTCCCCTACAACGCCACACTCTCGGATAAGCCCGAGAGGTGTAAAAAAAAGTGTGGCGGACCGTCCAGTGAGGTCAGAGGTGAGAAAAGTGCAGTTTTCAGACAACAGTGGACACTGGACAGGCACCGGTGGACACTGCCGACACTTCTGACATACGCACGCGTGCGGGGACACCTCCCCTACAACGCCACACTCTCGGAAAAGCCCGAGAGGTGTAAAGAAAAGTGTGGCGGACCGTCCAGTGAGGTCAGAGGTCAGAAAAGTGCAGTTTTCAGACAACGGTGGACACTGGACCGGCGCCGGCGGACACTGCCGACACTTCTGAAATACGCACGCGTGCGGGGACACCTCCCCTACAACGCCACACTCTCGGATAAGCCCGAGAGGTGTAAAGAAAAGTGTGGCGGACCGTCCAGTGAGGTCAGAGGTCAGAAAAGTGCAGTTTTCAGACAACGGTGGACACTGGACCGGCGCCGGCGGACACTGCCGACACTTCTGACATACGCACGCGTGCGGGGACACCTCCCCTACAACGCCACACTCTCGGATAAGCCCGAGAGGTGTAAAAAAAAGTGTGGCGGACCGTCCAGTGAGGTCAGAGGTCAGAAAAGTGCAGTTTTCAGACAACGGTGGACACTGGACCGGCGCCGGCGGACACTGTCGACACTTCTGACATACGCACGCGTGCGGGGACACCTCCCCTACAACGCCACACTCTCGGATAAGCCCGAGAGGTGTAAAGAAAAGTGTGGCGGACCGTCCAGTGAGGTCAGAGGTCAGAAAAGTGCAGTTTTCAGACAACGGTGGACACTGGACCGGCGCCGGCGGACACTGCCGACACTTCTGACATACGCACGCGTGCGGGGACACCTCCCCTACAACGCCACACTCTCGGATAAGCCCGAGAGATGTAAAAAAAAGTGTGGCGGACCGTCCAGTGAGGTCAGAGGTCAGAAAAGTGCAGTTTTCAGACAACGGTGGACACTGGACCGGCGCCGGCGGACACTGCCGACACTTCTGACATACGCACGTGTGCGGGGACACCTCCCCTACAACGCCACACTCTCGGATAAGCCTGAGAGGTGTAAAAAAAAGTGTGGCGGACCGTCCAGTGAGGTCAGAGGTCAGAAAAGTGCCGTTTTCAGACAACGGTGGACACTGGACCGGCACCGGCGGACACTGCCGACACTTCTGACATACGCACGCGTGCGGGGACACCTCCCCTACAACGCCAGACTCTCGGATAAGCCCGAGAGGTGTAAAGAAAAGTGTGGCGGACCGTCCAGTGAGGTCAGAGGTCAGAAAAGTGCAGTTTTCAGACAACGGTGGACACTGGACCGGCGCCGGCGGACACTGCCGACACTTCTGACATACGCACGCGTGCGGGGACACCTCCCCTACAACGCCAGACTCTCGGATTAGCCCGAGAGGTGTAAAGAAAAGTGTGGCGGACCGTCCAGTGAGGTCAGAGGTCAGAAAAGTGCAGTTTTCAGACAACGGTGGACACTGGACCGGCGCCGGCGGACACTTCTGACACTTCTGACATACGCACGCGTGCGGGGACACCTCCCCTACAACGCCAAACTCTCGGATAAGCCCGAGAGATGTAAAAAAAAGTGTGGCGGACCGTCCAGTGAGGTCAGAGGTCAGAAAAGTGCAGTTTTCAGACAACGGTGGACACTGGACCGGCGCCGGCGGACACTGCCGACACTTTAGACATACGCACGCGTGCGGGGACACCTCCCTTACAACGCCACACTCTCGGATAAGCCCGAGAGATGTAAAAAAAAGTGTGGCGGACCGTCCAGTGAGGTCAGAGGTCAGAAAAGTGCAGTTTTCAGACAACGGTGGACACTGGACCGGCGCCGGCGGACACTGCCGACACTTCTGACATACGCACGCGTGCGGGGACACCTCCCCTACAACGCCACACTCTCGGATAAGCCCGAGAGGTGTAAAAAAAAGTGTGGCGGACCGTCCAGTGAGGTCAGAGGTCAGAAAAGTGCAGTTTTCAGACAACAGTGGACACTGGACAGGCACCGGTGGACACTGCCGACACTTCTGACATACGCACGCGTGCGGGGACACCTCCCCTACAACGCCACACTCTCGGATAATCCCGAGAGGTGTAAAGAAAAGTGTGGCGGACCGTCCAGTGAGGTCAGAGGTCAGAAAAGTGCAGTTTTCAGACAACGGTGGACACTGGACCGGCGCCGGCGGACACTGCCGACACTTCTGACATACGCACGCGTGCGGGGACACCTCCCCTACAACGCCAGACTCTCGGATTAGCCCGAGAGGTGTAAAGAAAAGTGTGGCGGACCGTCCAGTGAGGTCAGAGGTCAGAAAAGTGCAGTTTTCAGACAACGGTGGACACTGGACCGGCGCCGGCGGACACTGCCGACACTTCTGACATACGCACGTGTGCGGGGACACCTCCCCTACAACGCCACACTCTCGGATAAACCCGAGAGGTGTAAAAAAAAGTGTGGCGGACCGTCCAGTGAGGTCAGAGGTCAGAAAAGTGCCGTTTTCAGACAACGGTGGACACTGGACCGGCACCGGCGGACACTGCCGACACTTCTGACATACGCACGCGTGCGGGGACACCTCCCCTACAACGCCACACTCTCGGATAAGCCCGAAAGGTGTAAAGAAAAGTGTGGCGGACCGTCCAGTGAGGTCAGAGGTCAGAAAAGTGCAGTTTTCAGACAACGGTGGACACTGGACCGGCGCCGGCGGACACTGCCGAACATTCTGACATACGCACGCGTGCGGGGACACCTCCCCTACAACGCCACACTCTCGGATAAGCCCGAGAGGTGTAAAGAAAAGTGTGGCGGACCGTCCAGTGAGGTCAGAGGTCAGAAAAGTGCAGTTTTCAGACAACGGTGGACACTGGACCGGCGCCGGCGGACACTGCCGACACTTCTGACATACGCACGTGTGCGGGGACACCTCCCCTACAACGCCACACTCTCGGATAAGCCCGAGAGGTGTAAAAAAAAGTGTGGCGGACCGTCCAGTGAGGTCAGAGGTCAGAAAAGTGCCGTTTTCAGACAACGGTGGACACTGGACCGGCACCGGCGGACACTGCCGACACTTCTGACATACGCACGCGTGCGGGGACACCTCCCCTACAACGCCACACTCTCGGATAAGCCCGAAAGGTGTAAAGAAAAGTGTGGCGGACCGTCCAGTGAGGTCAGAGGTCAGAAAAGTGCAGTTTTCAGACAACGGTGGACACTGGACCGGCGCCGGCGGACACTGCCGAACATTCTGACATACGCACGCGTGCGGGGACACCTCCCCTACAACGCCACACTCTCGGATAAGCCCGAGAGGTGTAAAGAAAAGTGTGGCGGACCGTCCAGTGAGGTCAGAGGTCAGAAAAGTGCAGTTTTCAGACAACGGTGGACACTGGACCGGCGCCGGCGGACACTGCCGACACTTCTGACATACGCACGCGTGCGGGGACACCTCCCCTACAACGCCAGACTCTCGGATAAGCCCGAGAGGTGTAAAGAAAAGTGTGGCGGACCGTCCAGTGAGGTCAGAGGTCAGAAAAGTGCAGTTTTCAGACAACGGTGGACACTGGACCGGCGCCGGCGGACACTGCCGACACTTCTGACATACGCACGCGTGCGGGGACACCTCCCCTACAACGCCACACTCTCGGATAAGCCCGAGAGGTGTAAAGAAAAGTGTGGCGGACCGTCCAGTGAGGTCAGAGGTCAGAAAAGTGCAGTTTTCAGACAACGGTGGACACTGGACCGGCGCCGGCGGACACTGCCGACACTTCTGACATACGCACGCGTGCGGGGACACCTCCCCTACAACGCCACACTCTCGGATAAGCCCGAGAGGTGTAAAGAAAAGTGTGGCGGACCGTCCAGTGAGGTCAGAGGTCAGAAAAGTGCAGTTTTCAGACAACGGTGGACACTGGACCGGCGCCGGCGGACACTGCCGACACTTCTGACATACGCAAGCGTGCGGGGACACCTCCCCTACAACGCCACACTCTCGGATAAGCCCGAGAGATGTAAAAAAAAGTGTGGCGGACCGTCCAGTGAGGTCAGAGGTCAGAAAAGTGCAGTTTTCAGACAACGGTGGACACTGGACCGGCGCCGGCGGACACTGCCGACACTTCTGACATACGCACGCGTGCGGGGACACCTCCCCTACAACGCCACACTCTCGGATAAGCCCGAGAGGTGTAAAGAAAAGTGTGGCGGACCGTCCAGTGAGGTCAGAGGTCAGAAAAGTGCAGTTTTCAGACAACGGTGGACACTGAACCGGTGCCGGCGGACACTGCCGACACTTTTGACATACGCACGCGTGCGGGGACACCTCCCCTACAACGCCAGACTCTCGGATAAGCCCGAGAGGTGTAAAGAAAAGTGTGGCGGACCGTCCAGTGAGGTCAGAGGTCAGAAAAGTGCAGTTTTCAGACAACGGTGGACACTGGACCGGCGCCGGCGGACACTGCCGACACTTCTGACATAAGCACGCGTGCGGGGACACCTCCCCTACAACGCCAGACTCTCGGATAAGCCCGAGAGGTGTAAAGAAAAGTTTGGCGGACCGTCCAGTGAGGTCAGAGGTCAGAAAAGTGCAGTTTTCAGACAACGGTGGACACTGGACCGGCGCCGGCGGACACTGCCGACACTTCTGACATACGCACGCGTGCGGGGACACCTCCCCTACAACGCCACACTCTCGGATAAGCCCGAGAGGTGTAAAAAAAAGTGTGGCGGACCGTCCAGTGAGGTCAGAGGTCAGAAAAGTGCAGTTTTCAGACAACGGTGGACACTGGACCGGCGCCGGCGGACACTGCCGACACTTCTGACATACGCACGCGTGCGGGGACACCTCCCCTACAACGCCAAACTCTCGGATAAGCCCGAGAGATGTAAAAAAAAGTGTGGCGGACCGTCCAGTGAGGTCAGAGTTCAGAAAAGTGCAGTTTTCAGACAACGGTGGACACTGGACCGGCGCCGGCGGACACTGCCGACACTTCTGACATACGCACGCGTGCGGGGACACCTCCCCTACAACGCCACACTCTCGGATAAGCCCGAGAGATGTAAAAAAAAGTGTGGCGGACCGTCCAGTGAGGTCAGAGGTCAGAAAAGTGCAGTTTTCAGACAACGGTGGACACTGGACCGGCGCCGGCGGACACTGCCGACACTTCTGACATACGCACGCGTGCGGGGACACCTCCCCTACAACGCCACACTCTCGGATAAGCCCGAGAGATGTAAAAAAAAGTGTGGCGGACCGTCCAGTGAGGTCAGAGGTCAGAAAAGTGCAGTTTTCAGACAACGGTGGACACTGGACCGGCGCCGGCGGACACTGCCGAACATTCTGACATACGCACGCGTGCGGGGACACCTCCCCTACAACGCCACACTCTCGGATAAGCCCGAGAGGTGTAAAGAAAAGTGTGGCGGACCGTCCAGTGAGGTCAGAGGTCAGAAAAGTGCAGTTTTCAGACAACGGTGGACACTGGACCGGCGCCGGCGGACACTGCCGACACTTCTGACATACGCACGCGTGCGGGGACACCTCCCCTACAACGCCAGACTCTCGGATAAGCCCGAGAGGTGTAAAGAAAAGTGTGGCGGACCGTCCAGTGAGGTCAGAGGTCAGAAAAGTGCAGTTTTCAGACAACGGTGGACACTGGACCGGCGCCGGCGGACACTGCCGACACTTCTGACATACGCACGCGTGCGGGGACACCTCCCCTACAACGCCACACTCTCGGATAAGCCCGAGAGGTGTAAAGAAAAGTGTGGCGGACCGTCCAGTGAGGTCAGAGGTCAGAAAAGTGCAGTTTTCAGACAACGGTGGACACTGGACCGGCGCCGGCGGACACTGCCGACACTTCTGACATACGCACGCGTGCGGGGACACCTCCCCTACAACGCCACACTCTCGGATAAGCCCGAGAGGTGTAAAGAAAAGTGTGGCGGACCGTCCAGTGAGGTCAGAGGTCAGAAAAGTGCAGTTTTCAGACAACGGTGGACACTGGACCGGCGCCGGCGGACACTGCCGACACTTCTGACATACGCAAGCGTGCGGGGACACCTCCCCTACAACGCCACACTCTCGGATAAGCCCGAGAGATGTAAAAAAAAGTGTGGCGGACCGTCCAGTGAGGTCAGAGGTCAGAAAAGTGCAGTTTTCAGACAACGGTGGACACTGGACCGGCGCCGGCGGACACTGCCGACACTTCTGACATACGCACGCGTGCGGGGACACCTCCCCTACAACGCCACACTCTCGGATAAGCCCGAGAGGTGTAAAGAAAAGTGTGGCGGACCGTCCAGTGAGGTCAGAGGTCAGAAAAGTGCAGTTTTCAGACAACGGTGGACACTGAACCGGTGCCGGCGGACACTGCCGACACTTCTGACATACGCACGCGTGCGGGGACACCTCCCCTACAACGCCAGACTCTCGGATAAGCCCGAGAGGTGTAAAGAAAAGTGTGGCGGACCGTCCAGTGAGGTCAGAGGTCAGAAAAGTGCAGTTTTCAGACAACGGTGGACACTGGACCGGCGCCGGCGGACACTGCCGACACTTCTGACATAAGCACGCGTGCGGGGACACCTCCCCTACAACGCCACACTCTCGGATAAGCCCGAGAGGTGTAAAGAAAAGTGTGGCGGACCGTCCAGTGAGGTCAGAGGTCAGAAAAGTGCAGTTTTCAGACAACGGTGGACACTGGACCGGCGCCGGCGGAAACTGCCGACACTTCTGACATACGCACGCGTGCGGGGACACCTCCCCTACAACGCCAGACTCTCGGATTAGCCCGAGAGGTGTAAAGAAAAGTGTGGCGGACCGTCCAGTGAGGTCAGAGGTCAGAAAAGTGCAGTTTTCAGACAACGGTGGACACTGGACCGGCGCCGGCGGACACTGCCGACACTTCTGACATACGCACGCGTGCGGGGACACCTCCCCTACAACGCCACACTCTCGGATAAGCCCGAGAGGTGTAAAAAAAAGTGTGGCGGACCGTCCAGTGAGGTCAGAGGTCAGAAAAGTGCCGTTTTCAGACAATGGTGGACACTGGACCGGCGCCGGCGGACACTGCCGACACTTCTGACATACGCACGCGTGCGGGGACACCTCCCCTACAACGCCAGACTCTCGGATAAGCCCGAGAGGTGTAAAGAAAAGTCTGGCGGACCGTCCAGTGAGGTCAGAGGTCAGAAAAGTGCAGTTTTCAGACAACGGTGGACACTGGACCGGCGCCGGCGGACACTGCCGACACTTCTGACATACGCACGCGTGCGGGGACATCTCCCCTACAACGCCACACTCTCGGATAAGCCCGAGAGGTGTAAAGAAAAGTGTGGCGGACCGTCCAGTGAGGTCAGAGGTCAGAAAAGTGCAGTTTTCAGACAACGGTGGACACTGGACCGGCGCCGGCGGACACTGCCGACACTTCTGACATACGCACGCGTGCGGGGACACCTCCCCTACAACGCCACACTCTCGGATAAGCCCGAGAGATGTAAAGAAAAGTGTGGCGGACCGTCCAGTGAGGTCAGAGGTCAGAAAAGTGCAGTTTTCAGACAACGGTGGACACTGGACCGGCGCCGGCGGACACTGCCGACACTTCTGACATACGCACGCGTGCGGGGACACCTCCCCTACAACGCCAGACTCTCGGATAAGCCCGAGAGGTGTAAAGAAAAGTGTGGCGGACCGTCCAGTGAGGTCAGAGGTCAGAAAAGTGCAGTTTTCAGACAACGGTGGACACTGGACCGGCGCCGGCGGACACTGCCGACACTTCTGACATACGCACGCGTGCGGGGACACCTCCCCTACAACGCCACACTCTCGGATAAGCCCGAGAGGTGTAAAAAAAAGTGTGGCGGACCGTCCAGTGAGGTCAGAGGTCAGAAAAGTGCAGTTTTCAGACAACGGTGGACACTGGACCGGCGCCGGCGGACACTGCCGACACTTCTGACATACGCACGCGTGCGGGGACACCTCCCCTACAACGCCACACTCTCGGATAAGCCCGAGAGGTGTAAAGAAAAGTGTGGCGGACCGTCCAGTGAGGTCAGAGGTCAGAAAAGTGCAGTTTTCAGACAACGGTGGACACTGGACCGGCGCCGGCGGACACTGCCGACACTTCTGACATACGCACGCGTGCGGGGACACCTCCCCTACAACGCCACACTCTCGGAGAAGCCCGAGAGATGTAAAAAAAAGTGTGGCGGACCGTCCAGTGAGGTCAGAGGTCAGAAAAGTGCAGTTTTCAGACAACGGTGGACACTGGACCGGCGCCGGCGGACACTGCCGACACTTCTGACATACGCACGCGTGCGGGGACACCTCCCCTACAACGCCAGACTCTCGGATAAGCCCGAGAGGTGTAAAGAAAAGTGTGGCGGACCGTCCAGTGAGGTCAGAGGTCAGAAAAGTGCAGTTTTCAGACAACGGTGGACACTGGACCGGCGCCGGCGGACACTGCCGACACTTCTGACATACGCACGCGTGCGGGGACACCTCCCCTACAACTCCAAACTCTCGGATAAGCCCGAGAGATGTAAAAAAAAGTGTGGCGGACCGTCCAGTGAGGTCAGAGGTCAGAAAAGTGCAGTTTTCAGACAACGGTGGACACTGGACCGGCGCCGGCGGACACTGCCGACACTTCTGACATACGCACGCGTGCGGGGACACCTCCCCTACAACGCCACACTCTCGGATAAGCCCGAGAGATGTAAAAAAAAGTGTGGCGGACCGTCCAGTGAGGTCAGAGGTCAGAAAAGTGCAGTTTTCAGACAACGGTGGACACTGGACCGGCGCCGGCGGACACTGCCGACACTTCTGACATACGCACGCGTGCGGGGACACCTCCCTTACAACGCCACACTCTCGGATAAGCCCGAGAGGTGTAAAAAAAAGTGTGGCGGACCGTCCAGTGAGGTCAGAGGTCAGAAAAGTGCAGTTTTCAGACAACAGTGGACACTGGACAGGCACCGGTGGACACTGCCGACACTTCTGACAAACGCACGCATGCGGGGACACCTCCCCTACAACGCCAGACTCTCGGATAAGCCCGAGAGGTGTAAAGAAAAGTGTGGCGGACCGTCCAGTGAGGTCAGAGGTCAGAAAAGTGCAGTTTTCAGACAACGGTGGACACTGGACCGGTGCCGGCGGACACTGCCGACACTTCTGACATACGCACGCGTGCGGGGACACCTACCCTACAACGCCACACTCTCGGATAAGCCCGAGAGGTGTAAAGAAAAGTGTGGCGGACCGTCCAGTGACGTCAGAGGTCAGAAAAGTGCAGTTTTCAGACAACGGTGGACACTGGACCGGCGCCGGCGGACACTGCCGACACTTCTGACATACGCACGCGTGCGGGGACACCTCCCCTACAACGCCACACTCTCGGATAAGCCCGAGAGGTGTAAAGAAAAGTGTGGCGGACCGTCCAGTGAGGTCAGAGGTCAGAAAAGTGCAGTTTTCAGACAACGGTGGACACTGGACCGGCGCCGGCGGAAACTGCCGACACTTCTGACATACGCACGCGTGCGGGGACACCTCCCCTACAACGCCAGACTCTCGGATTAGCCCGAGAGGTGTAAAGAAAAGTGTGGCGGACCGTCCAGTGAGGTCAGAGGTCAGAAAAGTGCAGTTTTCAGACAACGGTGGACACTGGACCGGCGCCGGCGGACACTGCCGACACTTCTGACATACGCACGCGTGCGGGGACACCTCCCCTACAACGCCACACTCTCGGATAAGCCCGAGAGGTGTAAAAAAAAGTGTGGCGGACCGTCCAGTGAGGTCAGAGGTCAGAAAAGTGCCGTTTTCAGACAACGGTGGACACTGGACCGGCGCCGGCGGACACTGCCGACACTTCTGACATACGCACGCGTGCGGGGACACCTCCCCTACAACGCCAGACTCTCGGATAAGCCCGAGAGGTGTAAAGAAAAGTGTGGCGGACCGTCCAGTGAGGTCAGAGGTCAGAAAAGTGCAGTTTTCAGACAACGGTGGACACTGGACCGGCGCCGGCGGACACTGCCGACACTTCTGACATACGCACGCGTGCGGGGACATCTCCCCTACAACGCCACACTCTCGGATAAGCCCGAGAGGTGTAAAGAAAAGTGTGGCGGACCGTCCAGTGAGGTCAGAGGTCAGAAAAGTGCAGTTTTCAGACAACGGTGGACACTGGACCGGCGCCGGCGGACACTGCCGACACTTCTGACATACGCACGCGTGCGGGGACACCTCCCCTACAACGCCACACTCTCGGATAAGCCCGAGAGATGTAAAAAAAAGTGTGGCGGACCGTCCAGTGAGGTCAGAGGTCAGAAAAGTGCAGTTTTCAGACAACGGTGGACACTGGACCGGCGCCGGCGGACACTGCCGACACTTCTGACATACGCACGCGTGCGGGGACACCTCCCCTACAACGCCAGACTCTCGGATAAGCCCGAGAGGTGTAAAGAAAAGTGTGGCGGACCGTCCAGTGAGGTCAGAGGTCAGAAAAGTGCAGTTTTCAGACAACGGTGGACACTGGACCGGCGCCGGCGGACACTGCCGACACTTCTGACATACGCACGCGTGCGGGGACACCTCCCCTACAACGCCACACTCTCGGATAAGCCCGAGAGGTGTAAAAAAAAGTGTGGCGGACCGTCCAGTGAGGTCAGAGGTCAGAAAAGTGCAGTTTTCAGACAACGGTGGACACTGGACCGGCGCCGGCGGACACTGCCGACACTTCTGACATACGCACGCGTGCGGGGACACCTCCCCTACAACGCCACACTCTCGGAGAAGCCCGAGAGATGTAAAAAAAAGTGTGGCGGACCGTCCAGTGAGGTCAGAGGTCAGAAAAGTGCAGTTTTCAGACAACGGTGGACACTGGACCGGCGCCGGCGGACACTGCCGACACTTCTGACATACGCACGCGTGCGGGGACACCTCCCCTACAACGCCAGACTCTCGGATAAGCCCGAGAGGTGTAAAGAAAAGTGTGGCGGACCGTCCAGTGACGTCAGAGGTCAGAAAAGTGCAGTTTTCAGACAACGGTGGACACTGGACCGGCGCCGGCGGACACTGCCGACACTTCTGACATACGCACGCGTGCGGGGACACCTCCCCTACAACGCCACACTCTCGGATAAGCCCGAGAGGTGTAAAGAAAAGTGTGGCGGACCGTCCAGTGAGGTCAGAGGTCAGAAAAGTGCAGTTTTCAGACAACGGTGGACACTGGACCGGCGCCGGCGGAAACTGCCGACACTTCTGACATACGCACGCGTGCGGGGACACCTCCCCTACAACGCCAGACTCTCGGATTAGCCCGAGAGGTGTAAAGAAAAGTGTGGCGGACCGTCCAGTGAGGTCAGAGGTCAGAAAAGTGCAGTTTTCAGACAACGGTGGACACTGGACCGGCGCCGGCGGACACTGCCGACACTTCTGACATACGCACACGTGCGGGGACACCTCCCCTACAACGCCACACTCTCGGATAAGCCCGAGAGGTGTAAAAAAAAGTGTGGCGGACCGTCCAGTGAGGTCAGAGGTCAGAAAAGTGCCGTTTTCAGACAACGGTGGACACTGGACCGGCGCCGGCGGACACTGCCGACACTTCTGACATACGCACGCGTGCGGGGACACCTCCCCTACAACGCCAGACTCTCGGATAAGCCCGAGAGGTGTAAAGAAAAGTGTGGCGGACCGTCCAGTGAGGTCAGAGGTCAGAAAAGTGCAGTTTTCAGACAACGGTGGACACTGGACCGGCGCCGGCGGACACTGCCGACAATTCTGACATACGCACGCGTGCGGGGACATCTCCCCTACAACGCCACACTCTCGGATAAGCCCGAGAGGTGTAAAGAAAAGTGTGGCGGACCGTCCAGTGAGGTCAGAGGTCAGAAAAGTGCAGTTTTCAGACAACGGTGGACACTGGACCGGCGCCGGCGGACACTGCCGACACTTCTGACATACGCACGCGTGCGGGGACACCTCCCCTACAACGCCACACTCTCGGATAAGCCCGAGAGATGTAAAAAAAAGTGTGGCGGACCGTCCAGTGAGGTCAGAGGTCAGAAAAGTGCAGTTTTCAGACAACGGTGGACACTGGACCGGCGCCGGCGGACACTGCCGACACTTCTGACATACGCACGCGTGCGGGGACACCTCCCCTACAACGCCAGACTCTCGGATAAGCCCGAGAGGTGTAAAGAAAAGTGTGGCGGACCGTCCAGTGAGGTCAGAGGTCAGAAAAGTGCAGTTTTTCAGACAACGGTGGACACTGGACCGGCGCCGGCGGACACTGCCGACACTTCTGACATACGCACGCGTGCGGGGACACCTCCCCTACAACGCCACACTCTCGGATAAGCCCGAGAGGTGTAAAAAAAAGTGTGGCGGACCGTCCAGTGAGGTCAGAGGTCAGAAAAGTGCCGTTTTCAGACAACGGTGGACACTGGACCGGCGCCGGCGGACACTGCCGACACTTCTGACATACGCACGCGTGCGGGGACACCTCCCCTACAACGCCACACTCTCGGAGAAGCCCGAGAGATGTAAAAAAAAGTGTGGCGGACCGTCCAGTGAGGTCAGAGGTCAGAAAAGTGCAGTTTTCAGACAACGGTGGACACTGGACCGGCGCCGGCGGACACTGCCGACACTTCTGACATACGCACGCGTGCGGGGACACCTCCCCTACAACGCCAGACTCTCGGATAAGCCCGAGAGGTGTAAAGAAAAGTGTGGCGGACCGTCCAGTGACGTCAGAGGTCAGAAAAGTGCAGTTTTCAGACAACGGTGGACACTGGACCGGCGCCGGCGGACACTGCCGACACTTCTGACATACGCACGCGTGCGGGGACACCTCCCCTACAACGCCACACTCTCGGATAAGCCCGAGAGGTGTAAAGAAAAGTGTGGCGGACCGTCCAGTGAGGTCAGAGGTCAGAAAAGTGCAGTTTTCAGACAACGGTGGACACTGGACCGGCGCCGGCGGAAACTGCCGACACTTCTGACATACGCACGCGTGCGGGGACACCTCCCCTACAACGCCAGACTCTCGGATTAGCCCGAGAGGTGTAAAGAAAAGTGTGGCGGACCGTCCAGTGAGGTCAGAGGTCAGAAAAGTGCAGTTTTCAGACAACGGTGGACACTGGACCGGCGCCGGCGGACACTGCCGACACTTCTGACATACGCACGCGTGCGGGGACACCTCCCCTACAACGCCACACTCTCGGATAAGCCCGAGAGGTGTAAAAAAAAGTGTGGCGGACCGTCCAGTGAGGTCAGAGGTCAGAAAAGTGCCGTTTTCAGACAACGGTGGACACTGGACCGGCGCCGGCGGACACTGCCGACACTTCTGACATACGCACGCGTGCGGGGACACCTCCCCTACAACGCCACACTCTCGGATAAGCCCGAGAGGTGTAAAGAAAAGTGTGGCGGACCGTCCAGTGAGGTCAGAGGTCAGAAAAGTGCAGTTTTCAGACAACGGTGGACACTGGACCGGCGCCGGCGGACACTGCCGACACTTCTGACATACGCACGCGTGCGGGGACACCTCCCCTACAACGCCAGACTCTCGGATAAGCCCGAGAGGTGTAAAGAAAAGTGTGGCGGACCGTCCAGTGAGGTCAGAGGTCAGAAAAGTGCAGTTTTTCAGACAACGGTGGACACTGGACCGGCGCCGGCGGACACTGCCGACACTTCTGACATACGCACGCGTGCGGGGACACCTCCCCTACAACGCCACACTCTCGGATAAGCCCGAGAGGTGTAAAAAAAAGTGTGGCGGACCGTCCAGTGAGGTCAGAGGTCAGAAAAGTGCCGTTTTCAGACAACGGTGGACACTGGACCGGCGCCGGCGGACACTGCCGACACTTCTGACATACGCACGCGTGCGGGGACACCTCCCCTACAACGCCACACTCTCGGAGAAGCCCGAGAGATGTAAAAAAAAGTGTGGCGGACCGTCCAGTGAGGTCAGAGGTCAGAAAAGTGCAGTTTTCAGACAACGGTGGACACTGGACCGGCGCCGGCGGACACTGCCGACACTTCTGACATACGCACGCGTGCGGGGACACCTCCCCTACAACGCCAGACTCTCGGATAAGCCCGAGAGGTGTAAAGAAAAGTGTGGCGGACCGTCCAGTGACGTCAGAGGTCAGAAAAGTGCAGTTTTCAGACAACGGTGGACACTGGACCGGCGCCGGCGGACACTGCCGACACTTCTGACATACGCACGCGTGCGGGGACACCTCCCCTACAACGCCAGACTCTCGGATTAGCCCGAGAGGTGTAAAGAAAAGTGTGGCGGACCGTCCAGTGAGGTCAGAGGTCAGAAAAGTGCAGTTTTCAGACAACGGTGGACACTGGACCGGCGCCGGCGGACACTGCCGACACTTCTGACATACGCACGCGTGCGGGGACACCTCCCCTACAACGCCACACTCTCGGATAAGCCCGAGAGGTGTAAAAAAAAGTGTGGCGGACCGTCCAGTGAGGTCAGAGGTCAGAAAAGTGCCGTTTTCAGACAACGGTGGACACTGGACCGGCGCCGGCGGACACTGCCGACACTTCTGACATACGCACGCGTGCGGGGACACCTCCCCTACAACGCCAGACTCTCGGATAAGCCCGAGAGGTGTAAAGAAAAGTGTGGCGGACCGTCCAGTGAGGTCAGAGGTCAGAAAAGTGCAGTTTTCAGACAACGGTGGACACTGGACCGGCGCCGGCGGACACTGCCGACACTTCTGACATACGCACGCGTGCGGGGACATCTCCCCTACAACGCCACACTCTCGGATAAGCCCGAGAGGTGTAAAGAAAAGTGTGGCGGACCGTCCAGTGAGGTCAGAGGTCAGAAAAGTGCAGTTTTCAGACAACGGTGGACACTGGACCGGCGCCGGCGGACACTGCCGACACTTCTGACATACGCACGCGTGCGGGGACACCTCCCCTACAACGCCACACTCTCGGATAAGCCCGAGAGATGTAAAAAAAAGTGTGGCGGACCGTCCAGTGAGGTCAGAGGTCAGAAAAGTACAGTTTTCAGACAACGGTGGACACTGGACCGGCGCCGGCGGACACTGCCGACACTTCTGACATACGCACGCGTGCGGGGACACCTCCCCTACAACGCCAGACTCTCGGATAAGCCCGAGAGGTGTAAAGAAAAGTGTGGCGGACCGTCCAGTGAGGTCAGAGGTCAGAAAAGTGCAGTTTTCAGACAACGGTGGACACTGGACCGGCGCCGGCGGACACTGCCGACACTTCTGACATACGCACGCGTGCGGGGACACCTCCCCTACAACGCCACACTCTCGGATAAGCCCGAGAGGTGTAAAAAAAAGTGTGGCGGACCGTCCAGTGAGGTCAGAGGTCAGAAAAGTGCCGTTTTCAGACAACGGTGGACACTGGACCGGCGCCGGCGGACACTGCCGACACTTCTGACATACGCACGCGTGCGGGGACACCTCCCCTACAACGCCAGACTCTCGGATAAGCCCGAGAGGTGTAAAGAAAAGTGTGGCGGACCGTCCAGTGAGGTCAGAGGTCAGAAAAGTGCAGTTTTCAGACAACGGTGGACACTGGACCGGCGCCGGCGGACACTGCCGACACTTCTGACATACGCACGCGTGCGGGGACATCTCCCCTACAACGCCACACTCTCGGATAAGCCCGAGAGGTGTAAAGAAAAGTGTGGCGGACCGTCCAGTGAGGTCAGAGGTCAGAAAAGTGCAGTTTTCAGACAACGGTGGACACTGGACCGGCGCCGGCGGACACTGCCGACACTTCTGACATACGCACGCGTGCGGGGACACCTCCCCTACAACGCCACACTCTCGGATAAGCCCGAGAGATGTAAAAAAAAGTGTGGCGGACCGTCCAGTGAGGTCAGAGGTCAGAAAAGTGCAGTTTTCAGACAACGGTGGACACTGGACCGGCGCCGGCGGACACTGCCGACACTTCTGACATACGCACGCGTGCGGGGACACCTCCCCTACAACGCCAGACTCTCGGATAAGCCCGAGAGGTGTAAAGAAAAGTGTGGCGGACCGTCCAGTGAGGTCAGAGGTCAGAAAAGTGCAGTTTTCAGACAACGGTGGACACTGGACCGGCGCCGGCGGACACTGCCGACACTTCTGACATACGCACGCGTGCGGGGACACCTCCCCTACAACGCCACACTCTCGGATAAGCCCGAGAGGTGTAAAGAAAAGTGTGGCGGACCGTCCAGTGAGGTCAGAGGTCAGAAAAGTGCAGTTTTCAGACAACGGTGGACACTG
The DNA here is from genome assembly GCF_963280865.1 of Gymnoscopelus braueri. Classification (NCBI taxonomy): domain Eukaryota; kingdom Metazoa; phylum Chordata; class Actinopteri; order Myctophiformes; family Myctophidae; genus Gymnoscopelus; species Gymnoscopelus braueri. The sequence continues at coordinate 361,183 of NW_027660552.1, read as the reverse complement.
AACCGGTGCCGGCGGACACTGCCGACACTTCTGACATACGCACGCGTGCGGGGACACCTCCCCTACAACGCCAGACTCTCGGATAAGCCCGAGAGGTGTAAAGAAAAGTGTGGCGGACCGTCCAGTGAGGTCAGAGGTCAGAAAAGTGCAGTTTTCAGACAACGGTGGACACTGGACCGGCGCCGGCGGACACTGCCGACACTTCTGACATAAGCACGCGTGCGGGGACACCTCCCCTACAACGCCAGACTCTCGGATAAGCCCGAGAGGTGTAAAGAAAAGTTTGGCGGACCGTCCAGTGAGGTCAGAGGTCAGAAAAGTGCAGTTTTCAGACAACGGTGGACACTGGACCGGCGCCGGCGGACACTGCCGACACTTCTGACATACGCACGCGTGCGGGGACACCTCCCCTACAACGCCACACTCTCGGATAAGCCCGAGAGGTGTAAAAAAAAGTGTGGCGGACCGTCCAGTGAGGTCAGAGGTCAGAAAAGTGCAGTTTTCAGACAACGGTGGACACTGGACCGGCGCCGGCGGACACTGCCGACACTTCTGACATACGCACGCGTGCGGGGACACCTCCCCTACAACGCCAAACTCTCGGATAAGCCCGAGAGATGTAAAAAAAAGTGTGGCGGACCGTCCAGTGAGGTCAGAGTTCAGAAAAGTGCAGTTTTCAGACAACGGTGGACACTGGACCGGCGCCGGCGGACACTGCCGACACTTCTGACATACGCACGCGTGCGGGGACACCTCCCCTACAACGCCACACTCTCGGATAAGCCCGAGAGATGTAAAAAAAAGTGTGGCGGACCGTCCAGTGAGGTCAGAGGTCAGAAAAGTGCAGTTTTCAGACAACGGTGGACACTGGACCGGCGCCGGCGGACACTGCCGACACTTCTGACATACGCACGCGTGCGGGGACACCTCCCCTACAACGCCACACTCTCGGATAAGCCCGAGAGGTGTAAAAAAAAGTGTGGCGGACCGTCCAGTGAGGTCAGAGGTGAGAAAAGTGCAGTTTTCAGACAACAGTGGACACTGGACAGGCACCGGTGGACACTGCCGACACTTCTGACATACGCACGCGTGCGGGGACACCTCCCCTACAACGCCACACTCTCGGATAAGCCCGAGAGGTGTAAAGAAAAGTGTGGCGGACCGTCCAGTGAGGTCAGAGGTCAGAAAAGTGCAGTTTTCAGACAACGGTGGACACTGGACCGGCGCCGGCGGACACTGCCGACACTTCTGACATACGCACGCGTGCGGGGACACCTCCCCTACAACGCCACACTCTCGGATAAGCCCGAGAGGTGTAAAGAAAAGTGTGGCGGACCGTCCAGTGAGGTCAGAGGTCAGAAAAGTGCAGTTTTCAGACAACGGTGGACACTGGACCGGCGCCGGCGGACACTGCCGACACTTCTGACATACGCACGCGTGCGGGGACACCTCCCCTACAACGCCACACTCTCGGATAAGCCCGAGAGGTGTAAAGAAAAGTGTGGCGGACCGTCCAGTGAGGTCAGAGGTCAGAAAAGTGCAGTTTTCAGACAACGGTGGACACTGGACCGGCGCCGGCGGACACTGCCGACACTTCTGACATACGCACGCGTGCGGGGACAACTCCCCTACAACGCCAGACTCTCGGATTAGCCCGAGAGGTGTAAAGAAAAGTGTGGCGGACCGTCCAGTGAGGTCAGAGGTCAGAAAAGTGCAGTTTTCAGACAACGGTGGACACTGGACCGGCGCCGGCGGACACTTCTGACACTTCTGACATACGCACGCGTGCGGGGACACCTCCCCTACAACGCCAAACTCTCGGATAAGCCCGAGAGATGTAAAAAAAAGTGTGGCGGACCGTCCAGTGAGGTCAGAGGTCAGAAAAGTGCAGTTTTCAGACAACGGTGGACACTGGACCGGCGCCGGCGGACACTGCCGACACTTCTGACATACGCACGCGTGCGGGGACACCTCCCCTACAACGCCACACTCTCGGATAAGCCCGAGAGATGTAAAAAAAAGTGTGGCGGACCGTCCAGTGAGGTCAGAGGTCAGAAAAGTGCAGTTTTCAGACAACGGTGGACACTGGACCGGCGCCGGCGGACACTGCCGACACTTCTGACATACGCACGCGTGCGGGGACACCTCCCCTACAACGCCACACTCTCGGATAAGCCCGAGAGGTGTAAAAAAAAGTGTGGCGGACCGTCCAGTGAGGTCAGAGGTCAGAAAAGTGCAGTTTTCAGACAACAGTGGACACTGGACAGGCACCGGTGGACACTGCCGACACTTCTGACATACGCACGCGTGCGGGGACACCTCCCCTACAACGCCACACTCTCGGATAAGCCCGAGAGGTGTAAAGAAAAGTGTGGCGGACCGTCCAGTGAGGTCAGAGGTCAGAAAAGTGCAGTTTTCAGACAACGGTGGACACTGGACCGGCGCCGGCGGACACTGCCGACACTTCTGACATACGCACGCGTGCGGGGACACCTCCCCTACAACGCCAGACTCTCGGATTAGCCCGAGAGGTGTAAAGAAAAGTGTGGCGGACCGTCCAGTGAGGTCAGAGGTCAGAAAAGTGCAGTTAACAGACAACGGTGGACACTGGACCGGCGCCGGCGGACACTGCCGACACTTCTGACATACGCACGCGTGCGGGGACACCTCCCCTACAACGCCATACTCTCGGATTAGCCCGAGAGGTGTAAAAAAAAGTGTGGCGGACCGTCCAGTGAGGTCAGAGGTCAGAAAAGTGCCGTTTTCAGACAACAGTGGACACTGGACAGGCACCGGTGGACACTGCCGACACTTCTGACATACGCACGCGTGCGGGGACACCTCCCCTACAACGCCACACTCTCGGATAAGCCCGAGAGGTGTAAAGAAAAGTGTGGCGGACCGTCCAGTGAGGTCAGAGGTCAGAAAAGTGCAGTTTTCAGACAACGGTGGACACTGGACCGGCGCCGGTGGACACTGCCGACACTTCTGACATACGCACGCGTGCGGGGACACCTCCCCTACAACGCCACACTCTCGGATAAGCCCGAGAGATGTAAAAAAAAGTGTGGCGGACCGTCCAGTGAGGTCAGAGGTCAGAAAAGTGCAGTTTTCAGACAACGGTGGACACTGGACCGGCGCCGGCGGACACTGCCGACACTTCTGACATACGCACGCGTGCGGGGACACCTCCCCTACAACGCCACACTCTCGGATAAGCCCGAGAGGTGTAAAGAAAAGTGTGGCGGACCGTCCAGTGAGGTCAGAGGTCAGAAAAGTGCAGTTTTCAGACAACGGTGGACACTGGACCGGCGCCGGCGGACACTGCCGACACTTCTGACATACGCACGCGTGCGGGGACACCTCCCCTACAACGCCACACTCTCGGATAAGCCCGAGAGGTGTAAAAAAAAGTGTGGCGGACCGTCCAGTGAGGTCAGAGGTCCGAAAAGTGCCGTTTTCAGACAACAGTGGACACTGGACAGGCACCGGTGGACACTGCCGACACTTCTGACATACGCACGCGTGCGGGGACACCTCCCCTACAACGCCACACTCTCGGATAAGCCCGAGAGGTGTAAAGAAAAGTGTGGCGGACCGTCCAGTGAGGTCAGAGGTCAGAAAAGTGCAGTTTTCAGACAACGGTGGACACAGGACCGGCGCCGGCGGACACTGCCGACACTTCTGACATACGCACGCGTGCGGGGACACCTCCCCTACAACGCCAGACTCTCGGATAAGCCCGAGAGGTGTAAAGAAAAGTGTGGCGGACCGTCCAGTGAGGTCAGAGGTCAGAAAAGTGCAGTTTTCAGACAACGGTGGACACTGGACCGGCGCCGGCGGACACTGCCGACACTTCTGACATACGCACGCGTGCGGGGACACCTCCCCTACAACGCCACACTCTCGGATAAGCCCGAGAGGTGTAAAGAAAAGTGTGGCGGACCGTCCAGTGAGGTCAGAGGTCAGAAAAGTGCAGTTTTCATACAACGGTGGACACTGGACCGGCGCCGGCGGACACTGCCGACACTTCTGACATACGCACGCGTGCGGGGACACCTCCCCTACAACGCCACACTCTCGGATAAGCCCGAGAGATGTAAAAAAAAGTGTGGCGGACCGTCCAGTGAGGTCAGAGGTCAGAAAAGTGCAGTTTTCAGACAACGGTGGACACTGGACCGGCGCCGGCGGACACTGCCGAACATTCTGACATACGCACGCGTGCGGGGACACCTCCCCTACAACGCCACACTCTCGGATAAGCCCGAGAGGTGTAAAGAAAAGTGTGGCGGACCGTCCAGTGAGGTCAGAGGTCAGAAAAGTGCAGTTTTCAGACAACGGTGGACACTGGACCGGCGCCGGCGGACACTGCCGACACTTCTGACATACGCACGCGTGCGGGGACACCTCCCCTACAACGCCAGACTCTCGGATAAGCCCGAGAGGTGTAAAGAAAAGTGTGGCGGACCGTCCAGTGAGGTCAGAGGTCAGAAAAGTGCAGTTTTCAGACAACGGTGGACACTGGACCGGCGCCGGCGGACACTGCCGACACTTCTGACATACGCACGCGTGCGGGGACACCTCCCCTACAACGCCACACTCTCGGATAAGCCCGAGAGGTGTAAAGAAAAGTGTGGCGGACCGTCCAGTGAGGTCAGAGGTCAGAAAAGTGCAGTTTTCAGACAACGGTGGACACTGGACCGGCGCCGGCGGACACTGCCGACACTTCTGACATACGCACGCGTGCGGGGACACCTCCCCTACAACGCCACACTCTCGGATAAGCCCGAGAGGTGTAAAGAAAAGTGTGGCGGACCGTCCAGTGAGGTCAGAGGTCAGAAAAGTGCAGTTTTCAGACAACGGTGGACACTGGACCGGCGCCGGCGGACACTGCCGACACTTCTGACATACGCAAGCGTGCGGGGACACCTCCCCTACAACGCCACCCTCTCGGATAAGCCCGAGAGATGTAAAAAAAAGTGTGGCGGACCGTCCAGTGAGGTCAGAGGTCAGAAAAGTGCAGTTTTCAGACAACGGTGGACACTGGACCGGCGCCGGCGGACACTGCCGACACTTCTGACATACGCACGCGTGCGGGGACACCTCCCCTACAACGCCACACTCTCGGATAAGCCCGAGAGGTGTAAAGAAAAGTGTGGCGGACCGTCCAGTGAGGTCAGAGGTCAGAAAAGTGCAGTTTTCAGACAACGGTGGACACTGAACCGGTGCCGGCGGACACTGCCGACACTTCTGACATACGCACGCGTGCGGGGACACCTCCCCTACAACGCCAGACTCTTGGATAAGCCCGAGAGGTGTAAAGAAAAGTGTGGCGGACCGTCCAGTGAGGTCAGAGGTCAGAAAAGTGCAGTTTTCAGACAACGGTGGACACTGGACCGGCGCCGGCGGACACTGCCGACACTTCTGACATAAGCACGCGTGCGGGGACACCTCCCCTACAACGCCAGACTCTCGGATAAGCCCGAGAGGTGTAAAGAAAAGTGTGGCGGACCGTCCAGTGAGGTCAGAGGTCAGAAAAGTGCAGTTTTCAGACAACGGTGGACACTGGACCGGCGCCGGCGGACACTGCCGACACTTCTGACATACGCACGCGTGCGGGGACACCTCCCCTACAACGCCACACTCTCGGATAAGCCCGAGAGGTGTAAAAAAAAGTGTGGCGGACCGTCCAGTGAGGTCAGAGGTCAGAAAAGTGCAGTTTTCAGACAACGGTGGACACTGGACCGGCGCCGGCGGACACTGCCGACACTTCTGACATACGCACGCGTGCGGGGACACCTCCCCTACAACGCCAAACTCTCGGATAAGCCCGAGAGATGTAAAAAAAAGTGTGGCGGACCGTCCAGTGAGGTCAGAGTTCAGAAAAGTGCAGTTTTCAGACAACGGTGGACACTGGACCGGCGCCGGCGGACACTGCCGACACTTCTGACATACGCACGCGTGCGGGGACACCTCCCCTACAACGCCACACTCTCGGATAAGCCCGAGAGATGTAAAAAAAAGTGTGGCGGACCGTCCAGTGAGGTCAGAGGTCAGAAAAGTGCAGTTTTCAGACAACGGTGGACACTGGACCGGCGCCGGCGGACACTGCCGACACTTCTGACATACGCACGCGTGCGGGGACACCTCCCCTACAACGCCACACTCTCGGATAAGCCCGAGAGGTGTAAAAAAAAGTGTGGCGGACCGTCCAGTGAGGTCAGAGGTGAGAAAAGTGCAGTTTTCAGACAACAGTGGACACTGGACAGGCACCGGTGGACACTGCCGACACTTCTGACATACGCACGCGTGCGGGGACACCTCCCCTACAACGCCACACTCTCGGATAAGCCCGAGAGGTGTAAAGAAAAGTGTGGCGGACCGTCCAGTGAGGTCAGAGGTCAGAAAAGTGCAGTTTTCAGACAACGGTGGACACTGGACCGGCGCCGGCGGACACTGCCGACACTTCTGACATACGCACGCGTGCGGGGACACCTCCCCTACAACGCCACACTCTCGGATAAGCCCGAGAGGTGTAAAGAAAAGTGTGGCGGACCGTCCAGTGAGGTCAGAGGTCAGAAAAGTGCAGTTTTCAGACAACGGTGGACACTGGACCGGCGCCGGCGGACACTGCCGACACTTCTGACATACGCACGCGTGCGGGGACACCTCCCCTACAACGCCACACTCTCGGATAAGCCCGAGAGGTGTAAAGAAAAGTGTGGCGGACCGTCCAGTGAGGTCAGAGGTCAGAAAAGTGCAGTTTTCAGACAACGGTGGACACTGGACCGGCGCCGGCGGACACTGCCGACACTTCTGACATACGCACGCGTGCGGGGACACCTCCCCTACAACGCCACACTCTCGGATAAGCCCGAGAGGTGTAAAAAAAAGTGTGGCGGACCGTCCAGTGAGGTCAGAGGTCAGAAAAGTGCAGTTTTCAGACAACAGTGGACACTGGACAGGCACCGGTGGACACTGCCGACACTTCTGACATACGCACGCGTGCGGGGACACCTCCCCTACAACGCCACACTCTCGGATAAGCCCGAGAGGTGTAAAGAAAAGTGTGGCGGACCGTCCAGTGAGGTCAGAGGTCAGAAAAGTGCAGTTTTCAGACAACGGTGGACACTGGACCGGCGCCGGCGGACACTGCCGACACTTCTGACATACGCACGCGTGCGGGGACACCTCCCCTACAACGCCAGACTCTCGGATAAGCCCGAGAGGTGTAAAGAAAAGTGTGGCGGACCGTCCAGTGAGGTCAGAGGTCAGAAAAGTGCAGTTTTCAGACAACGGTGGACACTGGACCGGCGCCGGCGGACACTGCCGACACTTCTGACATACGCACGCGTGCGGGGACACCTCCCCTACAACGCCACACTCTCGGATAAGCCCGAGAGATGTAAAAAAAAGTGTGGCGGACCGTCCAGTGAGGTCAGAGGTCAGAAAAGTGCAGTTTTCAGACAACGGTGGACACTGGACCGGCGCCGGCGGACACTGCCGAACATTCTGACATACGCACGCGTGCGGGGACACCTCCCCTACAACGCCACACTCTCGGATAAGCCCGAGAGGTGTAAAGAAAAGTGTGGCGGACCGTCCAGTGAGGTCAGAGGTCAGAAAAGTGCAGTTTTCAGACAACGGTGGACACTGGACCGGCGCCGGCGGACACTGCCGACACTTCTGACATACGCACGCGTGCGGGGACACCTCCCCTACAACGCCAGACTCTCGGATAAGCCCGAGAGGTGTAAAGAAAAGTGTGGCGGACCGTCCAGTGAGGTCAGAGGTCAGAAAAGTGCAGTTTTCAGACAACGGTGGACACTGGACCGGCGCCGGCGGACACTGCCGACACTTCTGACATACGCACGCGTGCGGGGACACCTCCCCTACAACGCCACACTCTCGGATAAGCCCGAGAGGTGTAAAGAAAAGTGTGGCGGACCGTCCAGTGAGGTCAGAGGTCAGAAAAGTGCAGTTTTCAGACAACGGTGGACACTGGACCGGCGCCGGCGGACACTGCCGACACTTCTGACATACGCACGCGTGCGGGGACACCTCCCCTACAACGCCACACTCTCGGATAAGCCGAGAGGTGTAAAGAAAAGTGTGGCGGACCGTCCAGTGAGGTCAGAGGTCAGAAAAGTGCAGTTTTCAGACAACGGTGGACACTGGACCGGCGCCGGCGGACACTGCCGACACTTCTGACATACGCAAGCGTGCGGGGACACCTCCCCTACAACGCCACACTCTCGGATAAGCCCGAGAGATGTAAAAAAAAGTGTGGCGGACCGTCCAGTGAGGTCAGAGGTGAGAAAAGTGCAGTTTTCAGACAACGGTGGACACTGGACCGGCGCCGGCGGACACTGCCGACACTTCTGACATACGCACGCGTGCGGGGACACCTCCCCTACAACGCCACACTCTCGGATAAGCCCGAGAGGTGTAAAGAAAAGTGTGGCGGACCGTCCAGTGAGGTCAGAGGTCAGAAAAGTGCAGTTTTCAGACAACGGTGGACACTGGACCGGCGCCGGCGGACACTGCCGACACTTCTGACATACGCACGCGTGCGGGGACACCTCCCCTACAACGCCACACTCTCGGATAAGCCCGAGAAGTGTAAAGAAAAGTGTGGCGGACCGTCCAGTGAGGTCAGAGGTCAGAAAAGTGCAGTTTTCAGACAACGGTGGACACTGGACCGGCGCCGGCGGACACTGCCGACACTTCTGACATACGCACGCGTGCGGGGACACCTCCCCTACAACGCCACACTCTCGGATAAGCCCGAGAGGTGTAAAGAAAAGTGTGGCGGACCGTCCAGTGAGGTCAGAGGTCAGAAAAGTGCAGTTTTCAGACAACGGTGGACACTGGACCGGCGCCGGCGGACACTGCCGACACTTCTGACATACGCACGCGTGCGGGGACACCTCCCCTACAACGCCACACTCTCGGATAAGCCCGAGAGGTGTAAAAAAAAGTGTGGCGGACCGTCCAGTGAGGTCAGAGGTCAGAAAAGTGCAGTTTTCAGACAACAGTGGACACTGGACAGGCACCGGTGGACACTGCCGACACTTCTGACATACGCACGCGTGCGGGGACACCTCCCCTACAACGCCACACTCTCGGATAAGCCCGAGAGGTGTAAAGAAAAGTGTGGCGGACCGTCCAGTGAGGTCAGAGGTCAGAAAAGTGCAGTTTTCAGACAACGGTGGACACTGGACCGGCGCCGGCGGACACTGCCGACACTTCTGACATACGCACGCGTGCGGGGACACCTCCCCTACAACGCCAGACTCTCGGATAAGCCCGAGAGGTGTAAAGAAAAGTGTGGCGGACCGTCCAGTGAGGTCAGAGGTCAGAAAAGTGCAGTTTTCAGACAACGGTGGACACTGGACCGGCGCCGGCGGACACTGCCGACACTTCTGACATACGCACGCGTGCGGGGACACCTCCCCTACAACGCCACACTCTCGGATAAGCCCGAGAGATGTAAAAAAAAGTGTGGCGGACCGTCCAGTGAGGTCAGAGGTCAGAAAAGTGCAGTTTTCAGACAACGGTGGACACTGGACCGGCGCCGGCGGACACTGCCGAACATTCTGACATACGCACGCGTGCGGGGACACCTCCCCTACAACGCCACACTCTCGGATAAGCCCGAGAGGTGTAAAGAAAAGTGTGGCGGACCGTCCAGTGAGGTCAGAGGTCAGAAAAGTGCAGTTTTCAGACAACGGTGGACACTGGACCGGCGCCGGCGGACACTGCCGACACTTCTGACATACGCACGCGTGCGGGGACACCTCCCCTACAACGCCAGACTCTCGGATAAGCCCGAGAGGTGTAAAGAAAAGTGTGGCGGACCGTCCAGTGAGGTCAGAGGTCAGAAAAGTGCAGTTTTCAGACAACGGTGGACACTGGACCGGCGCCGGCGGACACTGCCGACACTTCTGACATACGCACGCGTGCGGGGACACCTCCCCTACAACGCCACACTCTCGGATAAGCCCGAGAGGTGTAAAGAAAAGTGTGGCGGACCGTCCAGTGACGTCAGAGGTCAGAAAAGTGCAGTTTTCAGACAACGGTGGACACTGGACCGGCGCCGGCGGACACTGCCGACACTTCTGACATACGCACGCGTGCGGGGACACCTCCCCTACAACGCCACACTCTCGGATAAGCCCGAGAGGTGTAAAGAAAAGTGTGGCGGACCGTCCAGTGAGGTCAGAGGTCAGAAAAGTGCAGTTTTCAGACAACGGTGGACACTGGACCGGCGCCGGCGGACACTGCCGACACTTCTGACATACGCAAGCGTGCGGGGACACCTCCCCTACAACGCCACACTCTCGGATAAGCCCGAGAGATGTAAAAAAAAGTGTGGCGGACCGTCCAGTGAGGTCAGAGGTCAGAAAAGTGCAGTTTTCAGACAACGGTGGACACTGGACCGGCGCCGGCGGACACTGCCGACACTTCTGACATACGCACGCGTGCGGGGACACCTCCCCTACAACGCCACACTCTCGGATAAGCCCGAGAGGTGTAAAGAAAAGTGTGGCGGACCGTCCAGTGAGGTCAGAGGTCAGAAAAGTGCAGTTTTCAGACAACGGTGGACACTGGACCGGCGCCGGCGGACACTGCCGACACTTCTGACATACGCACGCGTGCGGGGACACCTCCCCTACAACGCCACACTCTCGGATAAGCCCGAGAGATGTAAAAAAAAGTGTGGCGGACCGTCCAGTGAGGTCAGAGGTCAGAAAAGTGCAGTTTTCAGACAACGGTGGACACTGGACCGGCGCCGGCGGACACTGCCGACACTTCTGACATACGCACGCGTGCGGGGACACCTCCCCTACAACGCCACACTCTCGGATAAGCCCGAGAGGTGTAAAGAAAAGTGTGGCGGACCGTCCAGTGAGGTCAGAGGTCAGAAAAGTGCAGTTTTCAGACAACGGTGGACACTGGACCGGCGCCGGCGGACACTGCCGACACTTCTGACATACGCACGCGTGCGGGGACACCTCCCCTACAACGCCACACTCTCGGATAAGCCGAGAGGTGTAAAGAAAAGTGTGGCGGACCGTCCAGTGAGGTCAGAGGTCAGAAAAGTTCAGTTTTCAGACAACGGTGGACACTGGACCGGCGCCGGCGGACACTGCCGACACTTCTGACATACGCAAGCGTGCGGGGACACCTCCCCTACAACGCCACACTCTCGGATAAGCCCGAGAGATGTAAAAAAAAGTGTGGCGGACCGTCCAGTGAGGTCAGAGGTGAGAAAAGTGCAGTTTTCAGACAACGGTGGACACTGGACCGGCGCCGGCGGACACTGCCGACACTTCTGACATACGCACGCGTGCGGGGACACCTCCCCTACAACGCCACACTCTCGGATAAGCCCGAGAGGTGTAAAGAAAAGTGTGGCGGACCGTCCAGTGAGGTCAGAGGTCAGAAAAGTGCAGTTTTCAGACAACGGTGGACACTGGACCGGCGCCGGCGGACACTGCCGACACTTCTGACATACGCACGCGTGCGGGGACACCTCCCCTACAACGCCACACTCTCGGATAAGCCCGAGAGGTGTAAAGAAAAGTGTGGCGGACCGTCCAGTGAGGTCAGAGGTCAGAAAAGTGCAGTTTTCAGACAACGGTGGACACTGGACCGGCGCCGGCGGACACTGCCGACACTTCTGACATACGCACGCGTGCGGGGACACCTCCCCTACAACGCCACACTCTCGGATAAGCCCGAGAGGTGTAAAGAAAAGTGTGGCGGACCGTCCAGTGAGGTCAGAGGTCAGAAAAGTGCAGTTTTCAGACAACGGTGGACACTGGACCGGCGCCGGCGGACACTGCCGACACTTCTGACATACGCACGCGTGCGGGGACACCTCCCCTACAACGCCACACTCTCGGATAAGCCCGAGAGGTGTAAAAAAAAGTGTGGCGGACCGCCCAGTGAGGTCAGAGGTCAGAAAAGTGCAGTTTTCAGACAACAGTGGACACTGGACAGGCACCGGTGGACACTGCCGACACTTCTGACATACGCACGCGTGCGGGGACACCTCCCCTACAACGCCACACTCTCGGATAAGCCCGAGAGGTGTAAAGAAAAGTGTGGCGGACCGTCCAGTGAGGTCAGAGGTCAGAAAAGTGCAGTTTTCAGACAACGGTGGACACTGGACCGGCGCCGGCGGACACTGCCGACACTTCTGACATACGCACGCGTGCGGGGACACCTCCCCTACAACGCCAGACTCTCGGATAAGCCCGAGAGGTGTAAAGAAAAGTGTGGCGGACCGTCCAGTGAGGTCAGAGGTCAGAAAAGTGCAGTTTTCAGACAACGGTGGACACTGGACCGGCGCCGGCGGACACTGCCGACACTTCTGACATACGCACGCGTGCGGGGACACCTCCCCTACAACGCCAAACTCTCGGATAAGCCCGAGAGATGTAAAAAAAAGTGTGGCGGACCGTCCAGTGAGGTCAGAGGTCAGAAAAGTGCAGTTTTCAGACAACGGTGGACACTGGACCGGCGCCGGCGGACACTGCCGAACATTCTGACATACGCACGCGTGCGGGGACACCTCCCCTACAACGCCACACTCTCGGATAAGCCCGAGAGGTGTAAAGAAAAGTGTGGCGGACCGTCCAGTGAGGTCAGAGGTCAGAAAAGTGCAGTTTTCAGACAACGGTGGACACTGGACCGGCGCCGGCGGACACTGCCGACACTTCTGACATACGCACGCGTGCGGGGACACCTCCCCTACAACGCCACACTCTCGGATAAGCCCGAGAGGTGTAAAGAAAAGTGTGGCGGACCGTCCAGTGAGGTCAGAGGTCAGAAAAGTGCAGTTTTCAGACAACGGTGGACACTGGACCGGCGCCGGCGGACACTGCCGACACTTCTGACATACGCAAGCGTGCGGGGACACCTCCCCTACAACGCCACACTCTCGGATAAGCCCGAGAGATGTAAAAAAAAGTGTGGCGGACCGTCCAGTGAGGTCAGAGGTCAGAAAAGTGCAGTTTTCAGACAACGGTGGACACTGGACCGGCGCCGGCGGACACTGCCGACACTTCTGACATACGCACGCGTGCGGGGACACCTCCCCTACAACGCCACACTCTCGGATAAGCCCGAGAGGTGTAAAGAAAAGTGTGGCGGACCGTCCAGTGAGGTCAGAGGTCAGAAAAGTGCAGTTTTCAGACAACGGTGGACACTGAACCGGTGCCGGCGGACACTGCCGACACTTCTGACATACGCACGCGTGCGGGGACACCTCCCCTACAACGCCAGACTCTCGGATAAGCCCGAGAGGTGTAAAGAAAAGTGTGGCGGACCGTCCAGTGAGGTCAGAGGTCAGAAAAGTGCAGTTTTCAGACAACGGTGGACACTGGACCGGCGCCGGCGGACACTGCCGACACTTCTGACATAAGCACGCGTGCGGGGACACCTCCCCTACAACGCCAGACTCTCGGATAAGCCCGAGAGGTGTAAAGAAAAGTCTGGCGGACCGTCCAGTGAGGTCAGAGGTCAGAAAAGTGCAGTTTTCAGACAACGGTGGACACTGGACCGGCGCCGGCGGACACTGCCGACACTTCTGACATACGCACGCGTGCGGGGACACCTCCCCTACAACGCCACACTCTCGGATAAGCCCGAGAGGTGTAAAAAAAAGTGTGGCGGACCGTCCAGTGAGGTCAGAGGTCAGAAAAGTGCAGTTTTCAGACAACGGTGGACACTGGACCGGCGCCGGCGGACACTGCCGACACTTCTGACATACGCACGCGTGCGGGGACACCTCCCCTACAACGCCAAACTCTCGGATAAGCCCGAGAGATGTAAAAAAAAGTGTGGCGGACCGTCCAGTGAGGTCAGAGTTCAGAAAAGTGCAGTTTTCAGACAACGGTGGACACTGGACCGGCGCCGGCGGACACTGCCGACACTTCTGACATACGCACGCGTGCGGGGACACCTCCCCTACAACGCCACACTCTCGGATAAGCCCGAGAGATGTAAAAAAAAGTGTGGCGGACCGTCCAGTGAGGTCAGAGGTCAGAAAAGTGCAGTTTTCAGACAACGGTGGACACTGGACCGGCGCCGGCGGACACTGCCGACACTTCTGACATACGCACGCGTGCGGGGACACCTCCCCTACAACGCCACACTCTCGGATAAGCCCGAGAGGTGTAAAAAAAAGTGTGGCGGACCGTCCAGTGAGGTCAGAGGTGAGAAAAGTGCAGTTTTCAGACAACAGTGGACACTGGACAGGCACCGGTGGACACTGCCGACACTTCTGACATACGCACGCGTGCGGGGACACCTCCCCTACAACGCCACACTCTCGGATAAGCCCGAGAGGTGTAAAGAAAAGTGTGGCGGACCGTCCAGTGAGGTCAGAGGTCAGAAAAGTGCAGTTTTCAGACAACGGTGGACACTGGACCGGCGCCGGCGGACACTGCCGACACTTCTGACATACGCACGCGTGCGGGGACACCTCCCCTACAACGCCACACTCTCGGATAAGCCCGAGAGGTGTAAAGAAAAGTGTGGCGGACCGTCCAGTGAGGTCAGAGGTCAGAAAAGTGCAGTTTTCAGACAACGGTGGACACTGGACCGGCGCCGGCGGACACTGCCGACACTTCTGACATACGCACGCGTGCGGGGACACCTCCCCTACAACGCCACACTCTCGGATAAGCCCGAGAGGTGTAAAAAAAAGTGTGGCGGACCGTCCAGTGAGGTCAGAGGTCAGAAAAGTGCAGTTTTCAGACAACAGTGGACACTGGACAGGCACCGGTGGACACTGCCGACACTTCTGACATACGCACGCGTGCGGGGACACCTCCCCTACAACGCCACACTCTCGGATAAGCCCGAGAGGTGTAAAGAAAAGTGTGGCGGACCGTCCAGTGAGGTCAGAGGTCAGAAAAGTGCAGTTTTCAGACAACGGTGGACACTGGACCGGCGCCGGCGGACACTGCCGACACTTCTGACATACGCACGCGTGCGGGGACACCTCCCCTACAACGCCAGACTCTCGGATAAGCCCGAGAGGTGTAAAGAAAAGTTTGGCGGACCGTCCAGTGAGGTCAGAGGTCAGAAAAGTGCAGTTTTCAGACAACGGTGGACACTGGACCGGCGCCGGCGGACACTGCCGACACTTCTGACATACGCACGCGTGCGGGGACACCTCCCCTACAACGCCACACTCTCGGATAAGCCCGAGAGATGTAAAAGAAAGTGTGGCGGACCGTCCAGTGAGGTCAGAGGTCAGAAAAGTGCAGTTTTCAGACAACGGTGGACACTGGACCGGCGCCGGCGGACACTGCCGAACATTCTGACATACGCACGCGTGCGGGGACACCTCCCCTACAACGCCACACTCTCGGATAAGCCCGAGAGGTGTAAAGAAAAGTGTGGCGGACCGTCCAGTGAGGTCAGAGGTCAGAAAAGTGCAGTTTTCAGACAACGGTGGACACTGGACCGGCGCCGGCGGACACTGCCGACACTTCTGACATACGCACGCGTGCGGGGACACCTCCCCTACAACGCCAGACTCTCGGATAAGCCCGAGAGGTGTAAAGAAAAGTGTGGCGGACCGTCCAGTGAGGTCAGAGGTCAGAAAAGTGCAGTTTTCAGACAACGGTGGACACTGGACCGGCGCCGGCGGACACTGCCGACACTTCTGACATACGCACGCGTGCGGGGACACCTCCCCTACAACGCCACACTCTCGGATAAGCCCGAGAGGTGTAAAGAAAAGTGTGGCGGACCGTCCAGTGAGGTCAGAGGTCAGAAAAGTGCAGTTTTCAGACAACGGTGGACACTGGACCGGCGCCGGCGGACACTGCCGACACTTCTGACATACGCACGCGTGCGGGGACACCTCCCCTACAACGCCACACTCTCGGATAAGCCCGAGAGGTGTAAAGAAAAGTGTGGCGGACCGTCCAGTGAGGTCAGAGGTCAGAAAAGTGCAGTTTTCAGACAACGGTGGACACTGGACCGGCGCCGGCGGACACTGCCGACACTTCTGACATACGCAAGCGTGCGGGGACACCTCCCCTACAACGCCACACTCTCGGATAAGCCCGAGAGATGTAAAAAAAAGTGTGGCGGACCGTCTAGTGAGGTCAGAGGTCAGAAAAGTGCAGTTTTCAGACAACGGTGGACACTGGACCGGCGCCGGCGGACACTGCCGACACTTCTGACATACGCACGCGTGCGGGGACACCTCCCCTACAACGCCACACTCTCGGATAAGCCCGAGAGGTGTAAAGAAAAGTGTGGCGGACCGTCCAGTGAGGTCAGAGGTCAGAAAAGTGCAGTTTTCAGACAACGGTGGACACTGAACCGGTGCCGGCGGACACTGCCGACACTTCTGACATACGCACGCGTGCGGGGACACCTCCCCTACAACGCCAGACTCTCGGATAAGCCCGAGAGGTGTAAAGAAAAGTGTGGCGGACCGTCCAGTGAGGTCAGAGGTCAGAAAAGTGCAGTTTTCAGACAACGGTGGACACTGGACCGGCGCCGGCGGACACTGCCGACACTTCTGACATAAGCACGCGTGCGGGGACACCTCCCCTACAACGCCAGACTCTCGGATAAGCCCGAGAGGTGTAAAGAAAAGTTTGGCGGACCGTCCAGTGAGGTCAGAGGTCAGAAAAGTGCAGTTTTCAGACAACGGTGGACACTGGACCGGCGCCGGCGGACACTGCCGACACTTCTGACATACGCACGCGTGCGGGGACACCTCCCCTACAACGCCACACTCTCGGATAAGCCCGAGAGGTGTAAAAAAAAGTGTGGCGGACCGTCCAGTGAGGTCAGAGGTCAGAAAAGTGCAGTTTTCAGACAACGGTGGACACTGGACCGGCGCCGGCGGACACTGCCGACACTTCTGACATACGCACACGTGCGGGGACACCTCCCCTACAACTCCAAACTCTCGGATAAGCCCGAGAGATGTAAAAAAAAGTGTGGCGGACCGTCCAGTGAGGTCAGAGTTCAGAAAAGTGCAGTTTTCAGACAACGGTGGACACTGGACCGGCGCCGGCGGACACTGCCGACACTTCTGACATACGCACGCGTGCGGGGACACCTCCCCTACAACGCCACACTCTCGGATAAGCCCGAGAGATGTAAAAAAAAGTGTGGCGGACCGTCCAGTGAGGTCAGAGGTCAGAAAAGTGCAGTTTTCAGACAACGGTGGACACTGGACCGGCGCCGGCGGACACTGCCGACACTTCTGACATACGCACGCGTGCGGGGACACCTCCCCTACAACGCCACACTCTCGGATAAGCCCGAGAGGTGTAAAAAAAAGTGTGGCGGACCGTCCAGTGAGGTCAGAGGTGAGAAAAGTGCAGTTTTCAGACAACAGTGGACACTGGACAGGCACCGGTGGACACTGCCGACACTTCTGACATACGCACGCGTGCGGGGACACCTCCCCTACAACGCCACACTCTCGGATAAGCCCGAGAGGTGTAAAGAAAAGTGTGGCGGACCGTCCAGTGAGGTCAGAGGTCAGAAAAGTGCAGTTTTCAGACAACGGTGGACACTGGACCGGCGCCGGCGGACACTGCCGACACTTCTGACATACGCACGCGTGCGGGGACACCTCCCCTACAACGCCACACTCTCGGATAAGCCCGAGAGGTGTAAAGAAAAGTGTGGCGGACCGTCCAGTGAGGTCAGAGGTCAGAAAAGTGCAGTTTTCAGACAACGGTGGACACTGGACCGGCGCCGGCGGACACTGCCGACACTTCTGACATACGCACGCGTGCGGGGACACCTCCCCTACAACGCCACACTCTCGGATAAGCCCGAGAGGTGTAAAGAAAAGTGTGGCGGACCGTCCAGTGAGGTCAGAGGTCAGAAAAGTGCAGTTTTCAGACAACGGTGGACACTGGACCGGCGCCGGCGGACACTGCCGACACTTCTGACATACGCACGCGTGCGGGGACACCTCCCCTACAACGCCACACTCTCGGATAAGCCCGAGAGGTGTAAAAAAAAGTGTGGCGGACCGTCCAGTGAGGTCAGAGGTCAGAAAAGTGCAGTTTTCAGACAACAGTGGACACTGGACAGGCACCGGTGGACACTGCCGACACTTCTGACATACGCACGCGTGCGGGGACACCTCCCCTACAACGCCACACTCTCGGATAAGCCCGAGAGGTGTAAAGAAAAGTGTGTCGGACCGTCCAGTGAGGTCAGAGGTCAGAAAAGTGCAGTTTTCAGACAACGGTGGACACTGGACCGGCGCCGGCGGACACTGCCGACACTTCTGACATACGCACGCGTGCGGGGACACCTCCCCTACAACGCCAGACTCTCGGATAAGCCCGAGAGGTGTAAAGAAAAGTGTGGCGGACCGTCCAGTGAGGTCAGAGGTCAGAAAAGTGCAGTTTTCAGACAACGGTGGACACTGGACCGGCGCCGGCGGACACTGCCGACACTTCTGACATACGCACGCGTGCGGGGACACCTCCCCTACAACGCCACACTCTCGGATAAGCCCGAGAGATGTAAAAAAAAGTGTGGCGGACCGTCCAGTGAGGTCAGAGGTCAGAAAAGTGCAGTTTTCAGACAACGGTGGACACTGGACCGGCGCCGGCGGACACTGCCGAACATTCTGACATACGCACGCGTGCGGGGACACCTCCCCTACAACGCCACACTCTCGGATAAGCCCGAGAGGTGTAAAGAAAAGTGTGGCGGACCGTCCAGTGAGGTCAGAGGTCAGAAAAGTGCAGTTTTCAGACAACGGTGGACACTGGACCGGCGCCGGCGGACACTGCCGACACTTCTGACATACGCACGCGTGCGGGGACACCTCCCCTACAACGCCAGACTCTCGGATAAGCCCGAGAGGTGTAAAGAAAAGTGTGGCGGACCGTCCAGTGAGGTCAGAGGTCAGAAAAGTGCAGTTTTCAGACAACGGTGGACACTGGACCGGCGCCGGCGGACACTGCCGACACTTCTGACATACGCACGCGTGCGGGGACACCTCCCCTACAACGCCACACTCTCGGATAAGCCCGAGAGGTGTAAAGAAAAGTGTGGCGGACCGTCCAGTGAGGTCAGAGGTCAGAAAAGTGCAGTTTTCAGACAACGGTGGACACTGGACCGGCGCCGGCGGACACTGCCGACACTTCTGACATACGCACGCGTGCGGGGACACCTCCCCTACAACGCCACACTCTCGGATAAGCCCGAGAGGTGTAAAGAAAAGTGTGGCGGACCGTCCAGTGAGGTCAGAGGTCAGAAAAGTGCAGTTTTCAGACAACGGTGGACACTGGACCGGCGCCGGCGGACACTGCCGACACTTCTGACATACGCAAGCGTGCGGGGACACCTCCCCTACAACGCCACACTCTCGGATAAGCCCGAGAGATGTAAAAAAAAGTGTGGCGGACCGTCCAGTGAGGTCAGAGGTCAGAAAAGTGCAGTTTTCAGACAACGGTGGACACTGGACCGGCGCCGGCGGACACTGCCGACACTTCTGACATACGCACGCGTGCGGGGACACCTCCCCTACAACGCCACACTCTCGGATAAGCCCGAGAGGTGTAAAGAAAAGTGTGGCGGACCGTCCAGTGAGGTCAGAGGTCAGAAAAGTGCAGTTTTCAGACAACGGTGGACACTGAACCGGTGCCGGCGGACACTGCCGACACTTCTGACATACGCACGCGTGCGGGGACACCTCCCCTACAACGCCAGACTCTCGGATAAGCCCGAGAGGTGTAAAGAAAAGTGTGGCGGACCGTCCAGTGAGGTCAGAGGTCAGAAAAGTGCAGTTTTCAGACAACGGTGGACACTGGACCGGCGCCGGCGGACACTGCCGACACTTCTGACATAAGCACGCGTGCGGGGACACCTCCCCTACAACGCCAGACTCTCGGATAAGCCCGAGAGGTGTAAAGAAAAGTTTGGCGGACCGTCCAGTGAGGTCAGAGGTCAGAAAAGTGCAGTTTTCAGACAACGGTGGACACTGGACCAGCGCCGGCGGACACTGCCGACACTTCTGACATACGCACGCGTGCGGGGACACCTCCCCTACAACGCCACACTCTCGGATAAGCCCGAGAGGTGTAAAGAAAAGTGTGGCGGACCGTCCAGTGAGGTCAGAGGTCAGAAAAGTGCAGTTTTCAGACAACGGTGGACACTGGACCGGCGCTGGCGGACACTGCCGACACTTCTGACATACGCACGCGTGCGGGGACACCTCCCCTACAACGCCACACTCTCGGATAAGCCCGAGAGGTGTAAAGAAAAGTGTGGCGGACCGTCCAGTGAGGTCAGAGGTCAGAAAAGTGCAGTTTTCAGACAACGGTGGACACTGGACCGGCGCCGGCGGACACTGCCGACACTTCTGACATACGCACGCGTGCGGGGACAACTCCCCTACAACGCCAGACTCTCGGATTAGCCCGAGAGGTGTAAAGAAAAGTGTGGCGGACCGTCCAGTGAGGTCAGAGGTCAGAAAAGTGCAGTTTTCAGACAACGGTGGACACTGGACCGGCGCCGGCGGACACTTCTGACACTTCTGACATACGCACGCGTGCGGGGACACCTCCCCTACAACGCCAAACTCTCGGATAAGCCCGAGAGATGTAAAAAAAAGTGTGGCGGACCGTCCAGTGAGGTCAGAGGTCAGAAAAGTGCAGTTTTCAGACAACGGTGGACACTGGACCGGCGCCGGCGGACAC
This sequence comes from Gymnoscopelus braueri, assembly GCF_963280865.1. Classification (NCBI taxonomy): domain Eukaryota; kingdom Metazoa; phylum Chordata; class Actinopteri; order Myctophiformes; family Myctophidae; genus Gymnoscopelus; species Gymnoscopelus braueri. The sequence continues at coordinate 340,460 of NW_027660552.1, read as the reverse complement.
TGCCGACACTTCTGACATACGCACGTGTGCGGGGACACCTCCCCTACAACGCCACACTCTCGGATAAGCCCGAGAGATGTAAAAAAAAGTGTGGCGGACCGTCCAGTGAGGTCAGAGGTCAGAAAAGTGCAGTTTTCAGACAACGGTGGACACTGGACCGGCGCCGGCGGACACTGCCGACACTTCTGACATACGCACGCGTGCGGGGACACCTCCCCTACAACGCCACACTCTCGGATAAGCCCGAGAGGTGTAAAGAAAAGTGTGGCGGACCGTCCAGTGAGGTCAGAGGTCAGAAAAGTGCAGTTTTCAGACAACGGTGGACACTGAACCGGTGCCGGCGGACACTGCCGACACTTCTGACATACGCACGCGTGCGGGGACACCTCCCCTACAACGCCAGACTCTCGGATAAGCCCGAGAGGTGTAAAGAAAAGTGTGGCGGACCGTCCAGTGAGGTCAGAGGTCAGAAAAGTGCAGTTTTCAGACAACGGTGGACACTGGACCGGCGCCGGCGGACACTGCCGACACTTCTGACATAAGCACGCGTGCGGGGACACCTCCCCTACAACGCCAGACTCTCGGATAAGCCCGAGAGGTGTAAAGAAAAGTTTGGCGGACCGTCCAGTGAGGTCAGAGGTCAGAAAAGTGCAGTTTTCAGACAACGGTGGACACTGGACCGGCGCCGGCGGACACTGCCGACACTTCTGACATACGCACGCGTGCGGGGACACCTCCCCTACAACGCCACACTCTCGGATAAGCCCGAGAGGTGTAAAAAAAAGTGTGGCGGACCGTCCAGTGAGGTCAGAGGTCAGAAAAGTGCAGTTTTCAGACAACGGTGGACACTGGACCGGCGCCGGCGGACACTGCCGACACTTCTGACATACGCACGCGTGCGGGGACACCTCCCCTACAACGCCACACTCTCGGATAAGCCCGAGAGGTGTAAAGAAAAGTGTGGCGGACCGTCCAGTGAGGTCAGAGGTCAGAAAAGTGCAGTTTTCAGACAACGGTGGACACTGGACCGGCGCTGGCGGACACTGCCGACACTTCTGACATACGCACGCGTGCGGGGACACCTCCCCTACAACGCCACACTCTCGGATAAGCCCGAGAGGTGTAAAGAAAAGTGTGGCGGACCGTCCAGTGAGGTCAGAGGTCAGAAAAGTGCAGTTTTCAGACAACGGTGGACACTGGACCGGCGCCGGCGGACACTGCCGACACTTCTGACATACGCACGCGTGCGGGGACAACTCCCCTACAACGCCAGACTCTCGGATTAGCCCGAGAGGTGTAAAGAAAAGTGTGGCGGACCGTCCAGTGAGGTCAGAGGTCAGAAAAGTGCAGTTTTCAGACAACGGTGGACACTGGACCGGCGCCGGCGGACACTTCTGACACTTCTGACATACGCACGCGTGCGGGGACACCTCCCCTACAACGCCAAACTCTCGGATAAGCCCGAGAGATGTAAAAAAAAGTGTGGCGGACCGTCCAGTGAGGTCAGAGGTCAGAAAAGTGCAGTTTTCAGACAACGGTGGACACTGGACCGGCGCCGGCGGACACTGCCGACACTTCTGACATACGCACGTGTGCGGGGACACCTCCCCTACAACGCCACACTCTCGGATAAGCCCGAGAGATGTAAAAAAAAGTGTGGCGGACCGTCCAGTGAGGTCAGAGGTCAGAAAAGTGCAGTTTTCAGACAACGGTGGACACTGGACCGGCGCCGGCGGACACTGCCGACACTTCTGACATACGCACGCGTGCGGGGACACCTCCCCTACAACGCCACACTCTCGGATAAGCCCGAGAGGTGTAAAGAAAAGTGTGGCGGACCGTCCAGTGAGGTCAGAGGTCAGAAAAGTGCAGTTTTCAGACAACGGTGGACACTGGACCGGCGCCGGCGGACACTGCCGACACTTCTGACATACGCACGAGTGCGGGGACACCTCCCCTACAACGCCAGACTCTCGGATTAGCCCGAGAGGTGTAAAGAAAAGTGTGGCGGACCGTCCAGTGAGGTCAGAGGTCAGAAAAGTGCAGTTTTCAGACAACGGTGGACACTGGACCGGCGCCGGCGGACACTGCCGACACTTCTGACATACGCACGCGTGCGGGGACACCTCCCCTACAACGCCACACTCTCGGATAAGCCCGAGAGGTGTAAAGAAAAGTGTGGCGGACCGTCCAGTGAGGTCAGAGGTCAGAAAAGTGCAGTTTTCAGACAACGGTGGACACTGGACCGGCGCCGGCGGACACTGCCGACACTTCTGACATACGCACGCGTGCGGGGACACCTCCCCTACAACGCCACACTCTCGGATAAGCCCGAGAGGTGTAAAGAAAAGTGTGGCGGACCGTCCAGTGAGGTCAGAGGTCAGAAAAGTGCAGTTTTCAGACAACGGTGGACACTGGACCGGCGCCGGCGGACACTGCCGACACTTCTGACATACGCACGCGTGCGGGGACACCTCCCCTACAACGCCAGACTCTCGGATAAGCCCGAGAGGTGTAAAGAAAAGTGTGGCGGACCGTCCAGTGAGGTCAGAGGTCAGAAAAGTGCAGTTTTCAGACAACGGTGGACACTGGACCGGCGCCGGCGGACACTGCCGACACTTCTGACATACGCACGCGTGCGGGGACACCTCCCCTACAACGCCACACTCTCGGATAAGCCCGAGAGATGTAAAAAAAAGTGTGGCGGACCGTCCAGTGAGGTCAGAGGTCAGAAAAGTGCAGTTTTCAGACAACGGTGGACACTGGACCGGCGCCGGCGGACACTGCCGAACATTCTGACATACGCACGCGTGCGGGGACACCTCCCCTACAACGCCACACTCTCGGATAAGCCCGAGAGGTGTAAAGAAAAGTGTGGCGGACCGTCCAGTGAGGTCAGAGGTCAGAAAAGTGCAGTTTTCAGACAACGGTGGACACTGGACCGGCGCCGGCGGACACTGCCGACACTTCTGACATACGCACGCGTGCGGGGACACCTCCCCTACAACGCCAGACTCTCGGATAAGCCCGAGAGGTGTAAAGAAAAGTGTGGCGGACCGTCCAGTGAGGTCAGAGGTCAGAAAAGTGCAGTTTTCAGACAACGGTGGACACTGGACCGGCGCCGGCGGACACTGCCGACACTTCTGACATACGCAAGCGTGCGGGGACACCTCCCCTACAACGCCACACTCTCGGATAAGCCCGAGAGATGTAAAAAAAAGTGTGGCGGACCGTCCAGTGAGGTCAGAGGTCAGAAAAGTGCAGTTTTCAGACAACGGTGGACACTGGACCGGCGCCGGCGGACACTGCCGACACTTCTGACATACGCACGCGTGCGGGGACACCTCCCCTACAACGCCACACTCTCGGATAAGCCCGAGAGGTGTAAAGAAAAGTGTGGCGGACCGTCCAGTGAGGTCAGAGGTCAGAAAAGTGCAGTTTTCAGACAACGGTGGACACTGAACCGGTGCCGGCGGACACTGCCGACACTTCTGACATACGCACGCGTGCGGGGACACCTCCCCTACAACGCCAGACTCTCGGATAAGCCCGAGAGGTGTAAAGAAAAGTGTGGCGGACCGTCCAGTGAGGTCAGAGGTCAGAAAAGTGCAGTTTTCAGACAACGGTGGACACTGGACCGGCGCCGGCGGACACTGCCGACACTTCTGACATAAGCACGCGTGCGGGGACACCTCCCCTACAACGCCAGACTCTCGGATAAGCCCGAGAGGTGTAAAAAAAAGTGTGGCGGACCGTCCAGTGAGGTCAGAGGTCAGAAAAGTGCCGTTTTCAGACAACAGTGGACACTGGACAGGCACCGGTGGACACTGCCGACACTTCTGACATACGCACGCGTGCGGGGACACCTCCCCTACAACGCCACACTCTCGGATAAGCCCGAGAGGTGTAAAGAAAAGTGTGGCGGACCGTCCAGTGAGGTCAGAGGTCAGAAAAGTGCAGTTTTCAGACAACGGTGGACACTGGACCGGCGCCGGTGGACACTGCCGACACTTCTGACATACGCACGCGTGCGGGGACACCTCCCCTACAACGCCACACTCTCGGATAAGCCCGAGAGATGTAAAAAAAAGTGTGGCGGACCGTCCAGTGAGGTCAGAGGTCAGAAAAGTGCAGTTTTCAGACAACGGTGGACACTGGACCGGCGCCGGCGGACACTGCCGACACTTCTGACATACGCACGCGTGCGGGGACACCTCCCCTACAACGCCACACTCTCGGATAAGCCCGAGAGGTGTAAAGAAAAGTGTGGCGGACCGTCCAGTGAGGTCAGAGGTCAGAAAAGTGCAGTTTTCAGACAACGGTGGACACTGGACCGGCGCCGGCGGACACTGCCGACACTTCTGACATACGCACGCGTGCGGGGACACCTCCCCTACAACGCCACACTCTCGGATAAGCCCGAGAGGTGTAAAAAAAAGTGTGGCGGACCGTCCAGTGAGGTCAGAGGTCAGAAAAGTGCCGTTTTCAGACAACAGTGGACACTGGACAGGCACCGGTGGACACTGCCGACACTTCTGACATACGCACGCGTGCGGGGACACCTCCCCTACAACGCCACACTCTCGGATAAGCCCGAGAGGTGTAAAGAAAAGTGTGGCGGACCGTCCAGTGAGGTCAGAGGTCAGAAAAGTGCAGTTTTCAGACAACGGTGGACACAGGACCGGCGCCGGCGGACACTGCCGACACTTCTGACATACGCACGCGTGCGGGGACACCTCCCCTACAACGCCAGACTCTCGGATAAGCCCGAGAGGTGTAAAGAAAAGTGTGGCGGACCGTCCAGTGAGGTCAGAGGTCAGAAAAGTGCAGTTTTCAGACAACGGTGGACACTGGACCGGCGCCGGCGGACACTGCCGACACTTCTGACATACGCACGCGTGCGGGGACACCTCCCCTACAACGCCACACTCTCGGATAAGCCCGAGAGGTGTAAAGAAAAGTGTGGCGGACCGTCCAGTGAGGTCAGAGGTCAGAAAAGTGCAGTTTTCATACAACGGTGGACACTGGACCGGCGCCGGCGGACACTGCCGACACTTCTGACATACGCACGCGTGCGGGGACACCTCCCCTACAACGCCAGACTCTCGGATAAGCCCGAGAGGTGTAAAGAAAAGTTTGGCGGACCGTCCAGTGAGGTCAGAGGTCAGAAAAGTGCAGTTTTCAGACAACGGTGGACACTGGACAGGCACCGGTGGACACTGCCGTCACTTCTGACATACGCACGCGTGCGGGGACACCTCCCCTACAACGCCACACTCTCGGATAAGCCCGAGAGGTGTAAAAAAAAGTGTGGCGGACCGTCCAGTGAGGTCAGAGGTCAGAAAAGTGCAGTTTTCAGACAACAGTGGACACTGGACAGGCACCGGTGGACACTGCCGACACTTCTGACATACGCACGCGTGCGGGGACACCTCCCCTACAACGCCACACTCTCGGATAAGCCCGAGAGGTGTAAAGAAAAGTGTGGCGGACCGTCCAGTGAGGTCAGAGGTCAGAAAAGTGCAGTTTTCAGACAACGGTGGACACTGGACCGGCGCCGGCGGACACTGCCGACACTTCTGACATACGCACGCGTGCGGGGACACCTCCCCTACAACGCCAGACTCTCGGATAAGCCCGAGAGGTGTAAAGAAAAGTGTGGCGGACCGTCCAGTGAGGTCAGAGGTCAGAAAAGTGCAGTTTTCAGACAACGGTGGACACTGGACCGGCGCCGGCGGACACTGCCGACACTTCTGACATACGCACGCGTGCGGGGACACCTCCCCTACAACGCCACACTCTCGGATAAGCCCGAGAGATGTAAAAAAAAGTGTGGCGGACCGTCCAGTGAGGTCAGAGGTCAGAAAAGTGCAGTTTTCAGACAACGGTGGACACTGGACCGGCGCCGGCGGACACTGCCGAACATTCTGACATACGCACGCGTGCGGGACACCTCCCCTACAACGCCACACTCTCGGATAAGCCCGAGAGGTGTAAAGAAAAGTGTGGCGGACCGTCCAGTGAGGTCAGAGGTCAGAAAAGTGCAGTTTTCAGACAACGGTGGACACTGGACCGGCGCCGGCGGACACTGCCGACACTTCTGACATACGCACGCGTGCGGGGACACCTCCCCTACAACGCCAGACTCTCGGATAAGCCCGAGAGGTGTAAAGAAAAGTGTGGCGGACCGTCCAGTGAGGTCAGAGGTCAGAAAAGTGCAGTTTTCAGACAACGATGGACACTGGACCGGCGCCGGCGGACACTGCCGACACTTCTGACATACGCACGCGTGCGGGGACACCTCCCCTACAACGCCACACTCTCGGATAAGCCCGAGAGGTGTAAAGAAAAGTGTGGCGGACCGTCCAGTGAGGTCAGAGGTCAGAAAAGTGCAGTTTTCAGACAACGGTGGACACTGGACCGGCGCCGGCGGACACTGCCGACACTTCTGACATACGCACGCGTGCGGGGACACCTCCCCTACAACGCCACACTCTCGGATAAGCCCGAGAGGTGTAAAGAAAAGTGTGGCGGACCGTCCAGTGAGGTCAGAGGTCAGAAAAGTGCAGTTTTCAGACAACGGTGGACACTGGACCGGCGCCGGCGGACACTGCCGACACTTCTGACATACGCAAGCGTGCGGGGACACCTCCCCTACAACGCCACACTCTCGGATAAGCCCGAGAGATGTAAAAAAAAGTGTGGCGGACCGTCCAGTGAGGTCAGAGGTCAGAAAAGTGCAGTTTTCAGACAACGGTGGACACTGGACCGGCGCCGGCGGACACTGCCGACACTTCTGACATACGCACGCGTGCGGGGACACCTCCCCTACAACGCCACACTCTCGGATAAGCCCGAGAGGTGTAAAGAAAAGTGTGGCGGACCGTCCAGTGAGGTCAGAGGTCAGAAAAGTGCAGTTTTCAGACAACGGTGGACACTGAACCGGTGCCGGCGGACACTGCCGACACTTCTGACATACGCACGCGTGCGGGGACACCTCCCCTACAACGCCAGACTCTCGGATAAGCCCGAGAGGTGTAAAGAAAAGTGTGGCGGACCGTCCAGTGAGGTCAGAGGTCAGAAAAGTGCAGTTTTCAGACAACGGTGGACACTGGACCGGCGCCGGCGGACACTGCCGACACTTCTGACATAAGCACGCGTGCGGGGACACCTCCCCTACAACGCCAGACTCTCGGATAAGCCCGAGAGGTGTAAAGAAAAGTTTGGCGGACCGTCCAGTGAGGTCAGAGGTCAGAAAAGTGCAGTTTTCAGACAACGGTGGACACTGGACCGGCGCCGGCGGACACTGCCGACACTTCTGACATACGCACGCGTGCGGGGACACCTCCCCTACAACGCCACACTCTCGGATAAGCCCGAGAGGTGTAAAAAAAAGTGTGGCGGACCGTCCAGTGAGGTCAGAGGTCAGAAAAGTGCAGTTTTCAGACAACGGTGGACACTGGACCGGCGTCGGCGGACACTGCCGACACTTCTGACATACGCACGCGTGCGGGGACACCTCCCCTACAACGCCAAACTCTCGGATAAGCCCGAGAGATGTAAAAAAAAGTGTGGCGGACCGTCCAGTGAGGTCAGAGTTCAGAAAAGTGCAGTTTTCAGACAACGGTGGACACTGGACCGGCGCCGGCGGACACTGCCGACACTTCTGACATACGCACGCGTGCGGGGACACCTCCCCTACAACGCCACACTCTCGGATAAGCCCGAGAGATGTAAAAAAAAGTGTGGCGGACCGTCCAGTGAGGTCAGAGGTCAGAAAAGTGCAGTTTTCAGACAACGGTGGACACTGGACCGGCGCCGGCGGACACTGCCGACACTTCTGACATACGCACGCGTGCGGGGACACCTCCCCTACAACGCCACACTCTCGGATAAGCCCGAGAGGTGTAAAAAAAAGTGTGGCGGACCGTCCAGTGAGGTCAGAGGTGAGAAAAGTGCAGTTTTCAGACAACAGTGGACACTGGACAGGCACCGGTGGACACTGCCGACACTTCTGACATACGCACGCGTGCGGGGACACCTCCCCTACAACGCCACACTCTCGGATAAGCCCGAGAGGTGTAAAAAAAAGTGTGGCGGACCGTCCAGTGAGGTCAGAGGTCAGAAAAGTGCCGTTTTCAGACAACAGTGGACACTGGACAGGCACCGGTGGACACTGCCGACACTTCTGACATACGCACGCGTGCGGGGACACCTCCCCTACAACGCCACACTCTCGGATAAGCCCGAGAGGTGTAAAGAAAAGTGTGGCGGACCGTCCAGTGAGGTCAGAGGTCAGAAAAGTGCAGTTTTCAGACAACGGTGGACACAGGACCGGCGCCGGCGGACACTGCCGACACTTCTGACATACGCACGCGTGCGGGGACACCTCCCCTACAACGCCAGACTCTCGGATAAGCCCGAGAGGTGTAAAGAAAAGTGTGGCGGACCGTCCAGTGAGGTCAGAGGTCAGAAAAGTGCAGTTTTCAGACAACGGTGGACACTGGACCGGCGCCGGCGGACACTGCCGACACTTCTGACATACGCACGCGTGCGGGGACACCTCCCCTACAACGCCACACTCTCGGATAAGCCCGAGAGGTGTAAAGAAAAGTGTGGCGGACCGTCCAGTGAGGTCAGAGGTCAGAAAAGTGCAGTTTTCAGACAACGGTGGACACTGGACAGGCACCGGTGGACACTGCCGTCACTTCTGACATACGCACGCGTGCGGGGACACCTCCCCTACAACGCCACACTCTCGGATAAGCCCGAGAGGTGTAAAAAAAAGTGTGGCGGACCGTCCAGTGAGGTCAGAGGTCAGAAAAGTGCAGTTTTCAGACAACAGTGGACACTGGACAGGCACCGGTGGACACTGCCGACACTTCTGACATACGCACGCGTGCGGGGACACCTCCCCTACAACGCCACACTCTCGGATAAGCCCGAGAGGTGTAAAGAAAAGTGTGGCGGACCGTCCAGTGAGGTCAGAGGTCAGAAAAGTGCAGTTTTCAGACAACGGTGGACACTGGACCGGCGCCGGCGGACACTGCCGACACTTCTGACATACGCACGCGTGCGGGGACACCTCCCCTACAACGCCAGACTCTCGGATAAGCCCGAGAGGTGTAAAGAAAAGTGTGGCGGACCGTCCAGTGAGGTCAGAGGTCAGAAAAGTGCAGTTTTCAGACAACGGTGGACACTGGACCGGCGCCGGCGGACACTGCCGACACTTCTGACATACGCACGCGTGCGGGGACACCTCCCCTACAACGCCACACTCTCGGATAAGCCCGAGAGATGTAAAAAAAAGTGTGGCGGACCGTCCAGTGAGGTCAGAGGTCAGAAAAGTGCAGTTTTCAGACAACGGTGGACACTGGACCGGCGCCGGCGGACACTGCCGAACATTCTGACATACGCACGCGTGCGGGGACACCTCCCCTACAACGCCACACTCTCGGATAAGCCCGAGAGGTGTAAAGAAAAGTGTGGCGGACCGTCCAGTGAGGTCAGAGGTCAGAAAAGTGCAGTTTTCAGACAACGGTGGACACTGGACCGGCGCCGGCGGACACTGCCGACACTTCTGACATACGCACGCGTGCGGGGACAACTCCCCTACAACGCCAGACTCTCGGATTAGCCCGAGAGGTGTAAAGAAAAGTGTGGCGGACCGTCCAGTGAGGTCAGAGGTCAGAAAAGTGCAGTTTTCAGACAACAGTGGACACTGGACCGGCGCCGGCGGACACTTCTGACACTTCTGACATACGCACGCGTGCGGGGACACCTCCCCTACAACGCCAAACTCTCGGATAAGCCCGAGAGATGTAAAAAAAAGTGTGGCGGACCGTCCAGTGAGGTCAGAGGTCAGAAAAGTGCAGTTTTCAGACAACGGTGGACACTGGACCGGCGCCGGCGGACACTGCCGACACTTCTGACATACGCACGCGTGCGGGGACACCTCCCCTACAACGCCACACTCTCGGATAAGCCCGAGAGATGTAAAAAAAAGTGTGGCGGACCGTCCAGTGAGGTCAGAGGTCAGAAAAGTGCAGTTTTCAGACAACGGTGGACACTGGACCGGCGCCGGCGGACACTGCCGACACTTCTGACATACGCACGCGTGCGGGGACACCTCCCCTACAACGCCACACTCTCGGATAAGCCCGAGAGGTGTAAAAAAAAGTGTGGCGGACCGTCCAGTGAGGTCAGAGGTCAGAAAAGTGCCGTTTTCAGACAACAGTGGACACTGGACAGGCACCGGTGGACACTGCCGACACTTCTGACATACGCACGCGTGCGGGGACACCTCCCCTACAACGCCACACTCTCGGATAAGCCCGAGAGGTGTAAAGAAAAGTGTGGCGGACCGTCCAGTGAGGTCAGAGGTCAGAAAAGTGCAGTTTTCAGACAACGGTGGACACTGGACCGGCGCCGGCGGACACTGCCGACACTTCTGACATACACACGCGTGCGGGGACACCTCCCCTACAACACCAGACTCTCGGATTAGCCCGAGAGGTGTAAAGAAAAGTGTGGCGGACCGTCCAGTGAGGTCAGAGGTCAGAAAAGTGCAGTTTTCAGACAACGGTGGACACTGGACCGGCGCCGGCGGACACTGCCGACACTTCTGACATACGCACGCGTGCGGGGACACCTCCCCTACAACGCCATACTCTCGGATTAGCCCGAGAGGTGTAAAAAAAAGTGTGGCGGACCGTCCAGTGAGGTCAGAGGTCAGAAAAGTGCCGTTTTCAGACAACAGTGGACACTGGACAGGCACCGGTGGACACTGCCGACACTTCTGACATACGCACGCGTGCGGGGACACCTCCCCTACAACGCCACACTCTCGGATAAGCCCGAGAGGTGTAAAGAAAAGTGTGGCGGACCGTCCAGTGAGGTCAGAGGTCAGAAAAGTGCAGTTTTCAGACAACGGTGGACACTGGACCGGCGCCGGTGGACACTGCCGACACTTCTGACATACGCACGCGTGCGGGGACACCTCCCCTACAACGCCACACTCTCGGATAAGCCCGAGAGATGTAAAAAAAAGTGTGGCGGACCGTCCAGTGAGGTCAGAGGTCAGAAAAGTGCAGTTTTCAGACAACGGTGGACACTGGACCGGCGCCGGCGGACACTGCCGACACTTCTGACATACGCACGCGTGCGGGGACACCTCCCCTACAACGCCACACTCTCGGATAAGCCCGAGAGGTGTAAAGAAAAGTGTGGCGGACCGTCCAGTGAGGTCAGAGGTCAGAAAAGTGCAGTTTTCAGACAACGGTGGACACTGGACCGGCGCCGGCGGACACTGCCGACACTTCTGACATACGCACGCGTGCGGGGACACCTCCCCTACAACGCCACACTCTCGGATAAGCCCGAGAGGTGTAAAAAAAAGTGTGGCGGACCGTCCAGTGAGGTCAGAGGTCAGAAAAGTGCCGTTTTCAGACAACAGTGGACACTGGACAGGCACCGGTGGACACTGCCGACACTTCTGACATACGCACGCGTGCGGGGACACCTCCCCTACAACGCCACACTCTCGGATAAGCCCGAGAGGTGTAAAGAAAAGTGTGGCGGACCGTCCAGTGAGGTCAGAGGTCAGAAAAGTGCAGTTTTCAGACAACGGTGGACACAGGACCGGCGCCGGCGGACACTGCCGACACTTCTGACATACGCACGCGTGCGGGGACACCTCCCCTACAACGCCAGACTCTCGGATAAGCCCGAGAGGTGTAAAGAAAAGTGTGGCGGACCGTCCAGTGAGGTCAGAGGTCAGAAAAGTGCAGTTTTCAGACAACGGTGGACACTGGACCGGCGCCGGCGGACACTGCCGACACTTCTGACATACGCACGCGTGCGGGGACACCTCCCCTACAACGCCACACTCTCGGATAAGCCCGAGAGGTGTAAAGAAAAGTGTGGCGGACCGTCCAGTGAGGTCAGAGGTCAGAAAAGTGCAGTTTTCAGACAACGGTGGACACTGGACCGGCGCCGGCGGACACTGCCGACACTTCTGACATACGCACGCGTGCGGGGACACCTCCCCTACAACGCCACACTCTCGGATAAGCCCGAGAGGTGTAAAGAAAAGTGTGGCGGACCGTCCAGTGAGGTCAGAGGTCAGAAAAGTGCAGTTTTCAGACAACGGTGGACACTGGACCGGCACCGGCGGACACTGCCGACACTTCTGACATACGCACGCGTGCGGGGACACCTCCCCTACAACGCCACACTCTCGGATAAGCCCGAGAGGTGTAAAGAAAAGTGTGGCGGACCGTCCAGTGAGGTCAGAGGTCAGAAAAGTGCAGTTTTCAGACAACGGTGGACACTGGACCGGCGCCGGCGGACACTGCCGACACTTCTGACATACGCAAGCGTGCGGGGACACCTCCCCTACAACGCCACACTCTCGGATAAGCCCGAGAGATGTAAAAAAAAGTGTGGCGGACCGTCCAGTGAGGTCAGAGGTCAGAAAAGTGCAGTTTTCAGACAACGGTGGACACTGGACCGGCGCCGGCGGACACTGCCGACACTTCTGACATACGCACGCGTGCGGGGACACCTCCCCTACAACGCCACACTCTCGGATAAGCCCGAGAGGTGTAAAGAAAAGTGTGGCGGACCGTCCAGTGAGGTCAGAGGTCAGAAAAGTGCAGTTTTCAGACAACGGTGGACACTGAACCGGTGCCGGCGGACACTGCCGACACTTCTGACATACGCACGCGTGCGGGGACACCTCCCCTACAACGCCAGACTCTCGGATAAGCCCGAGAGGTGTAAAGAAAAGTGTGGCGGACCGTCCAGTGAGGTCAGAGGTCAGAAAAGTGCAGTTTTCAGACAACGGTGGACACTGGACCGGCGCCGGCGGACACTGCCGACACTTCTGACATAAGCACGCGTGCGGGGACACCTCCCCTACAACGCCAGACTCTCGGATAAGCCCGAGAGGTGTAAAGAAAAGTTTGGCGGACCGTCCAGTGAGGTCAGAGGTCAGAAAAGTGCAGTTTTCAGACAACGGTGGACACTGGACCGGCGCCGGCGGACACTGCCGACACTTCTGACATACGCACGCGTGCGGGGACACCTCCCCTACAACGCCACACTCTCGGATAAGCCCGAGAGGTGTAAAAAAAAGTGTGGCGGACCGTCCAGTGAGGTCAGAGGTCAGAAAAGTGCAGTTTTCAGACAACGGTGGACACTGGACCGGCGCCGGCGGACACTGCCGACACTTCTGACATACGCACGCGTGCGGGGACACCTCCCCTACAACGCCAAACTCTCGGATAAGCCCGAGAGATGTAAAAAAAAGTGTGGCGGACCGTCCAGTGAGGTCAGAGTTCAGAAAAGTGCAGTTTTCAGACAACGGTGGACACTGGACCGGCGCCGGCGGACACTGCCGACACTTCTGACATACGCACGCGTGCGGGGACACCTCCCCTACAACGCCACACTCTCGGATAAGCCCGAGAGATGTAAAAAAAAGTGTGGCGGACCGTCCAGTGAGGTCAGAGGTCAGAAAAGTGCAGTTTTCAGACAACGGTGGACACTGGACCGGCGCCGGCGGACACTGCCGACACTTCTGACATACGCACGCGTGCGGGGACACCTCCCCTACAACGCCACACTCTCGGATAAGCCCGAGAGGTGTAAAAAAAAGTGTGGCGGACCGTCCAGTGAGGTCAGAGGTGAGAAAAGTGCAGTTTTCAGACAACAGTGGACACTGGACAGGCACCGGTGGACACTGCCGACACTTCTGACATACGCACGCGTGCGGGGACACCTCCCCTACAACGCCACACTCTCGGATAAGCCCGAGAGGTGTAAAGAAAAGTGTGGCGGACCGTCCAGTGAGGTCAGAGGTCAGAAAAGTGCAGTTTTCAGACAACGGTGGACACTGGACCGGCACCGGCGGACACTGCCGACACTTCTGACATACGCACGCGTGCGGGGATACCTCCCCTACAACGCCACCATCTCGGATAAGCCCGAGAGATGTAAAAAAAAGTGTGGCGGACCGTCCAGTGAGGTCAGAGGTCAGAAAAGTGCAGTTTTCAGACAACGGTGGACACTGGACCGGCGCCGGCGGACACTGCCGACACTTCTGACATACGCACGCGTGCGGGGACACCTCCCCTACAACGCCACACTCTCGGATAAGCCCGAGAGGTGTAAAGAAAATTGTGGCGGACCGTCCAGTGAGGTCAGAGGTCAGAAAAGTGCAGTTTTCAGACAACGGTGGACACTGGACCGGCGCCGGCGGACACTGCCGACACTTCTGACATACGCACGCGTGCGGGGACACCTCCCCTACAACGCCACACTCTCGGATAAGCCCGAGAGATGTAAAAAAAAGTGTGGCGGACCGTCCAGTGAGGTCAGAGGTCAGAAAAGTGCAGTTTTCAGACAACGGTGGACACTGGACCGGCGCCGGCGGACACTGCCGACACTTCTGACATACGCACGCGTGCGGGGACACCTCCCCTACAACGCCAGACTCTCGGATAAGCCCGAGAGGTGTAAAGAAAAGTGTGGCGGACCGTCCAGTGAGGTCAGAGGTCAGAAAAGTGCAGTTTTCAGACAACGGTGGACACTGGACCGGCGCCGGCGGACACTGCCGACACTTCTGACATACGCACGCGTGCGGGGACACCTCCCCTACAACGCCAGACTCTCGGATAAGCCCGAGAGGTGTAAAGAAAAGTGTGGCGGACCGTCCAGTGAGGTCAGAGGTCAGAAAAGTGCAGTTTTCAGACAACGGTGGACACTGGACCGGCGCCGGCGGACACTGCCGACACTTCTGACATACGCACGCGTGCGGGGACACCTCCCCTACAACGCCAGACTCTCGGATAAGCCCGAGAGGTGTAAAGAAAAGTGTGGCGGACCGTCCAGTGAGGTCAGAGGTCAGAAAAGTGCAGTTTTCAGACAACGGTGGACACTGGACCGGCGCCGGCGGACACTGCCGACACTTCTGACATACGCACGCGTGCGGGGACACCTCCCCTACAACGCCAAACTCTCGGAGAAGCCCGAGAGATGTAAAAAAAAGTGTGGCGGACCGTCCAGTGAGGTCAGAGGTCAGAAAAGTGCAGTTTTCAGACAACGGTGGACACTGGACCGGCGCCGGCGGACACTGCCGACACTTCTGACATACGCACGCGTGCGGGGACACCTCCCCTACAACGCCAGACTCTCGGATAAGCCCGAGAGGTGTAAAGAAAAGTGTGGCGGACCGTCCAGTGAGGTCAGAGGTCAGAAAAGTGCAGTTTTCAGACAACGGTGGACACTGGACCGGCGCCGGCGGACACTGCCGACACTTCTGACATACGCACGCGTGCGGGGACACCTCCCCTACAACGCCACACTCTCGGATAAGCCCGAGAGATGTAAAAAAAAGTGTGGCGGACCGTCCAGTGAGGTCAGAGGTCAGAAAAGTGCAGTTTTCAGACAACGGTGGACACTGGACCGGCGCCGGCGGACACTGCCGACACTTCTGACATACGCACGCGTGCGGGGACACCTCCCCTACAACGCCACACTCTCGGATAAGCCCGAGAGATGTAAAAAAAAGTGTGGCGGACCGTCCAGTGAGGTCAGAAGTCAGAAAAGTGCAGTTTTCAGACAACAGTGGACACTGGACAGGCACCGGTGGACACTGCCGACACTTCTGACATACGCACGCGTGCGGGGACACCTCCCCTACAACGCCACATTCTCGGAAAAGCCCGAGAGGTGTAAAGAAAAGTTTGGCGGACCGTCCAGTGAGGTCAGAGGTCAGAAAAGTGCAGTTTTCAGACAACGGTGGACACTGGACCGGCGCCGGCGGACACTGCCGACACTTCTGACATACGCACGCGTGCGGGGACA
Organism: Gymnoscopelus braueri; assembly: GCF_963280865.1. NCBI lineage: Eukaryota > Metazoa > Chordata > Actinopteri > Myctophiformes > Myctophidae > Gymnoscopelus > Gymnoscopelus braueri. The sequence goes on along the minus strand of NW_027660552.1, from coordinate 324,590 downwards.
CCTCCCCTAAAACGCCACACTCTCGGATAAGCCCGAGAGGTGTAAAAAAAAGTGTGGCGGACCGTCCAGTGAGGTCAGAGGTCAGAAAAGTGCAGTTTTCAGACAACAGTGGACACTGGACAGGCACCGGTGGACACTGCCGACACTTCTGACATACGCACGCGTGCGGGGACACCTCCCCTACAACGCCACACTCTCGGATAAGCCCGAGAGGTGTAAAGAAAAGTGTGGCGGACCGTCCAGTGAGGTCAGAGGTCAGAAAAGTGCAGTTTTCAGACAACGGTGGACACTGGACCGGCGCCGGCGGACACTGCCGACACTTCTGACATACGCACGCGTGCGGGGACACCTCCCCTACAACGCCAGACTCTCGGATAAGCCCGAGAGGTGTAAAGAAAAGTGTGGCGGACCGTCCAGTGAGGTCAGAGGTCAGAAAAGTGCAGTTTTCAGACAACGGTGGACACTGGACCGGCGCCGGCGGACACTGCCGACACTTCTGACATACGCACGCGTGCGGGGACACCTCCCCTACAACGCCACACTCTCGGATAAGCCCGAGAGATGTAAAAAAAAGTGTGGCGGACCGTCCAGTGAGGTCAGAGGTCAGAAAAGTGCAGTTTTCAGACAACGGTGGACACTGGACCGGCGCCGGCGGACACTGCCGACACTTCTGACATACGCACGCGTGCGGGGACACCTCCCCTACAACGCCAGACTCTCGGATAAGCCCGAGAGGTGTAAAGAAAAGTGTGGCGGACCGTCCAGTGAGGTCAGAGGTCAGAAAAGTGCAGTTTTCAGACAACGGTGGACACTGGACCGGCGCCGGCGGACACTGCCGACACTTCTGACATACGCACGCGTGCGGGGACACCTCCCCTACAACGCCACACTCTCGGATAAGCCCGAGAAGTGTAAAGAAAAGTGTGGCGGACCGTCCAGTGAGGTCAGAGGTCAGAAAAGTGCAGTTTTCAGACAACGGTGGACACTGGACCGGCGCCGGCGGACACTGCCGACACTTCTGACATACGCACGCGTGCGGGGACACCTCCCCTACAACGCCACACTCTCGGATAAGCCCGAGAGATGTAAAAAAAAGTGTGGCGGACCGTCCAGTGAGGTCAGAGGTCAGAAAAGTGCAGTTTTCAGACAACAGTGGACACTGGACAGGCACCGGTGGACACTGCCGACACTTCTGACATACGCACGCGTGCGGGGACACCTCCCCTACAACGCCACATTCTCGGAAAAGCCCGAGAGGTGTAAAGAAAAGTTTGGCGGACCGTCCAGTGAGGTCAGAGGTCAGAAAAGTGCAGTTTTCAGACAACGGTGGACACTGGACCGGCGCCGGCGGACACTGCCGACACTTCTGACATACGCACGCGTGCGGGGACACCTCCCCTAAAACGCCACACTCTCGGATAAGCCCGAGAGGTGTAAAAAAAAGTGTGGCGGACCGTCCAGTGAGGTCAGAGGTCAGAAAAGTGCAGTTTTCAGACAACAGTGGACACTGGACAGGCACCGGTGGACACTGCCGACACTTCTGACATACGCACGCGTGCGGGGACACCTCCCCTACAACGCCACACTCTCGGATAAGCCCGAGAGGTGTAAAGAAAAGTGTGGCGGACCGTCCAGTGAGGTCAGAGGTCAGAAAAGTGCAGTTTTCAGACAACGGTGGACACTGGACCGGCGCCGGCGGACACTGCCGACACTTCTGACATACGCACGCGTGCGGGGACACCTCCCCTACAACGCCAGACTCTCGGATAAGCCCGAGAGTTGTAAAGAAAAGTGTGGCGGACCGTCCAGTGAGGTCAGAGGTCAGAAAAGTGCAGTTTTCAGACAACGGTGGACACTGGACCGGCGCCGGCGGACACTGCCGACACTTCTGACATACGCACGCGTGCGGGGACACCTCCCCTACAACGCCACACTCTCGGATAAGCCCGAGAGATGTAAAAAAAAGTGTGGCGGACCGTCCAGTGAGGTCAGAGGTCAGAAAAGTGCAGTTTTCAGACAACGGTGGACACTGGACCGGCGCCGGCGGACACTGCCGACACTTCTGACATACGCACGCGTGCGGGGACACCTCCCCTACAACGCCAGACTCTCGGATAAGCCCGAGAGGTGTAAAGAAAAGTTTGGCGGACCGTCCAGTGAGGTCAGAGGTCAAAAAAGTGCAGTTTTCAGACAACGGTGGACACTGGACCGGCGCCGGCGGACACTGCCGACACTTCTGACATACGCACGCGTGCGGGGACACCTCCCCTACAACGCCAGACTCTCGGATAAGCCCGAGAGGTGTAAAGAAAAGTGTGGCGGACCGTCCAGTGAGGTCAGAGGTCAGAAAAGTGCAGTTTTCAGACAACGGTGGACACTGGACCGGCGCCGGCGGACACTGCCGACACTTCTGACATACGCACGAGTGCAGGGACACCTCCCCTACAACGCCACACTCTCGGATAAGCCCGAGAGATGTAAAAAAAAGTGTGGCGGACCGTCCAGTGAGGTCAGAGGTCAGAAAAGTGCAGTTTTCAGACAACGGTGGACACTGGACCGGCGCCGGCGGACACTGCCGACACTTCTGACATACGCACGCGTGCGGGGACACCTCACCTACAACGCCACACTCTCGGATAAGCCCGAGAGATGTAAAAAAAAGTGTGGCGGACCGTCCAGTGAGGTCAGAGGTCAGAAAAGTGCAGTTTTCAGACAACGGTGGACACTGGACCGGCGCCGGCGGACACTGCCGACACTTCTGACATACGCACGCGTGCGGGGACACCTCCCCTACAACGCCACACTCTCGGATAAGCCCGAGAGGTGTAAAAAAAAGTGTGGCGGACCGTCCAGTGAGGTCAGAGGTCAGAAAAGTGCCGTTTTCAGACAACAGTGGACACTGGACAGGCACCGGTGGACACTGCCGACACTTCTGACATACGCACGCGTGCGGGGACACCTCCCCTACAACGCCAGACTCTCGGATAAGCCCGAGAGGTGTAAAGAAAAGTGTGGCGGACCGTCCAGTGAGGTCAGAGGTCAGAAAAGTGCAGTTTTCAGACAACGGTGGACACTGGACCGGCGCCGGCGGACACTGCCGACACTTCTGACATACGCACGCGTGCAGGGACACCTCCCCTACAACGCCACACTCTCGGATAAGCCCGAGAGATGTAAAAAAAAGTGTGGCGGACCGTCCAGTGAGGTCAGAGGTCAGAAAGGTGCAGTTCTCAGACAACGGTGGACACTGGACCGGCGCCGGCGGACACTGCCGACACTTCTGACATACGCACGCGTGCGGGGACACCTCCCCTACAACCCACACTCTCGGATAAGCCCGAGAGATGTAAAAAAAAGTGTGGCGGACCGTCCAGTGAGGTCAGAGGTCAGAAAAGTGCAGTTTTCAGACAACGGTGGACACTGGACCGGCGCCGGCGGACACTGCCGACACTTCTGACATACGCACGCGTGCGGGGACACCTCCCCTACAACGCCACACTCTCGGATAAGCCCGAGAGGTGTAAAGAAAAGTGTGGCGGACCGTCCAGTGAAGTCAGAGGTCAGAAAAGTGCAGTTTTCAGACAACGGTGGACACTGGACAGGCGCCGGCGGACACTGCCGACACTTCTGACATACGCACGCGTGCGGGGACACCTCCCCTACAATGCCAAACTCTCGGATAAGCCCGAGAGATGTAAAAAAAAGTGTGGCGGACCGTCCAGTGAGGTCAGAGGTCAGAAAAGTGCAGTTTTCAGACAACGGTGGACACTGGACCGGCGCCGGCGGACACTGCCGACACTTTTGACATACGCACGCGTGCGGGGACACCTCCCCTACAACGCCACACTCTCGGATAAGCCCGAGAGGTGTAAAGAAAAGTGTGGCGGACCGTCCAGTGAGGTCAGAGGTCAGAAAAGTGCAGTTTTCAGACAACGGTGGACACTGGACCGGCGCCGGCGGACACTGCCGACACTTCTGACATACGCACGCGTGCGGGGACACCTCCCCTACAACGCCAGACTCTCGGATAAGCCCGAGAGGTGTAAAGAAAAGTGTGGCGGACCGTCCAGTGAGGTCAGAGGTCAGAAAAGTGCAGTTTTCAGACAACGGTGGACACTGGACCGGCACCGGTGGACACTGCCGACACTTCTGACATACGCACGCGTGCGGGGACACCTCCCCTACAACGCCACACTCTCGGATAAGCCCGAGAGATGTAAAAAAAAGTGTGGCGGACCGTCCAGTGAGGTCAGAGGTCAGAAAAGTGCAGTTTTCAGACAACGGTGGACACTGGACCGGCGCCGGCGGACACTGCCGACACTTCTGACATACGCACGCGTGCGGGGACACCTCCCCTACAACCCACACTCTCGGATAAGCCCGAGAGATGTAAAAAAAAGTTTGGCGGACCGTCCAGTGAGGTCAGAGGTCAGAAAAGTGCAGTTTTCAGACAACGGTGGACACTGGACCGGCGCCGGCGGACACTGCCGACACTTCTGACATACGCACGCGTGCGGGGACACCTCCCCTACAACGCCACACTCTCGGATAAGCCCGAGAGGTGTAAAGAAAAGTGTGGCGGACCGTCCAGTGAGGTCAGAGGTCAGAAAAGTGCAGTTTTCAGACAACGGTGGACACTGGACCGGCGCCGGCGGACACTGCCGACACTTCTGACATACGCACGAGTGCGGGGACACCTCCCCTACAACGCCACACTCTCGGATAAGCCCGAGAGATGTAAAAAAAAGTGTGGCGGACCGTCCAGTGAGGTCAGAGGTCAGAAAAGTGCAGTTTTCAGACAACGGTGGACACTGGACCGGCGCCGGCGGACACTGCCGACACTTTTGACATACGCACGCGTGCGGGGACACCTCCCCTACAACGCCACACTCTCGGATAAGCCCGAGAGGTGTAAAGAAAAGTGTGGCGGACCGTCCAGTGAGGTCAGAGGTCAGAAAAGTGCAGTTTTCAGACAACGGTGGACACTGGACCGGCGCCGGCGGACACTGCCGACACTTCTGACATACGCACGCGTGCGGGGACACCTCCCCTACAACGCCACACTCTCGGATAAGCCCGAGAGGTGTAAAGAAAAGTGTGGCGGACCGTCCAGTGAGGTCAGAGGTCAGAAAAGTGCAGTTTTCAGACAACGGTGGACACTGGACCGGCGCCGGCGGACACTGCCGACACTTCTGACATACGCACGCGTGCGGGGACACCTCCCCTACAACGCCAGACTCTCGGATAAGCCCGAGAGGTGTAAAGAAAAGTGTGGCGGACCGTCCAGTGAGGTCAGAGGTCAGAAAAGTGCAGTTTTCAGACAACGGTGGACACTGGACCGGCGCCGGCGGACACTGCCGACACTTCTGACATACGCACGCGTGCGGGGACACCTCCCCTACAACGCCAGACTCTCGGATAAGCCCGAGAGATGTAAAAAAAAGTGTGGCGGACCGTCCAGTGAGGTCAGAGGTCAGAAAAGTGCAGTTTTCAGACAACGGTGGACACTGGACCGGCGCCGGCGGACACTGCCGACACTTCTGACATACGCACGCGTGCGGGGACACCTCCCCTACAACGCCACACTCTCGGATAAGCCCGAGAGGTGTAAAAAAAAGTGTGGCGGACCGTCCAGTGAGGTCAGAGGTCAGAAAAGTGCCGTTTTCAGACAACAGTGGACACTGGACAGGCACCGGTGGACACTGCCGACACTTCTGACATACGCACGCGTGCGGGGACACCTCCCCTACAACGCCAAACTCTCGGATAAGCCCGAGAGGTGTAAAGAAAAGTGTGGCGGACCGTCCAGTGAGGTCAGAGGTCAGAAAAGTGCCGTTTTCAGACAACAGTGGACACTGGACAGGCACCGGTGGACACTGCCGACACTTCTGACATACGCACGCGTGCGGGGACACCTCCCCTACAACGCCAAACTCTCGGATAAGCCCGAGAGGTGTAAAGAAAAGTGTGGCGGACCGTCCAGTGAGGTCAGAGGTCAGAAAAGTGCAGTTTTCAGACAACGGTGGACACTGGACCGGCGCCGGCGGACACTGCCGACACTTCTGACATACGCACGCGTGCAGGGACACCTCCCCTACAACGCCACACTCTCGGATAAGCCCGAGAGATGTAAAAAAAAGTGTGGCGGACCGTCCAGTGAGGTCAGAGGTCAGAAAGGTGCAGTTCTCAGACAACGGTGGACACTGGACCGGCGCCGGCGGACACTGCCGACACTTCTGACATACGCACGCGTGCGGGGACACCTCCCCTACAACCCACACTCTCGGATAAGCCCGAGAGATGTAAAAAAAAGTGTGGCGGACCGTCCAGTGAGGTCAGAGGTCAGAAAAGTGCAGTTTTCAGACAACGGTGGACACTGGACCGGCGCCGGCGGACACTGCCGACACTTCTGACATACGCACGCGTGCGGGGACACCTCCCCTACAACGCCACACTCTCGGATAAGCCCGAGAGGTGTAAAGAAAAGTGTGGCGGACCGTCCAGTGAAGTCAGAGGTCAGAAAAGTGCAGTTTTCAGACAACGGTGGACACTGGACAGGCGCCGGCGGACACTGCCGACACTTCTGACATACGCACGCGTGCGGGGACACCTCCCCTACAATGCCAAACTCTCGGATAAGCCCGAGAGATGTAAAAAAAAGTGTGGCGGACCGTCCAGTGAGGTCAGAGGTCAGAAAAGTGCAGTTTTCAGACAACGGTGGACACTGGACCGGCGCCGGCGGACACTGCCGACACTTTTGACATACGCACGCGTGCGGGGACACCTCCCCTACAACGCCACACTCTCGGATAAGCCCGAGAGGTGTAAAGAAAAGTGTGGCGGACCGTCCAGTGAGGTCAGAGGTCAGAAAAGTGCAGTTTTCAGACAACGGTGGACACTGGACCGGCGCCGGCGGACACTGCCGACACTTCTGACATACGCACGCGTGCGGGGACACCTCCCCTACAACGCCAGACTCTCGGATAAGCCCGAGAGGTGTAAAGAAAAGTGTGGCGGACCGTCCAGTGAGGTCAGAGGTCAGAAAAGTGCAGTTTTCAGACAACGGTGGACACTGGACCGGCACCGGTGGACACTGCCGACACTTCTGACATACGCACGCGTGCGGGGACACCTCCCCTACAACGCCACACTCTCGGATAAGCCCGAGAGATGTAAAAAAAAGTGTGGCGGACCGTCCAGTGAGGTCAGAGGTCAGAAAAGTGCAGTTTTCAGACAACGGTGGACACTGGACCGGCGCCGGCGGACACTGCCGACACTTCTGACATACGCACGCGTGCGGGGACACCTCCCCTACAACCCACACTCTCGGATAAGCCCGAGAGATGTAAAAAAAAGTTTGGCGGACCGTCCAGTGAGGTCAGAGGTCAGAAAAGTGCAGTTTTCAGACAACGGTGGACACTGGACCGGCGCCGGCGGACACTGCCGACACTTCTGACATACGCACGCGTGCGGGGACACCTCCCCTACAACGCCACACTCTCGGATAAGCCCGAGAGGTGTAAAGAAAAGTGTGGCGGACCGTCCAGTGAGGTCAGAGGTCAGAAAAGTGCAGTTTTCAGACAACGGTGGACACTGGACCGGCGCCGGCGGACACTGCCGACACTTCTGACATACGCACGAGTGCGGGGACACCTCCCCTACAACGCCACACTCTCGGATAAGCCCGAGAGATGTAAAAAAAAGTGTGGCGGACCGTCCAGTGAGGTCAGAGGTCAGAAAAGTGCAGTTTTCAGACAACGGTGGACACTGGACCGGCGCCGGCGGACACTGCCGACACTTTTGACATACGCACGCGTGCGGGGACACCTCCCCTACAACGCCACACTCTCGGATAAGCCCGAGAGGTGTAAAGAAAAGTGTGGCGGACCGTCCAGTGAGGTCAGAGGTCAGAAAAGTGCAGTTTTCAGACAACGGTGGACACTGGACCGGCGCCGGCGGACACTGCCGACACTTCTGACATACGCACGCGTGCGGGGACACCTCCCCTACAACGCCACACTCTCGGATAAGCCCGAGAGGTGTAAAGAAAAGTGTGGCGGACCGTCCAGTGAGGTCAGAGGTCAGAAAAGTGCAGTTTTCAGACAACGGTGGACACTGGACCGGCGCCGGCGGACACTGCCGACACTTCTGACATACGCACGCGTGCGGGGACACCTCCCCTACAACGCCAGACTCTCGGATAAGCCCGAGAGGTGTAAAGAAAAGTGTGGCGGACCGTCCAGTGAGGTCAGAGGTCAGAAAAGTGCAGTTTTCAGACAACGGTGGACACTGGACCGGCGCCGGCGGACACTGCCGACACTTCTGACATACGCACGCGTGCGGGGACACCTCCCCTACAACGCCAGACTCTCGGATAAGCCCGTGAGATGTAAAAAAAAGTGTGGCGGACCGTCCAGTGAGGTCAGAGGTCAGAAAAGTGCAGTTTTCAGACAACGGTGGACACTGGACCGGCGCCGGCGGACACTGCCGACACTTCTGACATACGCACGCGTGCGGGGACACCTCCCCTACAACGCCACACTCTCGGATAAGCCCGAGAGGTGTAAAAAAAAGTGTGGCGGACCGTCCAGTGAGGTCAGAGGTCAGAAAAGTGCCGTTTTCAGACAACAGTGGACACTGGACAGGCACCGGTGGACACTGCCGACACTTCTGACATACGCACGCGTGCGGGGACACCTCCCCTACAACGCCAAACTCTCGGATAAGCCCGAGAGGTGTAAAGAAAAGTGTGGCGGACCGTCCAGTGAGGTCAGAGGTCAGAAAAGTGCCGTTTTCAGACAACAGTGGACACTGGACAGGCACCGGTGGACACTGCCGACACTTCTGACATACGCACGCGTGCGGGGACACCTCCCCTACAACGCCAAACTCTCGGATAAGCCCGAGAGGTGTAAAGAAAAGTGTGGCGGACCGTCCAGTGAGGTCAGAGGTCAGAAAAGTGCAGTTTTCAGACAACGGTGGACACTGGACCGGCGCCGGCGGACACTGCCGACACTTCTGACATACGCACGCGTGCGGGGACACCTCCCCTACAACGCCAGACTCTCGGATAAGCCCGAGAGGTGTAAGGAAAAGTGTGGCGGACCGTCCAGTGAGGTCAGAGGTCAGAAAAGTGCAGTTTTCAGACAACGGTGGACACTGGACCGGCGCCGGCGGACACTGCCGACACTTCTGACATACGCACGCGTGCGGGGACACCTCCCCTACAACGCCACACTCTCGGATAAGCCCGAGAGGTGTAAAAAAAAGTGTGGCGGACCGTCCAGTGAGGTCAGAGGTCAGAAAAGTGCCGTTTTCAGACAACAGTGGACACTGGACAGGCACCGGTGGACACTGCCGACACTTCTGACATACGCACGCGTGCGGGGACACCTCCCCTACAACGCCACACTCTCGGATAAGCCCGAGAGGTGTAAAGAAAAGTGTGGCGGACCGTCCAGTGAGGTCAGAGGTCAGAAAAGTGCAGTTTTCAGACAACGGTGGACATTGGACCGGCGCCGGCGGACACTGCCGACACTTCTGACATACGCACGCGTGCGGGGACACCTCCCCTACAACGCCACACTCTCGGATAAGCCCGAGAGATGTAAAAAAAAGTGTGGCGGACCGTCCAGTGAGGTCAGAGGTCAGAAAAGTGCAGTTTTCAGACAACGGTGGACACTGGACCGGCGCCGGCGGACACTGCCGACACTTCTGACATACGCACGCGTGCGGGGACACCTCCCCTACAACGCCAGACTCTCGGATAAGCCCGAGAGGTGTAAAGAAAAGTGTGGCGGACCGTCCAGTGAGGTCAGAGGTCAGAAAAGTGCCGTTTTCAGACAACAGTGGACACTGGACAGGCACCGGTGGACACTGCCGACATTTCTGACATACGCACGCGTGCGGGGACACCTCCCCTACAACGCCAGACTCTCGGATAAGCCCGAGAGGTGTAAAGAAAAGTGTGGCGGACCGTCCAGTGAGGTCAGAGGTCAGAAAAGTGCCGTTTTCAGACAACGGTGGACACTGGACCGGCGCCGGCGGACACTGCCGACATTTCTGACATACGCACGCGTGCGGGGACACCTCCCCTACAACGCCAGACTCTCGGATAAGCCCGAGAGGTGTAAAGAAAAGTGTGGCGGACCGTCCAGTGAGGTCAGAGGTCAGAAAAGTGCAGTTTTCAGACAACGGTGGACACTGGACCGGCGCCGGCGGACACTGCCGACACTTCTGACATACGCACGCGTGCGGGGACACCTCCCCTACAACGCCACACTCTCGGAGAAGCCCGAGAGATGTAAAAAAAAGTGTGGCGGACCGTCCAGTGAGGTCAGAGGTCAGAAAAGTGCAGTTTTCAGACAACGGTGGACACTGGACCGGCGCCGGCGGACACTGCCGACACTTCTGACATACGCACGCGTGCGGGGACACCTCCCCTACAACGCCAGACTCTCGGATAAGCCCGAGAGGTGTAAAGAAAAGTGTGGCGGACCGTCCAGTGAGGTCAGAGGTCAGAAAAGTGCAGTTTTCAGACAACGGTGGACACTGGACCGGCGCCGGCGGACACTGCCGACACTTCTGACATACGCACGCGTGCGGGGACACCTCCCCTACAACGCCACACTCTCGGATAAGCCCGAGAGATGTAAAAAAAAGTGTGGCGGACCGTCCAGTGAGGTCAGAGGTCAGAAAAGTGCAGTTTTCAGACAACGGTGGACACTGGACCGGCGCCGGCGGACACTGCCGACACTTCTGACATACGCACGCGTGCGGGGACACCTCCCCTACAACGCCACACTCTCGGATAAGCCCGAGAGATGTAAAAAAAAGTGTGGCGGACCGTCCAGTGAGGTCAGAGGTCAGAAAAGTGCAGTTTTCAGACAACAGTGGACACTGGACAGGCACCGGTGGACACTGCCGACACTTCTGACATACGCACGCGTGCGGGGACACCTCCCCTACAACGCCACATTCTCGGAAAAGCCCGAGAGGTGTAAAGAAAAGTTTGGCGGACCGTCCAGTGAGGTCAGAGGTCAGAAAAGTGCAGTTTTCAGACAACGGTGGACACTGGACCGGCGCCGGCGGACACTGCCGACACTTCTGACATACGCACGCGTGCGGGGACACCTCCCCTACAACGCCAGACTCTCGGATAAGCCCGAGAGGTGTAAAGAAAAGTGTGGCGGACCGTCCAGTGAGGTCAGAGGTCAGAAAAGTGCAGTTTTCAGACAACGGTGGACACTGGACCGGCGCCGGCGGACACTGCCGACACTTCTGACATACGCACGCGTGCGGGGACACCTCCCCTACAACGCCAGACTCTCGGATAAGCCCGAGAGGTGTAAAGAAAAGTGTGGCGGACCGTCCAGTGAGGTCAGAGGTCAGAAAAGTGCAGTTTTCAGACAACGGTGGACACTGGACCGGCGCCGGCGGACACTGCCGACACTTCTGACATACGCACGAGTGCGGGGACACCTCCCCTACAACGCCACACTCTCGGATAAGCCCGAGAGATGTAAAAAAAAGTGTGGCGGACCGTCCAGTGAGGTCAGAGGTCAGAAAAGTGCAGTTTTCAGACAACGGTGGACACTGGACCGGCGCCGGCGGACACTGCCGACACTTTTGACATACGCACGCGTGCGGGGACACCTCCCCTACAACGCCACACTCTCGGATAAGCCCGAGAGGTGTAAAGAAAAGTGTGGCGGACCGTCCAGTGAGGTCAGAGGTCAGAAAAGTGCAGTTTTCAGACAACGGTGGACACTGGACCGGCGCCGGCGGACACTGCCGACACTTCTGACATACGCACGCGTGCGGGGACACCTCCCCTACAACGCCACACTCTCGGATAAGCCCGAGAGGTGTAAAGAAAAGTGTGGCGGACCGTCCAGTGAGGTCAGAGGTCAGAAAAGTGCAGTTTTCAGACAACGGTGGACACTGGACCGGCGCCGGCGGACACTGCCGACACTTCTGACATACGCACGCGTGCGGGGACACCTCCCCTACAACGCCAGACTCTCGGATAAGCCCGAGAGGTGTAAAGAAAAGTGTGGCGGACCGTCCAGTGAGGTCAGAGGTCAGAAAAGTGCAGTTTTCAGACAACGGTGGACACTGGACCGGCGCCGGCGGACACTGCCGACACTTCTGACATACGCACGCGTGCGGGGACACCTCCCCTACAACGCCACACTCTCGGATAAGCCCGAGAGATGTAAAAAAAAGTGTGGCGGACCGTCCAGTGAGGTCAGAGGTCAGAAAAGTGCAGTTTTCAGACAACGGTGGACACTGGACAGGCACCGGTGGACACTGCCGACACTTCTGACATACGCACGCGTGCGGGGACACCTCCCCTACAACGCCAAACTCTCGGATAAGCCCGAGAGGTGTAAAGAAAAGTGTGGCGGACCGTCCAGTGAGGTCAGAGGTCAGAAAAGTGCAGTTTTCAGACAACGGTGGACACTGGACCGGCGCCGGCGGACACTGCCGACACTTCTGACATACGCACGCGTGCGGGGACACCTCCCCTACAACGCCAGACTCTCGGATAAGCCCGAGAGGTGTAAGGAAAAGTGTGGCGGACCGTCCAGTGAGGTCAGAGGTCAGAAAAGTGCAGTTTTCAGACAACGGTGGACACTGGACCGGCGCCGGCGGACACTGCCGACACTTCTGACATACGCACGCGTGCGGGGACACCTCCCCTACAACGCCACACTCTCGGATAAGCCCGAGAGGTGTAAAAAAAAGTGTGGCGGACCGTCCAGTGAGGTCAGAGGTCAGAAAAGTGCCGTTTTCAGACAACAGTGGACACTGGACAGGCACCGGTGGACACTGCCGACACTTCTGACATACGCACGCGTGCGGGGACACCTCCCCTACAACGCCACACTCTCGGATAAGCCCGAGAGGTGTAAAGAAAAGTGTGGCGGACCGTCCAGTGAGGTCAGAGGTCAGAAAAGTGCAGTTTTCAGACAACGGTGGACATTGGACCGGCGCCGGCGGACACTGCCGACACTTCTGACATACGCACGCGTGCGGGGACACCTCCCCTACAACGCCACACTCTCGGATAAGCCCGAGAGATGTAAAAAAAAGTGTGGCGGACCGTCCAGTGAGGTCAGAGGTCAGAAAAGTGCAGTTTTCAGACAACGGTGGACACTGGACCGGCGCCGGCGGACACTGCCGACACTTCTGACATACGCACGCGTGCGGGGACACCTCCCCTACAACGCCAGACTCTCGGATAAGCCCGAGAGGTGTAAAGAAAAGTGTGGCGGACCGTCCAGTGAGGTCAGAGGTCAGAAAAGTGCCGTTTTCAGACAACAGTGGACACTGGACAGGCACCGGTGGACACTGCCGACACTTCTGACATACGCACGCGTGCGGGGACACCTCCCCTACAACGCCACACTCTCGGATAAGCCCGAGAGATGTAAAAAAAAGTGTGGCGGACCGTCCAGTGAGGTCAGAGGTCAGAAAAGTGCAGTTTTCAGACAACGGTGGACACTGGACCGGCGCCGGCGGACACTGCCGACACTTCTGACATACGCACGCGTGCGGGGACACCTCCCCTACAACGCCAGACTCTCGGATAAGCCCGAGAGGTGTAAAGAAAAGTGTGGCGGACCGTCCAGTGAGGTCAGAGGTCAGAAAAGTGCCGTTTTCAGACAACAGTGGACACTGGACAGGCACCGGTGGACACTGCCGACACTTCTGACATACGCACGCGTGCGGGGACACCTCCCCTACAACGCCAGACTCTCGGATAAGCCCGAGAGGTGTAAAGAAAAGTGTGGCGGACCGTCCAGTGAGGTCAGAGGTCAGAAAAGTGCCGTTTTCAGACAACAGTGGACACTGGACAGGCACCGGTGGACACTGCCGACACTTCTGACATACGCACGCGTGCGGGGACACCTCCCCTACAACGCCAGACTCTCGGATAAGCCCGAGAGGTGTAAAGAAAAGTGTGGCGGACCGTCCAGTGAGGTCAGAGGTCAGAAAAGTGCAGTTTTCAGACAACGGTGGACACTGGACCGGCGCCGGCGGACACTGCCGACACTTCTGACATACGCACGCGTGCGGGGACACCTCCCCTACAACGCCACACTCTCGGATAAGCCCGAGAGGTGTAAAGAAAAGTGTGGCGGACCGTCCAGTGAGGTCAGAGGTCAGAAAAGTGCAGTTTTCAGACAACGGTGGACACTGGACCGGCGCCGGCGGACACTGCCGACACTTCTGACATACGCACGCGTGCGGGGACACCTCCCCTACAACGCCAGACTCTCGGATAAGCCCGAGAGGTGTAAAGAAAAGTGTGGCGGACCGTCCAGTGAGGTCAGAGGTCAGAAAAGTGCAGTTTTCAGACAACAGTGGACACTGGACAGGCAACCGTGGACACTGCCGACACTTCTGACATACGCACGCGTGCGGGGACACCTCCCCTACAACGCCACACTCTCGGATAAGCCCGAGAGGTGTAAAGAAAAGTGTGGCGGACCGTCCAGTGAGGTCAGAGGTCAGAAAAGTGCAGTTTTCAGACAACAGTGGACACTGGACAGGCACCGGTGGACACTGCCGACACTTCTGACATACGCACGCGTGCGGGGACACCTCCCCTACAACGCCACACTCTCGGATAAGCCCGAGAGGTGTAAAGAAAAGTGTGGCGGACCGTCCAGTGAGGTCAGAGGTCAGAAAAGTGCAGTTTTCAGACAACGGTGGACACTGGACAGGCACCGGTGGACACTGCCGACACTTCTGACATATGCACGCGTGCGGGGACACCTCCCCTACAACGCCAGACTCTCGGATAAGCCCGAGAGGTGTAAAGAAAAGTGTGGCGGACCGTCCAGTGAGGTCAGAGGTCAGAAAAGTGCAGTTTTCAGACAACGGTGGACACTGGACCGGCGCCGGCGGACACTGCCGACACTTCTGACATACGCACGCGTGCGGGGACACCTCCCCTACAACGCCAGACTCTCGGATAAGCCCGAGAGGTGTAAAGAAAAGTGTGGCGGACCGTCCAGTGAGGTCAGAGGTCAGAAAAGTGCAGTTTTCAGACAACGGTGGACACTGGACCGGCGCCGGCGGACACTGCCGACACTTCTGACATACGCACGCGTGCGGGGACACCTCCCCTACAACGCCAGACTCTCGGATAAGCCCGAGAGGTGTAAAGAAAAGTGTGGCGGACCGTCCAGTGAGGTCAGAGGTCAGAAAAGTGCAGTTTTCAGACAACGGTGGACACTGGACCGGCGCCGGCGGACACTGCCGACACTTCTGACATACGCACGCGTGCGGGGACACCTCCCCTACAACGCCACACTCTCGGATAAGCCCGAGAGGTGTAAAAAAAAGTGTGGCGGACCGTCCAGTGAGGTCAGAGGTCAGAAAAGTGCCGTTTTCAGACAACAGTGGACACTGGACAGGCACCGGTGGACACTGCCGACACTTCTGACATACG
This sequence comes from Gymnoscopelus braueri, assembly GCF_963280865.1. Classification (NCBI taxonomy): domain Eukaryota; kingdom Metazoa; phylum Chordata; class Actinopteri; order Myctophiformes; family Myctophidae; genus Gymnoscopelus; species Gymnoscopelus braueri. The sequence goes on along the minus strand of NW_027660552.1, from coordinate 309,124 downwards.
CACGCGTGCGGGGACACCTCCCCTACAACGCCAAACTCTCGGATAAGCCCGAGAGGTGTAAAGAAAAGTGTGGCGGACCGTCCAGTGAGGTCAGAGGTCAGAAAAGTGCCGTTTTCAGACAACAGTGGACACTGGACAGGCACCGGTGGACACTGCCGACACTTCTGACATACGCACGCGTGCGGGGACACCTCCCCTACAACGCCAAACTCTCGGATAAGCCCGAGAGGTGTAAAGAAAAGTGTGGCGGACCGTCCAGTGAGGTCAGAGGTCAGAAAAGTGCAGTTTTCAGACAACGGTGGACACTGGACCGGCGCCGGCGGACACTGCCGACACTTCTGACATACGCACGCGTGCGGGGACACCTCCCCTACAACGCCAGACTCTCGGATAAGCCCGAGAGGTGTAAAGAAAAGTGTGGCGGACCGTCCAGTGAGGTCAGAGGTCATAAAAAGTGCAGTTTTCAGACAACGGTGGACACTGGACCGGCGCCGGTCCAGTGTCACCTCCCCTACAACGCCAAACTCTCGGATAAGCCCGAGAGGTGTAAAGAAAAGTGTGGCGGACCGTCCAGTGAGGTCAGAGGTCAGAAAAGTGCAGTTTTCAGACAACGGTGGACACTGGACCGGCGCCGGCGGACACTGCCGACACTTCTGACATACGCACGCGTGCGGGGACACCTCCCCTACAACGCCAGACTCTCGGATAAGCCCGAGAGGTGTAAGGAAAAGTGTGGCGGACCGTCCAGTGAGGTCAGAGGTCAGAAAAGTGCAGTTTTCAGACAACGGTGGACACTGGACCGGCGCCGGCGGACACTGCCGACACTTCTGACATACGCACGCGTGCGGGGACACCTCCCCTACAACGCCACACTCTCGGATAAGCCCGAGAGGTGTAAAAAAAAGTGTGGCGGACCGTCCAGTGAGGTCAGAGGTCAGAAAAGTGCCGTTTTCAGACAACAGTGGACACTGGACAGGCACCGGTGGACACTGCCGACACTTCTGACATACGCACGCGTGCGGGGACACCTCCCCTACAACGCCACACTCTCGGATAAGCCCGAGAGGTGTAAAGAAAAGTGTGGCGGACCGTCCAGTGAGGTCAGAGGTCAGAAAAGTGCAGTTTTCAGACAACGGTGGACATTGGACCGGCGCCGGCGGACACTGCCGACACTTCTGACATACGCACGCGTGCGGGGACACCTCCCCTACAACGCCACACTCTCGGATAAGCCCGAGAGATGTAAAAAAAAGTGTGGCGGACCGTCCAGTGAGGTCAGAGGTCAGAAAAGTGCAGTTTTCAGACAACGGTGGACACTGGACCGGCGCCGGCGGACACTGCCGACACTTCTGACATACGCACGCGTGCGGGGACACCTCCCCTACAACGCCAGACTCTCGGATAAGCCCGAGAGGTGTAAAGAAAAGTGTGGCGGACCGTCCAGTGAGGTCAGAGGTCAGAAAAGTGCCGTTTTCAGACAACAGTGGACACTGGACAGGCACCGGTGGACACTGCCGACACTTCTGACATACGCACGCGTGCGGGGACACCTCCCCTACAACGCCACACTCTCGGATAAGCCCGAGAGATGTAAAAAAAAGTGTGGCGGACCGTCCAGTGAGGTCAGAGGTCAGAAAAGTGCAGTTTTCAGACAACGGTGGACACTGGACCGGCGCCGGCGGACACTGCCGACACTTCTGACATACGCACGCGTGCGGGGACACCTCCCCTACAACGCCAGACTCTCGGATAAGCCCGAGAGGTGTAAAGAAAAGTGTGGCGGACCGTCCAGTGAGGTCAGAGGTCAGAAAAGTGCCGTTTTCAGACAACAGTGGACACTGGACAGGCACCGGTGGACACTGCCGACACTTCTGACATACGCACGCGTGCGGGGACACCTCCCCTACAACGCCAGACTCTCGGATAAGCCCGAGAGGTGTAAAGAAAAGTGTGGCGGACCGTCCAGTGAGGTCAGAGGTCAGAAAAGTGCAGTTTTCAGACAACGGTGGACACTGGACCGGCGCCGGCGGACACTGCCGACACTTCTGACATACGCACGCGTGCGGGGACACCTCCCCTACAACGCCACACTCTCGGATAAGCCCGAGAGGTGTAAAGAAAAGTGTGGCGGACCGTCCAGTGAGGTCAGAGGTCAGAAAAGTGCAGTTTTCAGACAACGGTGGACACTGGACCGGCGCCGGCGGACACTGCCGACACTTCTGACATACGCACGCGTGCGGGGACACCTCCCCTACAACGCCAGACTCTCGGATAAGCCCGAGAGGTGTAAAGAAAAGTGTGGCGGACCGTCCAGTGAGGTCAAAGGTCAGAAAAGTGCAGTTTTCAGACAACAGTGGACACTGGACAGGCACCGGTGGACACTGCCGACACTTCTGACATACGCACGCGTGCGGGGACACCTCCCCTACAACGCCACACTCTCGGATAAGCCCGAGAGGTGTAAAGAAAAGTGTGGCGGACCGTCCAGTGAGGTCAGAGGTCAGAAAAGTGCAGTTTTCAGACAACAGTGGACACTGGACAGGCACCGGTGGACACTGCCGACACTTCTGACATACGCACGCGTGCGGGGACACCTCCCCTACAACGCCACACTCTCGGATAAGCCCGAGAGGTGTAAAGAAAAGTGTGGCGGACCGTCCAGTGAGGTCAGAGGTCAGAAAAGTGCAGTTTTCAGACAACGGTGGACACTGGACAGGCACCGGTGGACACTGCCGACACTTCTGACATATGCACGCGTGCGGGGACACCTCCCCTACAACGCCAGACTCTCGGATAAGCCCGAGAGGTGTAAAGAAAAGTGTGGCGGACCGTCCAGTGAGGTCAGAGGTCAGAAAAGTGCAGTTTTCAGACAACGGTGGACACTGGACCGGCGCCGGCGGACACTGCCGACACTTCTGACATACGCACGCGTGCGGGGACACCTCCCCTACAACGCCAGACTCTCGGATAAGCCCGAGAGGTGTAAAGAAAAGTGTGGCGGACCGTCCAGTGAGGTCAGAGGTCAGAAAAGTGCAGTTTTCAGACAACGGTGGACACTGGACCGGCGCCGGCGGACACTGCCGACACTTCTGACATACGCACGCGTGCGGGGACACCTCCCCTACAACGCCAGACTCTCGGATAAGCCCGAGAGGTGTAAAGAAAAGTGTGGCGGACCGTCCAGTGAGGTCAGAGGTCAGAAAAGTGCAGTTTTCAGACAACGGTGGACACTGGACCGGCGCCGGCGGACACTGCCGACACTTCTGACATACGCACGCGTGCGGGGACACCTCCCCTACAACGCCAGACTCTCGGATAAGCCCGAGAGGTGTAAAGAAAAGTGTGGCGGACCGTCCAGTGAGGTCAGAGGTCAGAAAAGTGCAGTTTTCAGACAACGGTGGACACTGGACCGGCGCCGGCGGACACTGCCGACACTTCTGACATACGCACGCGTGCGGGGACACCTCCCCTACAACGCCACACTCTCGGATAAGCCCGAGAGATGTAAAAAAAAGTGTGGCGGACCGTCCAGTGAGGTCAGAGGTCAGAAAAGTGCAGTTTTCAGACAACGGTGGACACTGGACCGGCGCCGGCGGACACTGCCGACACTTCTGACATACGCACGCGTGCGGGGACACCTCCCCTACAACGACACACTCTCGGATAAGCCCGAGAGATGTAAAAAAAAGTGTGGCGGACCGTCCAGTGAGGTCAGAGGTCAGAAAAGTGCAGTTTTCAGACAACGGTGGACACTGGACCGGCGCCGGCGGACACTGCCGACACTTCTGACATACGCACGCGTGCGGGGACACCTCCCCTACAACGCCACACTCTCGGATAAGCCCGAGAGGTGTAAAGAAAAGTGTGGCGGACCGTCCAGTGAGGTCAGAGGTCAGAAAAGTGCAGTTTTCAGACAACGGTGGACACTGGACCGGCGCCGGCGGACACTGCCGACACTTCTGACATACGCACGCGTGCGGGGACACCTCCCCTACAACGCCACACTCTCGGATAAGCCCGAGAGGTGTAAAAAAAAGTGTGGCGGACCGTCCAGTGAGGTCAGAGGTCAGAAAAGTGCCGTTTTCAGACAACAGTGGACACTGGACAGGCACCGGTGGACACTGCCGACACTTCTGACATACGCACGCGTGCGGGGACACCTCCCCTACAACGCCAAACTCTCGGATAAGCCCGAGAGGTGTAAAGAAAAGTGTGGCGGACCGTCCAGTGAGGTCAGAGGTCAGAAAAGTGCAGTTTTCAGACAACGGTGGACACTGGACCGGCGCCGGCGGACACTGCCGACACTTCTGACATACGCACGCGTGCGGGGACACCTCCCCTACAACGCCAGACTCTCGGATAAGCCCGAGAGGTGTAAAGAAAAGTGTGGCGGACCGTCCAGTGAGGTCAGAGGTCAGAAAAGTGCAGTTTTCAGACAACGGTGGACACTGGACCAGCGCCGGCGGACACTGCCGACAATTCTGACATACGCACGCGTGCGGGGACACCTCCCCTACAACGCCACACTCTCGGATAAGCCCGAGAGATGTAAAAAAAAGTGTGGCGGACCGTCCAGTGAGGTCAGAGGTCAGAAAAGTGCAGTTTTCAGACAACGGTGGACACTGGACCGGCGCCGGCGGACACTGCCGACACTTCTGACATACGCACGCGTGCGGGGACACCTCCCCTACAACGACACACTCTCGGATAAGCCCGAGAGATGTAAAAAAAAGTGTGGCGGACCGTCCAGTGAGGTCAGAGGTCAGAAAAGTGCAGTTTTCAGACAACGGTGGACACTGGACCGGCGCCGGCGGACACTGCCGACACTTCTGACATACGCACGCGTGCGGGGACACCTCCCCTACAACGCCACACTCTCGGATAAGCCCGAGAGGTGTAAAGAAAAGTGTGGCGGACCGTCCAGTGAGGTCAGAGGTCAGAAAAGTGCAGTTTTCAGACAACGGTGGACACTGGACCGGCGCCGGCGGACACTGCCGACACTTCTGACATACGCACGCGTGCGGGGACACCTCCCCTACAACGCCACACTCTCGGATAAGCCCGAGAGGTGTAAAAAAAAGTGTGGCGGACCGTCCAGTGAGGTCAGAGGTCAGAAAAGTGCCGTTTTCAGACAACAGTGGACACTGGACAGGCACCGGTGGACACTGCCGACACTTCTGACATACGCACGCGTGCGGGGACACCTCCCCTACAACGCCAAACTCTCGGATAAGCCCGAGAGGTGTAAAGAAAAGTGTGGCGGACCGTCCAGTGAGGTCAGAGGTCAGAAAAGTGCAGTTTTCAGACAACGGTGGACACTGGACAGGCACCGGTGGACACTGCCGACACTTCTGACATACGCACGCGTGCGGGGACACCTCCCCTACAACGCCAAACTCTCGGATAAGCCCGAGAGGTGTAAAGAAAAGTGTGGCGGACCGTCCAGTGAGGTCAGAGGTCAGAAAAGTGCAGTTTTCAGACAACGGTGGACACTGGACCGGCGCCGGCGGACACTGCCGACACTTCTGACATACGCACGCGTGCGGGGACACCTCCCCTACAACGCCACACTCTCGGATAAGCCCGAGAGGTGTAAAAAAAAGTGTGGCGGACCGTCCAGTGAGGTCAGAGGTCAGAAAAGTGCCGTTTTCAGACAACGGTGGACACTGGACCGGCGCCGGCGGACACTGCCGACACTTCTGACATACGCACGCGTGCGGGGACACCTCCCCTACAACGCCACACTCTCGGATAAGCCCGAGAGGTGTAAAGAAAAGTGTGGCGGACCGTCCAGTGAGGTCAGAGGTCAGAAAAGTGCAGTTTTCAGACAACGGTGGACACTGGACAGGCACCGGTGGACACTGCCGACACTTCTGACATATGCACGCGTGCGGGGACACCTCCCCTACAACGCCAGACTCTCGGATAAGCCCGAGAGGTGTAAAGAAAAGTGTGGCGGACCGTCCAGTGAGGTCAGAGGTCAGAAAAGTGCAGTTTTCAGACAACGGTGGACACTGGACCGGCGCCGGCGGACACTGCCGACACTTCTGACATACGCACGCGTGCGGGGACACCTCCCCTACAACGCCAGACTCTCGGATAAGCCCGAGAGGTGTAAAGAAAAGTGTGGCGGACCGTCCAGTGAGGTCAGAGGTCAGAAAAGTGCAGTTTTCAGACAACGGTGGACACTGGACCGGCGCCGGCGGACACTGCCGACACTTCTGACATACGCACGCGTGCGGGGACACCTCCCCTACAACGCCAGACTCTCGGATAAGCCCGAGAGGTGTAAAGAAAAGTGTGGCGGACCGTCCAGTGAGGTCAGAGGTCAGAAAAGTGCAGTTTTCAGACAACGGTGGACACTGGACCGGCGCCGGCGGACACTGCCGACACTTCTGACATACGCACGCGTGCGGGGACACCTCCCCTACAACGCCAGACTCTCGGATAAGCCCGAGAGGTGTAAAGAAAAGTGTGGCGGACCGTCCAGTGAGGTCAGAGGTCAGAAAAGTGCAGTTTTCAGACAACGGTGGACACTGGACCGGCGCCGGCGGACACTGCCGACACTTCTGACATACGCACGCGTGCGGGGACACCTCCCCTACAACGCCACACTCTCGGATAAGCCCGAGAGATGTAAAAAAAAGTGTGGCGGACCGTCCAGTGAGGTCAGAGGTCAGAAAAGTGCAGTTTTCAGACAACGGTGGACACTGGACCGGCGCCGGCGGACACTGCCGACACTTCTGACATACGCACGCGTGCGGGGACACCTCCCCTACAACGACACACTCTCGGATAAGCCCGAGAGATGTAAAAAAAAGTGTGGCGGACCGTCCAGTGAGGTCAGAGGTCAGAAAAGTGCAGTTTTCAGACAACGGTGGACACTGGACCGGCGCCGGCGGACACTGCCGACACTTCTGACATACGCACGCGTGCGGGGACACCTCCCCTACAACGCCACACTCTCGGATAAGCCCGAGAGGTGTAAAGAAAAGTGTGGCGGACCGTCCAGTGAGGTCAGAGGTCAGAAAAGTGCAGTTTTCAGACAACGGTGGACACTGGACCGGCGCCGGCGGACACTGCCGACACTTCTGACATACGCACGCGTGCGGGGACACCTCCCCTACAACGCCACACTCTCGGATAAGCCCGAGAGGTGTAAAAAAAAGTGTGGCGGACCGTCCAGTGAGGTCAGAGGTCAGAAAAGTGCCGTTTTCAGACAACAGTGGACACTGGACAGGCACCGGTGGACACTGCCGACACTTCTGACATACGCACGCGTGCGGGGACACCTCCCCTACAACGCCAAACTCTCGGATAAGCCCGAGAGGTGTAAAGAAAAGTGTGGCGGACCGTCCAGTGAGGTCAGAGGTCAGAAAAGTGCAGTTTTCAGACAACGGTGGACACTGGACCGGCGCCGGCGGACACTGCCGACACTTCTGACATACGCACGCGTGCGGGGACACCTCCCCTACAACGCCAGACTCTCGGATAAGCCCGAGAGGTGTAAAGAAAAGTGTGGCGGACCGTCCAGTGAGGTCAGAGGTCAGAAAAGTGCAGTTTTCAGACAACGGTGGACACTGGACCAGCGCCGGCGGACACTGCCGACAATTCTGACATACGCACGCGTGCGGGGACACCTCCCCTACAACGCCACACTCTCGGATAAGCCCGAGAGATGTAAAAAAAAGTGTGGCGGACCGTCCAGTGAGGTCAGAGGTCAGAAAAGTGCAGTTTTCAGACAACGGTGGACACTGGACCGGCGCCGGCGGACACTGCCGACACTTCTGACATACGCACGCGTGCGGGGACACCTCCCCTACAACGACACACTCTCGGATAAGCCCGAGAGATGTAAAAAAAAGTGTGGCGGACCGTCCAGTGAGGTCAGAGGTCAGAAAAGTGCAGTTTTCAGACAACGGTGGACACTGGACCGGCGCCGGCGGACACTGCCGACACTTCTGACATACGCACGCGTGCGGGGACACCTCCCCTACAACGCCACACTCTCGGATAAGCCCGAGAGGTGTAAAGAAAAGTGTGGCGGACCGTCCAGTGAGGTCAGAGGTCAGAAAAGTGCAGTTTTCAGACAACGGTGGACACTGGACCGGCGCCGGCGGACACTGCCGACACTTCTGACATACGCACGCGTGCGGGGACACCTCCCCTACAACGCCACACTCTCGGATAAGCCCGAGAGGTGTAAAAAAAAGTGTGGCGGACCGTCCAGTGAGGTCAGAGGTCAGAAAAGTGCCGTTTTCAGACAACAGTGGACACTGGACAGGCACCGGTGGACACTGCCGACACTTCTGACATACGCACGCGTGCGGGGACACCTCCCCTACAACGCCAAACTCTCGGATAAGCCCGAGAGGTGTAAAGAAAAGTGTGGCGGACCGTCCAGTGAGGTCAGAGGTCAGAAAAGTGCAGTTTTCAGACAACGGTGGACACTGGACAGGCACCGGTGGACACTGCCGACACTTCTGACATACGCACGCGTGCGGGGACACCTCCCCTACAACGCCAAACTCTCGGATAAGCCCGAGAGGTGTAAAGAAAAGTGTGGCGGACCGTCCAGTGAGGTCAGAGGTCAGAAAAGTGCAGTTTTCAGACAACGGTGGACACTGGACCGGCGCCGGCGGACACTGCCGACACTTCTGACATACGCACGCGTGCGGGGACACCTCCCCTACAACGCCACACTCTCGGATAAGCCCGAGAGGTGTAAAAAAAAGTGTGGCGGACCGTCCAGTGAGGTCAGAGGTCAGAAAAGTGCCGTTTTCAGACAACGGTGGACACTGGACCGGCGCCGGCGGACACTGCCGACACTTCTGACATACGCACGCGTGCGGGGACACCTCCCCTACAACGCCAGACTCTCGGATAAGCCCGAGAGGTGTAAAGAAAAGTGTGGCGGACCGTCCAGTGAGGTCAGAGGTCAGAAAAGTGCAGTTTTCAGACAACGGTGGACACTGAACCGGTGCCGGCGGACACTGCCGACACTTCTGACATACGCACGCGTGCGGGGACACCTCCCCTACAACGCCAGACTCTCGGATAAGCCCGAGAGGTGTAAAGAAAAGTGTGGCGGACCGTCCAGTGAGGTCAGAGGTCAGAAAAGTGCAGTTTTCAGACAACGGTGGACACTGGACCGGCGCCGGCGGACACTGCCGACACTTCTGACATAAGCACGCGTGCGGGGACACCTCCCCTACAACGCCAGACTCTCGGATAAGCCCGAGAGGTGTAAAGAAAAGTGTGGCGGACCGTCCAGTGAGGTCAGAGGTCAGAAAAGTGCAGTTTTCAGACAACGGTGGACACTGGACCGGCGCCGGCGGACACTGCCGACACTTCTGACATACGCACGCGTGCGGGGACACCTCCCCTACAACGCCACACTCTCGGATAAGCCCGAGAGGTGTAAAAAAAAGTGTGGCGGACCGTCCAGTGAGGTCAGAGGTCAGAAAAGTGCCGTTTTCAGACAACGGTGGACACTGGACCGGCGCCGGCGGACACTGCCGACACTTCTGACATACGCACGCGTGCGGGGACACCTCCCCTACAACGCCAGACTCTCGGATAAGCCCGAGAGGTGTAAAGAAAAGTGTGGCGGACCGTCCAGTGAGGTCAGAGGTCAGAAAAGTGCAGTTTTCAGACAACGGTGGACACTGGACCGGTGCCGGCGGACACTGCCGACACTTCTGACATACGCACGCGTGCGGGGACACCTCCCCTACAACGCCACACTCTCGGATAAGCCCGAGAGGTGTAAAGAAAAGTGTGGCGGACCGTCCAGTGAGGTCAGAGGTCAGTAAAGTGCCGTTTTCAGACAACAGTGGACACTGGACAGGCACCGGTGGACACTGCCGACACTTCTGACATACGCACGCGTGCGGGGACACCTCCCCTACAACGCCACACTCTCGGATAAGCCCGAGAGGTGTAAAGAAAAGTGTGGCGGGCCGTCCAGTGAGGTCAGAGGTCAGAAAAGTGCAGTTTTCAGACAACGGTGGACACTGGACCGGCGCCGGCGGACACTGCCGACACTTCTGACATACGCACGCGTGCGGGGACACCTCCCCTACAACGCCACACTCTCGGATAAGCCCGAGAGATGTAAAAAAAAGTGTGGCGGACCGTCCAGTGAGGTCAGAGGTCAGAAAAGTGCAGTTTTCAGACAACGGTGGACACTGGACCGGCGCCGGCGGACACTGCCGACACTTCTGACATACGCACGCGTGCGGGGACACCTCCCCTACAACGCCAGACTCTCGGATAAGCCCGAGAGGTGTAAAGAAAAGTGTGGCGGACCGTCCAGTGAGGTCAGAGGTCAGAAAAGTGCAGTTTTCAGACAACGGTGGACACTGGACCGGCGCCGGCGGACACTGCCGACACTTCTGACATATGCACGCGTGCGGGGACACCTCCCCTACAACGCCACACTCTCGGATAAGCCCGAGAGGTGTAAAAAAAAGTGTGGCGGACCGTCCAGTGAGGTCAGAGGTCAGAAAAGTGCAGTTTTCAGACAACAGTGGACACTGGACAGGCACCGGTGGACACTGCCGACACTTCTGACATACGCACGCGTGCGGGGACACCTCCCCTACAACGCCACACTCTCGGATAAGCCCGAGAGGTGTAAAGAAAAGTGTGGCGGACCGTCCAGTGAGGTCAGAGGTCAGAAAAGTGCAGTTTTCAGACAACGGTGGACACTGGACAGGCACCGGTGGACACTGCCGACACTTCTGACATATGCACGCGTGCGGGGACACCTCCCCTACAACGCCAGACTCTCGGATAAGCCCGAGAGGTGTAAAGAAAAGTGTGGCGGACCGTCCAGTGAGGTCAGAGGTCAGAAAAGTGCAGTTTTCAGACAACGGTGGACACTGGACCGGCGCCGGCGGACACTGCCGACACTTCTGACATACGCACGCGTGCGGGGACACCTCCCCTACAACGCCAGACTCTCGGATAAGCCCGAGAGGTGTAAAGAAAAGTGTGGCGGACCGTCCAGTGAGGTCAGAGGTCAGAAAAGTGCAGTTTTCAGACAACGGTGGACACTGGACCGGCGCCGGCGGACACTGCCGACACTTCTGACATACGCACGCGTGCGGGGACACCTCCCCTACAACGCCAGACTCTCGGATAAGCCCGAGAGGTGTAAAGAAAAGTGTGGCGGACCGTCCAGTGAGGTCAGAGGTCAGAAAAGTGCAGTTTTCAGACAACGGTGGACACTGGACCAGCGCCGGCGGACACTGCCGACACTTCTGACATACGCACGAGTGCGGGGACACCTCCCCTACAACGCCACACTCTCGGATAAGCCCGAGAGATGTAAAAAAAAGTGTGGCGGACCGTCCAGTGAGGTCAGAGGTCAGAAAAGTGCAGTTTTCAGACAACAGTGGACACTGGACAGGCACCGGTGGACACTGCCGACACTTCTGACATACGCACGCGTGCGGGGACACCTCCCCTACAACGCCACACTCTCGGATAAGCCCGAGAGGTGTAAAGAAAAGTGTGGCGGACCGTCCAGTGAGGTCAGAGGTCAGAAAAGTGCAGTTTTCAGACAACGGTGGACACTGGACAGGCACCGGTGGACACTGCCGACACTTCTGACATATGCACGCGTGCGGGGACACCTCCCCTACAACGCCAGACTCTCGGATAAGCCCGAGAGGTGTAAAGAAAAGTGTGGCGGACCGTCCAGTGAGGTCAGAGGTCAGAAAAGTGCAGTTTTCAGACAACGGTGGACACTGGACCGGCGCCGGCGGACACTGCCGACACTTCTGACATACGCACGCGTGCGGGGACACCTCCCCTACAACGCCAGACTCTCGGATAAGCCCGAGAGGTGTAAAGAAAAGTGTGGCGGACCGTCCAGTGAGGTCAGAGGTCAGAAAAGTGCAGTTTTCAGACAACGGTGGACACTGGACCGGCGCCGGCGGACACTGCCGACACTTCTGACATACGCACGCGTGCGGGGACACCTCCCCTACAACGCCAGACTCTCGGATAAGCCCGAGAGGTGTAAAGAAAAGTGTGGCGGACCGTCCAGTGAGGTCAGAGGTCAGAAAAGTGCAGTTTTCAGACAACGGTGGACACTGGACCGGCGCCGGCGGACACTGCCGACACTTCTGACATACGCACGCGTGCGGGGACACCTCCCCTACAACGCCAGACTCTCGGATAAGCCCGAGAGGTGTAAAGAAAAGTGTGGCGGACCGTCCAGTGAGGTCAGAGGTCAGAAAAGTGCAGTTTTCAGACAACGGTGGACACTGGACCGGCGCCGGCGGACACTGCCGACACTTCTGACATACGCACGCGTGCGGGGACACCTCCCCTACAACGCCACACTCTCGGATAAGCCCGAGAGATGTAAAAAAAAGTGTGGCGGACCGTCCAGTGAGGTCAGAGGTCAGAAAAGTGCAGTTTTCAGACAACGGTGGACACTGGACCGGCGCCGGCGGACACTGCCGACACTTCTGACATACGCACGCGTGCGGGGACACCTCCCCTACAACGACACACTTTCGGATAAGCCCGAGAGATGTAAAAAAAAGTGTGGCGGACCGTCCAGTGAGGTCAGAGGTCAGAAAAGTGCAGTTTTCAGACAACGGTGGACACTGGACCGGCGCCGGCGGACACTGCCGACACTTCTGACATACGCACGCGTGCGGGGACACCTCCCCTACAACGTCACACTCTCGGATAAGCCCGAGAGGTGTAAAGAAAAGTGTGGCGGACCGTCCAGTGAGGTCAGAGGTCAGAAAAGTGCAGTTTTCAGACAACGGTGGACACTGGACCGGCGCCGGCGGACACTGCCGACACTTCTGACATACGCACGCGTGCGGGGACACCTCCCCTACAACGCCACACTCTCGGATAAGCCCGAGAGGTGTAAAAAAAAGTGTGGCGGACCGTCCAGTGAGGTCAGAGGTCAGAAAAGTGCCGTTTTCAGACAACAGTGGACACTGGACAGGCACCGGTGGACACTGCCGACACTTCTGACATACGCACGCGTGCGGGGACACCTCCCCTACAACGCCAAACTCTCGGATAAGCCCGAGAGGTGTAAAGAAAAGTGTGGCGGACCGTCCAGTGAGGTCAGAGGTCAGAAAAGTGCAGTTTTCAGACAACGGTGGACACTGGACCGGCGCCGGCGGACACTGCCGACACTTCTGACATACGCACGCGTGCGGGGACACCTCCCCTACAACGCCAGACTCTCGGATAAGCCCGAGAGGTGTAAAGAAAAGTGTGGCGGACCGTCCAGTGAGGTCAGAGGTCAGAAAAGTGCAGTTTTCAGACAACGGTGGACACTGGACCGGCGCCGGCGGACACTGCCGACACTTCTGACATACGCACGCGTGCGGGGACACCTCCCCTACAACGCCAGACTCTCGGATAAGCCCGAGAGGTGTAAAGAAAAGTGTGGCGGACCGTCCAGTGAGGTCAGAGGTCAGAAAAGTGCAGTTTTCAGACAACGGTGGACACTGGACCGGCGCCGGCGGACACTGCCGACACTTCTGACATACGCACGCGTGCGGGGACACCTCCCCTACAACGCCAGACTCTCGGATAAGCCCGAGAGGTGTAAAGAAAAGTGTGGCGGACCGTCCAGTGAGGTCAGAGGTCAGAAAAGTGCAGTTTTCAGACAACGGTGGACACTGGACCGGCGCCGGCGGACACTGCCGACACTTCTGACATACGCACGCGTGCGGGGACACCTCCCCTACAACGCCACACTCTCGGATAAGCCCGAGAGATGTAAAAAAAAGTGTGGCGGACCGTCCAGTGAGGTCAGAGGTCAGAAAAGTGCAGTTTTCAGACAACGGTGGACACTGGACCGGCGCCGGCGGACACTGCCGACACTTCTGACATACGCACGCGTGCGGGGACACCTCCCCTACAACGACACACTCTCGGATAAGCCCGAGAGATGTAAAAAAAAGTGTGGCGGACCGTCCAGTGAGGTCAGAGGTCAGAAAAGTGCAGTTTTCAGACAACGGTGGACACTGGACCGGCGCCGGCGGACACTGCCGACACTTCTGACATACGCACGCGTGCGGGGACACCTCCCCTACAACGTCACACTCTCGGATAAGCCCGAGAGGTGTAAAGAAAAGTGTGGCGGACCGTCCAGTGAGGTCAGAGGTCAGAAAAGTGCAGTTTTCAGACAACGGTGGACACTGGACCGGCGCCGGCGGACACTGCCGACACTTCTGACATACGCACGCGTGCGGGGACACCTCCCCTACAACGCCACACTCTCGGATAAGCCCGAGAGGTGTAAAAAAAAGTGTGGCGGACCGTCCAGTGAGGTCAGAGGTCAGAAAAGTGCCGTTTTCAGACAACAGTGGACACTGGACAGGCACCGGTGGACACTGCCGACACTTCTGACATACGCACGCGTGCGGGGACACCTCCCCTACAACGCCAAACTCTCGGATAAGCCCGAGAGGTGTAAAGAAAAGTGTGGCGGACCGTCCAGTGAGGTCAGAGGTCAGAAAAGTGCAGTTTTCAGACAACGGTGGACACTGGACCGGCGCCGGCGGACACTGCCGACACTTCTGACATACGCACGCGTGCGGGGACACCTCCCCTACAACGCCAAACTCTCGGATAAGCCCGAGAGGTGTAAAGAAAAGTGTGGCGGACCGTCCAGTGAGGTCAGAGGTCAGAAAAGTGCAGTTTTCAGACAACGGTGGACACTGGACCGGCGCCGGCGGACACTGCCGACACTTCTGACATACGCACGCGTGCGGGGACACCTCCCCTACAACGCCAGACTCTCGGATAAGCCCGAGAGGTGTAAAGAAAAGTGTGGCGGACCGTCCAGTGAGGTCAGAGGTCAGAAAAGTGCAGTTTTCAGACAACGGTGGACACTGGACCAGCGCCGGCGGACACTGCCGACAATTCTGACATACGCACGCGTGCGGGGACACCTCCCCTACAACGCCACACTCTCGGATAAGCCCGAGAGGTGTAAAGAAAAGTGTGGCGGACCGTCCAGTGAGGTCAGAGGTCAGAAAAGTGCAGTTTTCAGACAACGGTGGACACTGGACCGGCGCCGGCGGACACTGCCGACACTTCTGACATACGCACGCGTGCGGGGACACCTCCCCTACAACGCCAGACTCTCGGATAAGCCCGAGAGGTGTAAAGAAAAGTGTGGCGGACCGTCCAGTGAGGTCAGAGGTCAGAAAAGTGCAGTTTTCAGACAACGGTGGACATCTCCCCTACAACGCCAGACTCTCGGATAAGCCCGAGAGGTGTAAAGAAAAGTGTGGCGGACCGTCCAGTGAGGTCAGAGGTCAGAAAAGTGCAGTTTTCAGACAACGGTGGACACTGGACCGGCGCCGGCGGACACTGCCGACACTTCTGACATACGCACGCGTGCGGGGACACCTCCCCTACAACGCCACACTCTCGGATAAGCCCGAGAGGTGTAAAAAAAAGTGTGGCGGACCGTCCAGTGAGGTCAGAGGTCAGAAAAGTGCCGTTTTCAGACAACAGTGGACACTGGACAGGCACCGGTGGACACTGCCGACACTTCTGACATACGCACGCGTGCGGGGACACCTCCCCTACAATGCCAAACTCTCGGATAAGCCCGAGAGGTGTAAAGAAAAGTGTGGCGGACCGTCCAGTGAGGTCAGAGGTCAGAAAAGTGCAGTTTTCAGACAACGGTGGACACTGGACCGGCGCCGGCGGACACTGCCGACACTTCTGACATACGCACGCGTGCGGGGACACCTCCCCTACAACGCCAGACTCTCGGATAAGCCCGAGAGGTGTAAAGAAAAGTGTGGCGGACCGTCCAGTGAGGTCAGAGGTCAGAAAAGTGCAGTTTTCAGACAACGGTGGACACTGGACCAGCGCCGGCGGACACTGCCGACAATTCTGACATACGCACGCGTGCGGGGACACCTCCCCTACAACGCCACACTCTCGGATAAGCCCGAGAGATGTAAAAAAAAGTGTGGCGGACCGTCCAGTGAGGTCAGAGGTCAGAAAAGTGCAGTTTTCAGACAACGGTGGACACTGGACCGGCGCCGGCGGACACTGCCGACACTTCTGACATACGCACGCGTGCGGGGACACCTCCCCTACAACGACACACTCTCGGATAAGCCCGAGAGATGTAAAAAAAAGTGTGGCGGACCGTCCAGTGAGGTCAGAGGTCAGAAAAGTGCAGTTTTCAGACAACGGTGGACACTGGACCGGCGCCGGCGGACACTGCCGACACTTCTGACATACGCACGCGTGCGGGGACACCTCCCCTACAACGCCACACTCTCGGATAAGCCCGAGAGGTGTAAAGAAAAGTGTGGCGGACCGTCCAGTGAGGTCAGAGGTCAGAAAAGTGCAGTTTTCAGACAACGGTGGACACTGGACCGGCGCCGGCGGACACTGCCGACACTTCTGACATACGCACGCGTGCGGGGACACCTCCCCTACAACGCCACACTCTCGGATAAGCCCGAGAGGTGTAAAAAAAAGTGTGGCGGACCGTCCAGTGAGGTCAAAGGTCAGAAAAGTGCCGTTTTCAGACAACAGTGGACACTGGACCGGCGCCGGCGGACACTGCCGACACTTCTGACATACGCACGCGTGCGGGGACACCTCCCCTACAACGCCACACTCTCGGATAAGCCCGAGAGGTGTAAAAAAAAGTGTGGCGGACCGTCCAGTGAGGTCAGAGGTCAGAAAAGTGCCGTTTTCAGACAACGGTGGACACTGGACCGGCGCCGGCGGACACTGCCGACACTTCTGACATACGCACGCGTGCGGGGACACCTCCCCTACAACGCCACACTCTCGGATAAGCCCGAGAGGTGTAAAGAAAAGTGTGGCGGACCGTCCAGTGAGGTCAGAGGTCAGAAAAGTGCAGTTTTCAGACAACGGTGGACACTGGACAGGCACCGGTGGACACTGCCGACACTTCTGACATATGCACGCGTGCGGGGACACCTCCCCTACAACGCCAGACTCTCGGATAAGCCCGAGAGGTGTAAAGAAAAGTGTGGCGGACCGTCCAGTGAGGTCAGAGGTCAGAAAAGTGCAGTTTTCAGACAACGGTGGACACTGGACCGGCGCCGGCGGACACTGCCGACACTTCTGACATACGCACGCGTGCGGGGACACCTCCCCTACAACGCCAGACTCTCGGATAAGCCCGAGAGGTGTAAAGAAAAGTGTGGCGGACCGTCCAGTGAGGTCAGAGGTCAGAAAAGTGCAGTTTTCAGACAACGGTGGACATCTCCCCTACAACGCCAGACTCTCGGATAAGCCCGAGAGGTGTAAAGAAAAGTGTGGCGGACCGTCCAGTGAGGTCAGAGGTCAGAAAAGTGCAGTTTTCAGACAACGGTGGACACTGGACCGGCGCCGGCGGACACTGCCGACACTTCTGACATACGCACGCGTGCGGGGACACCTCCCCTACAACGCCACACTCTCGGATAAGCCCGAGAGGTGTAAAAAAAAGTGTGGCGGACCGTCCAGTGAGGTCAGAGGTCAGAAAAGTGCCGTTTTCAGACAACAGTGGACACTGGACAGGCACCGGTGGACACTGCCGACACTTCTGACATACGCACGCGTGCGGGGACACCTCCCCTACAATGCCAAACTCTCGGATAAGCCCGAGAGGTGTAAAGAAAAGTGTGGCGGACCGTCCAGTGAGGTCAGAGGTCAGAAAAGTGCAGTTTTCAGACAACGGTGGACACTGGACCGGCGCCGGCGGACACTGCCGACACTTCTGACATACGCACGCGTGCGGGGACACCTCCCCTACAACGCCAGACTCTCGGATAAGCCCGAGAGGTGTAAAGAAAAGTGTGGCGGACCGTCCAGTGAGGTCAGAGGTCAGAAAAGTGCAGTTTTCAGACAACGGTGGACACTGGACCAGCGCCGGCGGACACTGCCGACAATTCTGACATACGCACGCGTGCGGGGACACCTCCCCTACAACGCCACACTCTCGGATAAGCCCGAGAGATGTAAAAAAAAGTGTGGCGGACCGTCCAGTGAGGTCAGAGGTCAGAAAAGTGCAGTTTTCAGACAACGGTGGACACTGGACCGGCGCCGGCGGACACTGCCGACACTTCTGACATACGCACGCGTGCGGGGACACCTCCCCTACAACGACACACTCTCGGATAAGCCCGAGAGATGTAAAAAAAAGTGTGGCGGACCGTCCAGTGAGGTCAGAGGTCAGAAAAGTGCAGTTTTCAGACAACGGTGGACACTGGACCGGCGCCGGCGGACACTGCCGACACTTCTGACATACGCACGCGTGCGGGGACACCTCCCCTACAACGCCACACTCTCGGATAAGCCCGAGAGGTGTAAAGAAAAGTGTGGCGGACCGTCCAGTGAGGTCAGAGGTCAGAAAAGTGCAGTTTTCAGACAACGGTGGACACTGGACCGGCGCCGGCGGACACTGCCGACACTTCTGACATACGCACGCGTGCGGGGACACCTCCCCTACAACGCCACACTCTCGGATAAGCCCGAGAGGTGTAAAAAAAAGTGTGGCGGACCGTCCAGTGAGGTCAAAGGTCAGAAAAGTGCCGTTTTCAGACAACAGTGGACACTGGACCGGCGCCGGCGGACACTGCCGACACTTCTGACATACGCACGCGTGCGGGGACACCTCCCCTACAACGCCACACTCTCGGATAAGCCCGAGAGGTGTAAAAAAAAGTGTGGCGGACCGTCCAGTGAGGTCAGAGGTCAGAAAAGTGCCGTTTTCAGACAACGGTGGACACTGGACCGGCGCCGGCGGACACTGCCGACACTTCTGACATACGCACGCGTGCGGGGACACCTCCCCTACAACGCCACACTCTCGGATAAGCCCGAGAGGTGTAAAGAAAAGTGTGGCGGACCGTCCAGTGAGGTCAGAGGTCAGAAAAGTGCAGTTTTCAGACAACGGTGGACACTGGACAGGCACCGGTGGACACTGCCGACACTTCTGACATATGCACGCGTGCGGGGACACCTCCCCTACAACGCCAGACTCTCGGATAAGCCCGAGAGGTGTAAAGAAAAGTGTGGCGGACCGTCCAGTGAGGTCAGAGGTCAGAAAAGTGCAGTTTTCAGACAACGGTGGACACTGGACCGGCGCCGGCGGACACTGCCGACACTTCTGACATACGCACGCGTGCGGGGACACCTCCCCTACAACGCCAGACTCTCGGATAAGCCCGAGAGGTGTAAAGAAAAGTGTGGCGGACCATCCAGTGAGGTCAGAGGTCAGAAAAGTGCAGTTTTCAGACAACGGTGGACACTGGACCGGCGCCGGCGGACACTGCCGACACTTCTGACATACGCACGCGTGCGGGGACACCTCCCCTACAACGCCAGACTCTCGGATAAGCCCGAGAGGTGTAAAGAAAAGTGTGGCGGACCGTCCAGTGAGGTCAGAGGTCAGAAAAGTGCAGTTTTCAGACAACGGTGGACACTGGACCGGCGCCGGCGGACACTGCCGACACTTCTGACATACGCACGCGTGCGGGGACACCTCCCCTACAACGCCAGACTCTCGGATAAGCCCGAGAGGTGTAAAGAAAAGTGTGGCGGACCGTCCAGTGAGGTCAGAGGTCAGAAAAGTGCAGTTTTCAGACAACGGTGGACACTGGACCAGCGCCGGCGGACACTGCCGACACTTCTGACATACGCACGCGTGCGGGGACACCTCCCCTACAACGCCAGACTCTCGGATAAGCCCGAGAGGTGTAAAGAAAAGTGTGGCGGACCGTCCAGTGAGGTCAGAGGTCAGAAAAGTGCAGTTTTCAGACAACGGTGGACACTGGACCGGCGCCGGCGGACACTGCCGACACTTCTGACATACGCACGCGTGCGGGGACACCTCCCCTACAACGCCACATTCTCGGAAAAGCCCGAGAGGTGTAAAGAAAAGTTTGGCGGACCGTCCAGTGAGGTCAGAGGTCAGAAAAGTGCAGTTTTCAGACAACGGTGGACACTGGACCGGCGCCGGCGGACACTGCCGACACTTCTGACATACGCACGCGTGCGGGGACACCTCCCCTACAACGCCAGACTCTCGGATAAGCCCGAGAGGTGTAAAGAAAAGTGTGGCGGACCGTCCAGTGAGGTCAGAGGTCAGAAAAGTGCAGTTTTCAGACAACGGTGGACACTGGACCGGCGCCGGCGGACACTGCCGACACTTCTGACATACGCACGCGTGCGGGGACACCTCCCCTACAACGCCAGACTCTCGGATAAGCCCGAGAGGTGTAAAGAAAAGTGTGGCGGACCGTCCAGTGAGGTCAGAGGTCAGAAAAGTGCAGTTTTCAGACAACGGTGGACACTGGACCGGCGCCGGCGGACACTGCCGACACTTCTGACATACGCACGCGTGCGGGGACACCTCCCCTACAACGCCACACTCTCGGATAAGCCCGAGAGATGTAAAAAAAAGTGTGGCGGACCGTCCAGTGAGGTCAGAGGTCAGAAAAGTGCAGTTTTCAGACAACGGTGGACACTGGACCGGCGCCGGCGGACACTGCCGACACTTCTGACATACGCACGCGTGCGGGGACACCTCCCCTACAACGCCAGACTCTCGGATAAGCCCGAGAGGTGTAAAAAAAAGTGTGGCGGACCGTCCAGTGAGGTCAGAGGTCAGAAAAGTGCAGTTTTCAGACAACAGTGGACACTGGACAGGCACCGGTGGACACTGCCGACACTTCTGACATACGCACGCGTGCGGGGACACCTCCCCTACAACGCCACACTCTCGGATAAGCCCGAGAGATGTAAAAAAAAGTGTGGCGGACCGTCCAGTGAGGTCAGAGGTCAGAAAAGTGCAGTTTTCAGACAACGGTGGACACTGGACCGGCGCCGGCGGACACTGCCGACACTTCTGACATACGCACGCGTGCGGGGATACCTCCCCTACAACGCCACCATCTCGGATAAGCCCGAGAGATGTAAAAAAAAGTGTGGCGGACCGTCCAGTGAGGTCAGAGGTCAGAAAAGTGCAGTTTTCAGACAACGGTGGACACTGGACCGGCGCCGGCGGACACTGCCGACACTTCTGACATACGCACGCGTGCGGGGACACCTCCCCTACAACGCCAGACTCTCGGATAAGCCCGAGAGGTGTAAAGAAAAGTGTGGCGGACCGTCCAGTGAGGTCAGAGGTCAGAAAAGTGCAGTTTTCAGACAACGGTGGACACTGGACCGGCGCCGGCGGACACTGCCGACACTTCTGACATACGCACGCGTGCGGGGACACCTCCCCTACAACGCCACACTCTCGGATAAGCCCGAGAGATGTAAAAAAAAGTGTGGCGGACCGTCCAGTGAGGTCAGAGGTCAGAAAAGTGCAGTTTTCAGACAACGGTGGACACTGGACCGGCGCCGGCGGACACTGCCGACACTTCTGACATACGCACGCGTGCGGGGACACCTCCCCTACAACGCCAGACTCTCGGATAAGCCCGAGAGGTGTAAAGAAAAGTGTGGCGGACCGTCCAGTGAGGTCAGAGGTCAGAAAAGTGCAGTTTTCAGACAACGGTGGACACTGGACCGGCGCCGGCGGACACTGCCGACACTTTTGACATACGCACGCGTGCGGGGACACCTCCCCTACAACGCCAGACTCTCGGATAAGCCCGAGAGGTGTAAAGAAAAGTGTGGCGGACCGTCCAGTGAGGTCAGAGGTCAGAAAAGTGCAGTTTTCAGACAACGGTGGACACTGGACCGGCGCCGGCGGACACTGCCGACACTTCTGACATACGCACGCGTGCGGGGACACCTCCCCTACAACGCCACACTCTCGGATAAGCCCGAGAGGTGTAAAAAAAAGTGTGGCGGACCGTCCAGTGAGGTCAGAGGTCAGAAAAGTGCAGTTTTCAGACAACGGTGGACACTGGACCGGCGCCGGCGGACACTGCCGACACTTCTGACATACGCACGCGTGCGGGGACACCTCCCCTACAACGCCAAACTCTCGGAGAAGCCCGAGAGATGTAAAAAAAAGTGTGGCGGACCGTCCAGTGAGGTCAGAGGTCAGAAAAGTGCAGTTTTCAGACAACGGTGGACACTGGACCGGCGCCGGCGGACACTGCCGACACTTCTGACATACGCACGCGTGCGGGGACACCTCCCCTACAACGCCAGACTCTCGGATAAGCCCGAGAGGTGTAAAGAAAAGTGTGGCGGACCGTCCAGTGAGGTCAGAGGTCAGAAAAGTGCAGTTTTCAGACAACGGTGGACACTGGACCGGCGCCGGCGGACACTGCCGACACTTCTGACATACGCACGCGTGCGGGGACACCTCCCCTACAACGCCACACTCTCGGATAAGCCCGAGAGATGTAAAAAAAAGTGTGGCGGACCGTCCAGTGAGGTCAGAGGTCAGAAAAGTGCAGTTTTCAGACAACGGTGGACACTGGACCGGCGCCGGCGGACACTGCCGACACTTCTGACATACGCACGCGTGCGGGGACACCTCCCCTACAACGCCACACTCTCGGATAAGCCCGAGAGATGTAAAAAAAAGTGTGGCGGACCGTCCAGTGAGGTCAGAGGTCAGAAAAGTGCAGTTTTCAGACAACGGTGGACACTGGACCGGCGCCGGCGGACACTGCCGACACTTCTGACATACGCACGCGTGCGGGGACACCTCCCCTACAACGCCACACTCTCGGATAAGCCCGATAGATGTAAAAAAAAGTGTGGCGGACCGTCCAGTGAGGTCAGAGGTCAGAAAAGTGCAGTTTTCAGACAACGGTGGACACTGGACCGGCGCCGGCGGACACTGCCGACACTTCTGACATACGCACGCGTGCGGGGACACCTCCCCTACAACGCCACACTCTCGGATAAGCCCGAGAGGTGTAAAAAAAAGTGTGGCGGACCGTCCAGTGAGGTCAGAGGTCAGAAAAGTGCAGTTTTCAGACAACGGTGGACACTGGACCGGCGCCGGCGGACACTGCCGACACTTCTGACATACGCATGCGTGCGGGGACACCTCCCCTACAACGCCACACTCTCGGATAAGCCCGAGAGGTGTAAAAAAAAGTGTGGCGGACCGTCCAGTGAGGTCAGAGGTCAGAAAAGTGCCGTTTTCAGACAACGGTGGACACTGGACCGGCGCCGGCGGACACTGCCGACACTTCTGACATACGCACGCGTGCGGGGACACCTCCCCTACAACGCCACACTCTCGGATAAGCCCGAGAGGTGTAAAAAAAAGTGTGGCGGACCGTCCAGTGAGGTCAGAGGTCAGAAAAGTGCCGTTTTCAGACAACGGTGGACACTGGACCGGCGCCGGCGGACACTGCCGACACTTCTGACATACGCACGCGTGCGGGGACACCTCCCCTACAACGCCACACTCTCGGATAAGCCCGAGAGGTGTAAAAAAAAGTGTGGCGGACCGTCCAGTGAGGTCAGAGGTCAGAAAAGTGCCGTTTTCAGACAACGGTGGACACTGGACCGGCGCCGGCGGACACTGCCGACACTTCTGACATACGCACGCGTGCGGGGACACCTCCCCTACAACGCCAGACTCTCGGATAAGCCCGAGAGGTGTAAAGAAAAGTGTGGCGGACCGTCCAGTGAGGTCAGAGGTCAGAAAAGTGCAGTTTTCAGACAACAGTGGACACTGGACCGGCGCCGGCGGACACTGCCGACACTTCTGACATACGCACGCGTGCGGGGACACCTCCCCTACAACGCCACACTCTCGGATAAGCCCGAGAGGTGTAAAAAAAAGTGTGGCGGACCGTCCAGTGAGGTCAGAGGTCAGAAAAGTGCCGTTTTCAGACAACGGTGGACACTGGACCGGCGCCGGCGGACACTGCCGACACTTCTGACATACGCACGCGTGCGGGGACACCTCCCCTACAACGCCAGACTCTCGGATAAGCCCGAGAGGTGTAAAGAAAAGTGTGGCGGACCGTCCAGTGAGGTCAGAGGTCAGAAAAGTGCAGTTTTCAGACAACGGTGGACACTGAACCGGTGCCGGCGGACACTGCCGACACTTCTGACATACGCACGCGTGCGGGGACACCTCCCCTACAACGCCAGACTCTCGGATAAGCCCGAGAGGTGTAAAGAAAAGTGTGGCGGACCGTCCAGTGAGGTCAGAGGTCAGAAAAGTGCAGTTTTCAGACAACGGTGGACACTGGACCAGCGCCGGCGGACACTGCCGACACTTCTGACATACGCACGAGTGCGGGGACACCTCCCCTACAACGCCACACTCTCGGATAAGCCCGAGAGATGTAAAAAAAAGTGTGGCGGACCGTCCATTGAGGTCAGAGGTCAGAAAAGTGCAGTTTTCAGACAACAGTGGACACTGGACAGGCACCGGTGGACACTGCCGACACTTCTGACATACGCACGCGTGCGGGGACACCTCCCCTACAACGCCACACTCTCGGATAAGCCCGAGAGGTGTAAAAAAAAGTGTGGCGGACCGTCCAGTGAGGTCAGAGGTCAGAAAAGTGCCGTTTTCAGACAACGGTGGACACTGGACCGGCGCCGGCGGACACTGCCGACACTTCTGACATACGCACGCGTGCGGGGACACCTCCCCTACAACGCCAGACTCTCGGATAAGCCCGAGAGGTGTAAAGAAAAGTGTGGCGGACCGTCCAGTGAGGTCAGAGGTCAGAAAAGTGCAGTTTTCAGACAACGGTGGACACTGAA
This sequence comes from Gymnoscopelus braueri, assembly GCF_963280865.1. Classification (NCBI taxonomy): domain Eukaryota; kingdom Metazoa; phylum Chordata; class Actinopteri; order Myctophiformes; family Myctophidae; genus Gymnoscopelus; species Gymnoscopelus braueri. The sequence goes on along the minus strand of NW_027660552.1, from coordinate 284,431 downwards.
CCGGTGCCGGCGGACACTGCCGACACTTCTGACATACGCACGCGTGCGGGGACACCTCCCCTACAACGCCAGACTCTCGGATAAGCCCGAGAGGTGTAAAGAAAAGTGTGGCGGACCGTCCAGTGAGGTCAGAGGTCAGAAAAGTGCAGTTTTCAGACAACGGTGGACACTGGACCAGCGCCGGCGGACACTGCCGACACTTCTGACATACGCACAAGTGCGGGGACACCTCCCCTACAACGCCACACTCTCGGATAAGCCCGAGAGATGTAAAAAAAAGTGTGGCGGACCGTCCATTGAGGTCAGAGGTCAGAAAAGTGCAGTTTTCAGACAACAGTGGACACTGGACAGGCACCGGTGGACACTGCCGACACTTCTGACATACGCACGCGTGCGGGGACACCTCCCCTACAACGCCACACTCTCGGATAAGCCCGAGAGGTGTAAAAAAAAGTGTGGCGGACCGTCCATTGAGGTCAGAGGTCAGAAAAGTGCAGTTTTCAGACAACAGTGGACACTGGACAGGCACCGGTGGACACTGCCGACACTTCTGACATACGCACGCGTGCGGGGACACCTCCCCTACAACGCCACACTCTCGGATAAGCCCGAGAGGTGTAAAAAAAAGTGTGGCGGACCGTCCAGTGAGGTCAGAGGTCAGAAAAGTGCCGTTTTCAGACAACGGTGGACACTGGACCGGCGCCGGCGGACACTGCCGACACTTCTGACATACGCACGCGTGCGGGGACACCTCCCCTACAACGCCAGACTCTCGGATAAGCCCGAGAGGTGTAAAGAAAAGTGTGGCGGACCGTCCAGTGAGGTCAGAGGTCAGAAAAGTGCAGTTTTCAGACAACGGTGGACACTGAACCGGTGCCGGCGGACACTGCCGACACTTCTGACATACGCACGCGTGCGGGGACACCTCCCCTACAACGCCAGACTCTCGGATAAGCCCGAGAGGTGTAAAGAAAAGTGTGGCGGACCGTCCAGTGAGGTCAGAGGTCAGAAAAGTGCAGTTTTCAGACAACGGTGGACACTGGACCAGCGCCGGCGGACACTGCCGACACTTCTGACATACGCACGAGTGCGGGGACACCTCCCCTACAACGCCACACTCTCGGATAAGCCCGAGAGATGTAAAAAAAAGTGTGGCGGACCGTCCATTGAGGTCAGAGGTCAGAAAAGTGCAGTTTTCAGACAACAGTGGACACTGGACAGGCACCGGTGGACACTGCCGACACTTCTGACATACGCACGCGTGCGGGGACACCTCCCCTACAACGCCACACTCTCGGATAAGCCCGAGAGGTGTAAAAAAAAGTGTGGCGGACCGTCCAGTGAGGTCAGAGGTCAGAAAAGTGCCGTTTTCAGACAACGGTGGACACTGGACCGGCGCCGGCGGACACTGCCGACACTTCTGACATACGCACGCGTGCGGGGACACCTCCCCTACAACGCCAGACTCTCGGATAAGCCCGAGAGGTGTAAAGAAAAGTGTGGCGGACCGTCCAGTGAGGTCAGAGGTCAGAAAAGTGCAGTTTTCAGACAACGGTGGACACTGAACCGGTGCCGGCGGACACTGCCGACACTTCTGACATACGCACGCGTGCGGGGACACCTCCCCTACAACGCCAGACTCTCGGATAAGCCCGAGAGGTGTAAAGAAAAGTGTGGCGGACCGTCCAGTGAGGTCAGAGGTCAGAAAAGTGCAGTTTTCAGACAACGGTGGACACTGGACCAGCGCCGGCGGACACTGCCGACACTTCTGACATACGCACGAGTGCGGGGACACCTCCCCTACAACGCCACACTCTCGGATAAGCCCGAGAGATGTAAAAAAAAGTGTGGCGGACCGTCCATTGAGGTCAGAGGTCAGAAAAGTGCAGTTTTCAGACAACAGTGGACACTGGACAGGCACCGGTGGACACTGCCGACACTTCTGACATACGCACGCGTGCGGGGACACCTCCCCTACAACGCCACACTCTCGGATAAGCCCGAGAGGTGTAAAAAAAAGTGTGGCGGACCGTCCATTGAGGTCAGAGGTCAGAAAAGTGCAGTTTTCAGACAACAGTGGACACTGGACAGGCACCGGTGGACACTGCCGACACTTCTGACATACGCACGCGTGCGGGGACACCTCCCCTACAACGCCACACTCTCGGATAAGCCCGAGAGGTGTAAAAAAAAGTGTGGCGGACCGTCCAGTGAGGTCAGAGGTCAGAAAAGTGCCGTTTTCAGACAACGGTGGACACTGGACCGGCGCCGGCGGACACTGCCGACACTTCTGACATACGCACGCGTGCGGGGACACCTCCCCTACAACGCCAGACTCTCGGATAAGCCCGAGAGGTGTAAAGAAAAGTGTGGCGGACCGTCCAGTGAGGTCAGAGGTCAGAAAAGTGCAGTTTTCAGACAACGGTGGACACTGAACCGGTGCCGGCGGACACTGCCGACACTTCTGACATACGCACGCGTGCGGGGACACCTCCCCTACAACGCCAGACTCTCGGATAAGCCCGAGAGGTGTAAAGAAAAGTGTGGCGGACCGTCCAGTGAGGTCAGAGGTCAGAAAAGTGCAGTTTTCAGACAACGGTGGACACTGGACCAGCGCCGGCGGACACTGCCGACACTTCTGACATACGCACGAGTGCGGGGACACCTCCCCTACAACGCCACACTCTCGGATAAGCCCGAGAGATGTAAAAAAAAGTGTGGCGGACCGTCCATTGAGGTCAGAGGTCAGAAAAGTGCAGTTTTCAGACAACAGTGGACACTGGACAGGCACCGGTGGACACTGCCGACACTTCTGACATACGCACGCGTGCGGGGACACCTCCCCTACAACGCCACACTCTCGGATAAGCCCGAGAGGTGTAAAGAAAAGTGTGGCGGACCGTCCAGTGAGGTCAGAGGTCAGAAAAGTGCAGTTTTCAGACAACGGTGGACACTGGACCGGCGCCGGTGGACACTGCCGACACTTCTGACATACGCACGCGTGCGGGGACACCTCCCCTACAACGCCAGACTCTCGGATAAGCCCGAGAGGTGTAAAGAAAAGTGTGGCGGACCGTCCAGTGAGGTCAGAGGTCAGAAAAGTGCAGTTTTCAGACAACGGTGGACACTGGACCGGCGCCGGCGGACACTGCCGACACTTCTGACATACGCACGCGTGCGGGGACACCTCCCCTACAACGCCACACTCTCGGATAAGCCCGAGAGATGTAAAAAAAAGTGTGGCGGACCGTCCAGTGAGGTCAGAGGTCAGAAAAGTGCAGTTTTCAGACAACGGTGGACACTGGACCGGCGCCGGCGGACACTGCCGACACTTCTGACATACGCACGCGTGCGGGGACACCTCCCCTACAACGCCACACTCTCGGATAAGCCCGAGAGATGTAAAAAAAAGTGTGGCGGACCGTCCAGTGAGGTCAGAGGTCAGAAAAGTGCAGTTTTCAGACAACGGTGGACACTGGACCGGCGCCGGCGGACACTGCCGACACTTCTGACATACGCACGCGTGCGGGGACACCTCCCCTACAACGCCACATTCTCGGATAAGCCTGAGAGGTGTAAAAAAAAGTGTGGCGGACCGTCCAGTGAGGTCAGAGGTCAGAAAAGTGCAGTTTTCAGACAACAGTGGACACTGGACAGGCACCGGTGGACACTGCCGACACTTCTGACATACGCACGCGTGCGGGGACACCTCCCCTACAACGCCACACTCTCGGATAAGCCCGAGAGGTGTAAAGAAAAGTGTGGCGGACCGTCCAGTGAGGTCAGAGGTCAGAAAAGTGCAGTTTTCAGACAACGGTGGACACTGGACCGGCGCCGGCGGACACTGCAGACACTTCTGACATACGCACGCGTGCGGGGACACCTCCCCTACAACGCCACACTCTCGGATAAGCCCGAGAGATGTAAAAAAAAGTGTGGCGGACCGTCCAGTGAGGTCAGAGGTCAGAAAAGTGCAGTTTTCAGACAACGGTGGACACTGGACCGGCGCCGGCGGACACTGCCGACACTTCTGACATACGCACGCGTGCGGGGACACCTCCCCTACAACGCCAAACTCTCGGATAAGCCCGAGAGGTGTAAAGAAAAGTGTGGCGGACCGTCCAGTGAGGTCAGAGGTCAGAAAAGTGCCGTTTTCAGACAACAGTGGACACTGGACAGGCACCGGTGGACACTGCCGACACTTCTGACATACGCACGCGTGCGGGGACACCTCCCCTACAACGCCAAACTCTCGGATAAGCCCGAGAGGTGTAAAGAAAAGTGTGGCGGACCGTCCAGTGAGGTCAGAGGTCAGAAAAGTGCAGTTTTCAGACAACGGTGGACACTGGACCGGCGCCGGCGGACACTGCCGACACTTCTGACATACGCACGCGTGCGGGGACACCTCCCCTACAACGCCACACTCTCGGATAAGCCCGAGAGGTGTAAAAAAAAGTGTGGCGGACCGTCCAGTGAGGTCAGAGGTCAGAAAAGTGCCGTTTTCAGACAACGGTGGACACTGGACCGGCGCCGGCGGACACTGCCGACACTTCTGACATACGCACGCGTGCGGGGACACCTCCCCTACAACGCCAGACTCTCGGATAAGCCCGAGAGGTGTAAAGAAAAGTGTGGCGGACCGTCCAGTGAGGTCAGAGGTCAGAAAAGTGCAGTTTTCAGACAACGGTGGACATCTCCCCTACAACGCCAGACTCTCGGATAAGCCCGAGAGGTGTAAAGAAAAGTGTGGCGGACCGTCCAGTGAGGTCAGAGGTCAGAAAAGTGCAGTTTTCAGACAACGGTGGACACTGGACCGGCGCCGGCGGACACTGCCGACACTTCTGACATACGCACGCGTGCGGGGACACCTCCCCTACAACGCCACACTCTCGGATAAGCCCGAGAGGTGTAAAAAAAAGTGTGGCGGACCGTCCAGTGAGGTCAGAGGTCAGAAAAGTGCCGTTTTCAGACAACAGTGGACACTGGACAGGCACCGGTGGACACTGCCGACACTTCTGACATACGCACGCGTGCGGGGACACCTCCCCTACAATGCCAAACTCTCGGATAAGCCCGAGAGGTTTAAAGAAAAGTGTGGCGGACCGTCCAGTGAGGTCAGAGGTCAGAAAAGTGCAGTTTTCAGACAACGGTGGACACTGGACCGGCGCCGGCGGACACTGCCGACACTTCTGACATACGCACGCGTGCGGGGACACCTCCCCTACAACGCCAGACTCTCGGATAAGCCCGAGAGGTGTAAAGAAAAGTGTGGCGGACCGTCCAGTGAGGTCAGAGGTCAGAAAAGTGCAGTTTTCAGACAACGGTGGACACTGGACCAGCGCCGGCGGACACTGCCGACAATTCTGACATACGCACGCGTGCGGGGACACCTCCCCTACAACGCCACACTCTCGGATAAGCCCGAGAGATGTAAAAAAAAGTGTGGCGGACCGTCCAGTGAGGTCAGAGGTCAGAAAAGTGCAGTTTTCAGACAACGGTGGACACTGGACCGGCGCCGGCGGACACTGCCGACACTTCTGACATACGCACGCGTGCGGGGACACCTCCCCTACAACGACACACTCTCGGATAAGCCCGAGAGATGTAAAAAAAAGTGTGGCGGACCGTCCAGTGAGGTCAGAGGTCAGAAAAGTGCAGTTTTCAGACAACGGTGGACACTGGACCGGCGCCGGCGGACACTGCCGACACTTCTGACATACGCACGCGTGCGGGGACACCTCCCCTACAACGCCACACTCTCGGATAAGCCCGAGAGGTGTAAAGAAAAGTGTGGCGGACCGTCCAGTGAGGTCAGAGGTCAGAAAAGTGCAGTTTTCAGACAACGGTGGACACTGGACCGGCGCCGGCGGACACTGCCGACACTTCTGACATACGCACGCGTGCGGGGACACCTCCCCTACAACGCCACACTCTCGGATAAGCCCGAGAGGTGTAAAAAAAAGTGTGGCGGACCGTCCAGTGAGGTCAGAGGTCAGAAAAGTGCCGTTTTCAGACAACAGTGGACACTGGACCGGCGCCGGCGGACACTGCCGACACTTCTGACATACGCACGCGTGCGGGGACACCTCCCCTACAACGCCACACTCTCGGATAAGCCCGAGAGGTGTAAAAAAAAGTGTGGCGGACCGTCCAGTGAGGTCAGAGGTCAGAAAAGTGCCGTTTTCAGACAACGGTGGACACTGGACCGGCGCCGGCGGACACTGCCGACACTTCTGACATACGCACGCGTGCGGGGACACCTCCCCTACAACGCCAGACTCTCGGATAAGCCCGAGAGGTGTAAAGAAAAGTGTGGCGGACCGTCCAGTGAGGTCAGAGGTCAGAAAAGTGCAGTTTTCAGACAACGGTGGACACTGAACCGGTGCCGGCGGACACTGCCGACACTTCTGACATACGCACGCGTGCGGGGACACCTCCCCTACAACGCCAGACTCTCGGATAAGCCCGAGAGGTGTAAAGAAAAGTGTGGCGGACCGTCCAGTGAGGTCAGAGGTCAGAAAAGTGCAGTTTTCAGACAACGGTGGACACTGGACCAGCGCCGGCGGACACTGCCGACACTTCTGACATACGCACGAGTGCGGGGACACCTCCCCTACAACGCCACACTCTCGGATAAGCCCGAGAGGTGTAAAGAAAAGTGTGGCGGACCGTCCAGTGAGGTCAGAGGTCAGAAAAGTGCCGTTTTCAGACAACAGTGGACACTGGACAGGCACCGGTGGACACTGCCGACACTTCTGACATACGCACGCGTGCGGGGACACCTCCCCTACAACGCCAAACTCTCGGATAAGCCCGAGAGGTGTAAAGAAAAGTGTGGCGGACCGTCCAGTGAGGTCAGAGGTCAGAAAAGTGCAGTTTTCAGACAACGGTGGACACTGGACCGGCGCCGGCGGACACTGCCGACACTTCTGACATACGCACGCGTGCGGGGACACCTCCCCTACAACGCCACACTCTCGGATAAGCCCGAGAGGTGTAAAAAAAAGTGTGGCGGACCGTCCAGTGAGGTCAGAGGTCAGAAAAGTGCCGTTTTCAGACAACGGTGGACACTGGACCGGCGCCGGCGGACACTGCCGACACTTCTGACATACGCACGCGTGCGGGGACACCTCCCCTACAACGCCAGACTCTCGGATAAGCCCGAGAGGTGTAAAGAAAAGTGTGGCGGACCGTCCAGTGAGGTCAGAGGTCAGAAAAGTGCAGTTTTCAGACAACGGTGGACATCTCCCCTACAACGCCAGACTCTCGGATAAGCCCGAGAGGTGTAAAGAAAAGTGTGGCGGACCGTCCAGTGAGGTCAGAGGTCAGAAAAGTGCAGTTTTCAGACAACGGTGGACACTGGACCGGCGCCGGCGGACACTGCCGACACTTCTGACATACGCACGCGTGCGGGGACACCTCCCCTACAACGCCACACTCTCGGATAAGCCCGAGAGGTGTAAAAAAAAGTGTGGCGGACCGTCCAGTGAGGTCAGAAAAGTGCCGTTTTCAGACAACAGTGGACACTGGACAGGCACCGGTGGACACTGCCGACACTTCTGACATACGCACGCGTGCGGGGACACCTCCCCTACAATGCCAAACTCTCGGATAAGCCCGAGAGGTGTAAAGAAAAGTGTGGCGGACCGTCCAGTGAGGTCAGAGGTCAGAAAAGTGCAGTTTTCAGACAACGGTGGACACTGGACCGGCGCCGGCGGACACTGCCGACACTTCTGACATACGCACGCGTGCGGGGACACCTCCCCTACAACGCCAGACTCTCGGATAAGCCCGAGAGGTGTAAAGAAAAGTGTGGCGGACCGTCCAGTGAGGTCAGAGGTCAGAAAAGTGCAGTTTTCAGACAACGGTGGACACTGGACCGGCGCCGGCGGACACTGCCGACACTTCTGACATACGCACGCGTGCGGGGACACCTCCCCTACAACGACACACTCTCGGATAAGCCCGAGAGATGTAAAAAAAAGTGTGGCGGACCGTCCAGTGAGGTCAGAGGTCAGAAAAGTGCAGTTTTCAGACAACGGTGGACACTGGACCGGCGCCGGCGGACACTGCCGACACTTCTGACATACGCACGCGTGCGGGGACACCTCCCCTACAACGACACACTCTCGGATAAGCCCGAGAGATGTAAAAAAAAGTGTGGCGGACCGTCCAGTGAGGTCAGAGGTCAGAAAAGTGCAGTTTTCAGACAACGGTGGACACTGGACCGGCGCCGGCGGACACTGCCGACACTTCTGACATACGCACGCGTGCGGGGACACCTCCCCTACAACGCCAGACTCTCGGATAAGCCCGAGAGGTGTAAAGAAAAGTGTGGCGGACCGTCCAGTGAGGTCAGAGGTCAGAAAAGTGCAGTTTTCAGACAACGGTGGACATCTCCCCTACAACGCCAGACTCTCGGATAAGCCCGAGAGGTGTAAAGAAAAGTGTGGCGGACCGTCCAGTGAGGTCAGAGGTCAGAAAAGTGCAGTTTTCAGACAACGGTGGACACTGGACCGGCGCCGGCGGACACTGCCGACACTTCTGACATACGCACGCGTGCGGGGACACCTCCCCTACAACGCCACACTCTCGGATAAGCCCGAGAGGTGTAAAAAAAAGTGTGGCGGACCGTCCAGTGAGGTCAGAGGTCAGAAAAGTGCCGTTTTCAGACAACAGTGGACACTGGACAGGCACCGGTGGACACTGCCGACACTTCTGACATACGCACGCGTGCGGGGACACCTCCCCTACAATGCCAAACTCTCGGATAAGCCCGAGAGGTTTAAAGAAAAGTGTGGCGGACCGTCCAGTGAGGTCAGAGGTCAGAAAAGTGCAGTTTTCAGACAACGGTGGACACTGGACCGGCGCCGGCGGACACTGCCGACACTTCTGACATACGCACGCGTGCGGGGACACCTCCCCTACAACGCCAGACTCTCGGATAAGCCCGAGAGGTGTAAAGAAAAGTGTGGCGGACCGTCCAGTGAGGTCAGAGGTCAGAAAAGTGCAGTTTTCAGACAACGGTGGACACTGGACCAGCGCCGGCGGACACTGCCGACAATTCTGACATACGCACGCGTGCGGGGACACCTCCCCTACAACGCCACACTCTCGGATAAGCCCGAGAGATGTAAAAAAAAGTGTGGCGGACCGTCCAGTGAGGTCAGAGGTCAGAAAAGTGCAGTTTTCAGACAACGGTGGACACTGGACCGGCGCCGGCGGACACTGCCGACACTTCTGACATACGCACGCGTGCGGGGACACCTCCCCTACAACGACACACTCTCGGATAAGCCCGAGAGATGTAAAAAAAAGTGTGGCGGACCGTCCAGTGAGGTCAGAGGTCAGAAAAGTGCAGTTTTCAGACAACGGTGGACACTGGACCGGCGCCGGCGGACACTGCCGACACTTCTGACATACGCACGCGTGCGGGGACACCTCCCCTACAACGCCACACTCTCGGATAAGCCCGAGAGGTGTAAAGAAAAGTGTGGCGGACCGTCCAGTGAGGTCAGAGGTCAGAAAAGTGCAGTTTTCAGACAACGGTGGACACTGGACCGGCGCCGGCGGACACTGCCGACACTTCTGACATACGCACGCGTGCGGGGACACCTCCCCTACAACGCCACACTCTCGGATAAGCCCGAGAGGTGTAAAAAAAAGTGTGGCGGACCGTCCAGTGAGGTCAGAGGTCAGAAAAGTGCCGTTTTCAGACAACAGTGGACACTGGACCGGCGCCGGCGGACACTGCCGACACTTCTGACATACGCACGCGTGCGGGGACACCTCCCCTACAACGCCACACTCTCGGATAAGCCCGAGAGGTGTAAAAAAAAGTGTGGCGGACCGTCCAGTGAGGTCAGAGGTCAGAAAAGTGCCGTTTTCAGACAACGGTGGACACTGGACCGGCGCCGGCGGACACTGCCGACACTTCTGACATACGCACGCGTGCGGGGACACCTCCCCTACAACGCCAGACTCTCGGATAAGCCCGAGAGGTGTAAAGAAAAGTGTGGCGGACCGTCCAGTGAGGTCAGAGGTCAGAAAAGTGCAGTTTTCAGACAACGGTGGACACTGAACCGGTGCCGGCGGACACTGCCGACACTTCTGACATACGCACGCGTGCGGGGACACCTCCCCTACAACGCCAGACTCTCGGATAAGCCCGAGAGGTGTAAAGAAAAGTGTGGCGGACCGTCCAGTGAGGTCAGAGGTCAGAAAAGTGCAGTTTTCAGACAACGGTGGACACTGGACCAGCGCCGGCGGACACTGCCGACACTTCTGACATACGCACGAGTGCGGGGACACCTCCCCTACAACGCCACACTCTCGGATAAGCCCGAGAGGTGTAAAGAAAAGTGTGGCGGACCGTCCAGTGAGGTCAGAGGTCAGAAAAGTGCCGTTTTCAGACAACAGTGGACACTGGACAGGCACCGGTGGACACTGCCGACACTTCTGACATACGCACGCGTGCGGGGACACCTCCCCTACAACGCCAAACTCTCGGATAAGCCCGAGAGGTGTAAAGAAAAGTGTGGCGGACCGTCCAGTGAGGTCAGAGGTCAGAAAAGTGCAGTTTTCAGACAACGGTGGACACTGGACCGGCGCCGGCGGACACTGCCGACACTTCTGACATACGCACGCGTGCGGGGACACCTCCCCTACAACGCCACACTCTCGGATAAGCCCGAGAGGTGTAAAAAAAAGTGTGGCGGACCGTCCAGTGAGGTCAGAGGTCAGAAAAGTGCCGTTTTCAGACAACGGTGGACACTGGACCGGCGCCGGCGGACACTGCCGACACTTCTGACATACGCACGCGTGCGGGGACACCTCCCCTACAACGCCAGACTCTCGGATAAGCCCGAGAGGTGTAAAGAAAAGTGTGGCGGACCGTCCAGTGAGGTCAGAGGTCAGAAAAGTGCAGTTTTCAGACAACGGTGGACATCTCCCCTACAACGCCAGACTCTCGGATAAGCCCGAGAGGTGTAAAGAAAAGTGTGGCGGACCGTCCAGTGAGGTCAGAGGTCAGAAAAGTGCAGTTTTCAGACAACGGTGGACACTGGACCGGCGCCGGCGGACACTGCCGACACTTCTGACATACGCACGCGTGCGGGGACACCTCCCCTACAACGCCACACTCTCGGATAAGCCCGAGAGGTGTAAAAAAAAGTGTGGCGGACCGTCCAGTGAGGTCAGAAAAGTGCCGTTTTCAGACAACAGTGGACACTGGACAGGCACCGGTGGACACTGCCGACACTTCTGACATACGCACGCGTGCGGGGACACCTCCCCTACAATGCCAAACTCTCGGATAAGCCCGAGAGGTGTAAAGAAAAGTGTGGCGGACCGTCCAGTGAGGTCAGAGGTCAGAAAAGTGCAGTTTTCAGACAACGGTGGACACTGGACCGGCGCCGGCGGACACTGCCGACACTTCTGACATACGCACGCGTGCGGGGACACCTCCCCTACAACGCCAGACTCTCGGATAAGCCCGAGAGGTGTAAAGAAAAGTGTGGCGGACCGTCCAGTGAGGTCAGAGGTCAGAAAAGTGCAGTTTTCAGACAACGGTGGACACTGGACCAGCGCCGGCGGACACTGCCGACAATTCTGACATACGCACGCGTGCGGGGACACCTCCCCTACAACGCCACACTCTCGGATAAGCCCGAGAGATGTAAAAAAAAGTGTGGCGGACCGTCCAGTGAGGTCAGAGGTCAGAAAAGTGCAGTTTTCAGACAACGGTGGACACTGGACCGGCGCCGGCGGACACTGCCGACACTTCTGACATACGCACGCGTGCGGGGACACCTCCCCTACAACGACACACTCTCGGATAAGCCCGAGAGATGTAAAAAAAAGTGTGGCGGACCGTCCAGTGAGGTCAGAGGTCAGAAAAGTGCAGTTTTCAGACAACGGTGGACACTGGACCGGCGCCGGCGGACACTGCCGACACTTCTGACATACGCACGCGTGCGGGGACACCTCCCCTACAACGCCACACTCTCGGATAAGCCCGAGAGGTGTAAAGAAAAGTGTGGCGGACCGTCCAGTGAGGTCAGAGGTCAGAAAAGTGCAGTTTTCAGACAACGGTGGACACTGGACCGGCGCCGGCGGACACTGCCGACACTTCTGACATACGCACGCGTGCGGGGACACCTCCCCTACAACGCCACACTCTCGGATAAGCCCGAGAGGTGTAAAAAAAAGTGTGGCGGACCGTCCAGTGAGGTCAGAGGTCAGAAAAGTGCCGTTTTCAGACAACAGTGGACACTGGACCGGCGCCGGCGGACACTGCCGACACTTCTGACATACGCACGCGTGCGGGGACACCTCCCCTACAACGCCACACTCTCGGATAAGCCCGAGAGGTGTAAAAAAAAGTGTGGCGGACCGTCCAGTGAGGTCAGAGGTCAGAAAAGTGCCGTTTTCAGACAACGGTGGACACTGGACCGGCGCCGGCGGACACTGCCGACACTTCTGACATACGCACGCGTGCGGGGACACCTCCCCTACAACGCCAGACTCTCGGATAAGCCCGAGAGGTGTAAAGAAAAGTGTGGCGGACCGTCCAGTGAGGTCAGAGGTCAGAAAAGTGCAGTTTTCAGACAACGGTGGACACTGAACCGGTGCCGGCGGACACTGCCGACACTTCTGACATACGCACGCGTGCGGGGACACCTCCCCTACAACGCCAGACTCTCGGATAAGCCCGAGAGGTGTAAAGAAAAGTGTGGCGGACCGTCCAGTGAGGTCAGAGGTCAGAAAAGTGCAGTTTTCAGACAACGGTGGACACTGGACCAGCGCCGGCGGACACTGCCGACACTTCTGACATACGCACGAGTGCGGGGACACCTCCCCTACAACGCCACACTCTCGGATAAGCCCGAGAGATGTAAAAAAAAGTGTGGCGGACCGTCCATTGAGGTCAGAGGTCAGAAAAGTGCAGTTTTCAGACAACAGTGGACACTGGACAGGCACCGGTGGACACTGCCGACACTTCTGACATACGCACGCGTGCGGGGACACCTCCCCTACAACGCCACACTCTCGGATAAGCCCGAGAGGTGTAAAGAAAAGTGTGGCGGACCGTCCAGTGAGGTCAGAGGTCAGAAAAGTGCAGTTTTCAGACAACGGTGGACACTGGACAGGCACCGGTGGACACTGCCGACACTTCTGACATATGCACGCGTGCGGGGACACCTCCCCTACAACGCCAGACTCTCGGATAAGCCCGAGAGGTGTAAAGAAAAGTGTGGCGGACCGTCCAGTGAGGTCAGAGGTCAGAAAAGTGCAGTTTTCAGACAACGGTGGACACTGGACCGGCGCCGGCGGACACTGCCGACACTTCTGACATACGCACGCGTGCGGGGACACCTCCCCTACAACGCCAGACTCTCGGATAAGCCCGAGAGGTGTAAAGAAAAGTGTGGCGGACCATCCAGTGAGGTCAGAGGTCAGAAAAGTGCAGTTTTCAGACAACGGTGGACACTGGACCGGCGCCGGCGGACACTGCCGACACTTCTGACATACGCACGCGTGCGGGGACACCTCCCCTACAACGCCAGACTCTCGGATAAGCCCGAGAGGTGTAAAGAAAAGTGTGGCGGACCGTCCAGTGAGGTCAGAGGTCAGAAAAGTGCAGTTTTCAGACAACGGTGGACACTGGACCGGCGCCGGCGGACACTGCCGACACTTCTGACATACGCACGCGTGCGGGGACACCTCCCCTACAACGCCAGACTCTCGGATAAGCCCGAGAGGTGTAAAGAAAAGTGTGGCGGACCGTCCAGTGAGGTCAGAGGTCAGAAAAGTGCAGTTTTCAGACAACGGTGGACACTGGACCGGCGCCGGCGGACACTGCCGACACTTCTGACATACGCACGCGTGCGGGGACACCTCCCCTACAACGCCAGACTCTCGGATAAGCCCGAGAGGTGTAAAGAAAAGTGTGGCGGACCGTCCAGTGAGGTCAGAGGTCAGAAAAGTGCAGTTTTCAGACAACGGTGGACACTGGACCGGCGCCGGCGGACACTGCCGACACTTCTGACATACGCACGCGTGCGGGGACACCTCCCCTACAACGCCACATTCTCGGAAAAGCCCGAGAGGTGTAAAGAAAAGTTTGGCGGACCGTCCAGTGAGGTCAGAGGTCAGAAAAGTGCAGTTTTCAGACAACGGTGGACACTGGACCGGCGCCGGCGGACACTGCCGACACTTCTGACATACGCACGCGTGCGGGGACACCTCCCCTACAACGCCAGACTCTCGGATAAGCCCGAGAGGTGTAAAGAAAAGTGTGGCGGACCGTCCAGTGAGGTCAGAGGTCAGAAAAGTGCAGTTTTCAGACAACGGTGGACACTGGACCGGCGCCGGCGGACACTGCCGACACTTCTGACATACGCACGCGTGCGGGGACACCTCCCCTACAACGCCAGACTCTCGGATAAGCCCGAGAGGTGTAAAGAAAAGTGTGGCGGACCGTCCAGTGAGGTCAGAGGTCAGAAAAGTGCAGTTTTCAGACAACGGTGGACACTGGACCGGCGCCGGCGGACACTGCCGACACTTCTGACATACGCACGCGTGCGGGGACACCTCCCCTACAACGCCAGACTCTCGGATAAGCCCGAGAGGTGTAAAGAAAAGTGTGGCGGACCGTCCAGTGAGGTCAGAGGTCAGAAAAGTGCAGTTTTCAGACAACGGTGGACACTGGACCGGCGCCGGCGGACACTGCCGACACTTCTGACATACGCACGCGTGCGGGGACACCTCCCCTACAACGCCACACTCTCGGATAAGCCCGAGAGATGTAAAAAAAAGTGTGGCGGACCGTCCAGTGAGGTCAGAGGTCAGAAAAGTGCAGTTTTCAGACAACGGTGGACACTGGACCGGCGCCGGCGGACACTGCCGACACTTCTGACATACGCACGCGTGCGGGGACACCTCCCCTACAACGCCACACTCTCGGATAAGCCCGAGAGGTGTAAAAAAAAGTGTGGCGGACCGTCCAGTGAGGTCAGAGGTCAGAAAAGTGCAGTTTTCAGACAACAGTGGACACTGGACAGGCACCGGTGGACACTGCCGACACTTCTGACATACGCACGCGTGCGGGGACACCTCCCCTACAACGCCACACTCTCGGATAAGCCCGAGAGATGTAAAAAAAAGTGTGGCGGACCGTCCAGTGAGGTCAGAGGTCAGAAAAGTGCAGTTTTCAGACAACGGTGGACACTGGACCGGCGCCGGCGGACACTGCCGACACTTCTGACATACGCACGCGTGCGGGGATACCTCCCCTACAACGCCACCATCTCGGATAAGCCCGAGAGATGTAAAAAAAAGTGTGGCGGACCGTCCAGTGAGGTCAGAGGTCAGAAAAGTGCAGTTTTCAGACAACGGTGGACACTGGACCGGCGCCGGCGGACACTGCCGACACTTCTGACATACGCACGCGTGCGGGGACACCTCCCCTACAACGCCACACTCTCGGATAAGCCCGAGAGGTGTAAAGAAAATTGTGGCGGACCGTCCAGTGAGGTCAGAGGTCAGAAAAGTGCAGTTTTCAGACAACGGTGGACACTGGACCGGCGCCGGCGGACACTGCCGACACTTCTGACATACGCACGCGTGCGGGGACACCTCCCCTACAACGCCACACTCTCGGATAAGCCCGAGAGATGTAAAAAAAAGTGTGGCGGACCGTCCAGTGAGGTCAGAGGTCAGAAAAGTGCAGTTTTCAGACAACGGTGGACACTGGACCGGCGCCGGCGGACACTGCCGACACTTCTGACATACGCACGCGTGCGGGGACACCTCCCCTACAACGCCAGACTCTCGGATAAGCCCGAGAGGTGTAAAGAAAAGTGTGGCGGACCGTCCAGTGAGGTCAGAGGTCAGAAAAGTGCAGTTTTCAGACAACGGTGGACACTGGACCGGCGCCGGCGGACACTGCCGACACTTCTGACATACGCACGCGTGCGGGGACACCTCCCCTACAACGCCAGACTCTCGGATAAGCCCGAGAGGTGTAAAGAAAAGTGTGGCGGACCGTCCAGTGAGGTCAGAGGTCAGAAAAGTGCAGTTTTCAGACAACGGTGGACACTGGACCGGCGCCGGCGGACACTGCCGACACTTCTGACATACGCACGCGTGCGGGGACACCTCCCCTACAACGCCAGACTCTCGGATAAGCCCGAGAGGTGTAAAGAAAAGTGTGGCGGACCGTCCAGTGAGGTCAGAGGTCAGAAAAGTGCAGTTTTCAGACAACGGTGGACACTGGACCGGCGCCGGCGGACACTGCCGACACTTCTGACATACGCACGCGTGCGGGGACACCTCCCCTACAACGCCAGACTCTCGGATAAGCCCGAGAGGTGTAAAGAAAAGTGTGGCGGACCGTCCAGTGAGGTCAGAGGTCAGAAAAGTGCAGTTTTCAGACAACGGTGGACACTGGACCGGCGCCGGCGGACACTGCCGACACTTCTGACATACGCACGCGTGCGGGGACACCTCCCCTACAACGCCAAACTCTCGGAGAAGCCCGAGAGATGTAAAAAAAAGTGTGGCGGACCGTCCAGTGAGGTCAGAGGTCAGAAAAGTGCAGTTTTCAGACAACGGTGGACACTGGACCGGCGCCGGCGGACACTGCCGACACTTCTGACATACGCACGCGTGCGGGGACACCTCCCCTACAACGCCAGACTCTCGGATAAGCCCGAGAGGTGTAAAGAAAAGTGTGGCGGACCGTCCAGTGAGGTCAGAGGTCAGAAAAGTGCAGTTTTCAGACAACGGTGGACACTGGACCGGCGCCGGCGGACACTGCCGACACTTCTGACATACGCACGCGTGCGGGGACACCTCCCCTACAACGCCACACTCTCGGATAAGCCCGAGAGATGTAAAAAAAAGTGTGGCGGACCGTCCAGTGAGGTCAGAGGTCAGAAAAGTGCAGTTTTCAGACAACGGTGGACACTGGACCGGCGCCGGCGGACACTGCCGACACTTCTGACATACGCACGCGTGCGGGGACACCTCCCCTACAACGCCACACTCTCGGATAAGCCCGAGAGATGTAAAAAAAAGTGTGGCGGACCGTCCAGTGAGGTCAGAGGTCAGAAAAGTGCAGTTTTCAGACAACGGTGGACACTGGACCGGCGCCGGCGGACACTGCCGACACTTCTGACATACGCACGCGTGCGGGGACACCTCCCCTACAACGCCACACTCTCGGATAAGCCCGAGAGATGTAAAAAAAAGTGTGGCGGACCGTCCAGTGAGGTCAGAGGTCAGAAAAGTGCAGTTTTCAGACAACGGTGGACACTGGACCGGCGCCGGCGGACACTGCCGACACTTCTGACATACGCACGCGTGCGGGGACACCTCCCCTACAACGCCACACTCTCGGATAAGCCCGAGAGGTGTAAAAAAAAGTGTGGCGGACCGTCCAGTGAGGTCAGAGGTCAGAAAAGTGCAGTTTTCAGACAACGGTGGACACTGGACCGGCGCCGGCGGACACTGCCGACACTTCTGACATACGCATGCGTGCGGGGACACCTCCCCTACAACGCCACACTCTCGGATAAGCCCGAGAGGTGTAAAAAAAAGTGTGGCGGACCGTCCAGTGAGGTCAGAGGTCAGAAAAGTGCCGTTTTCAGACAACGGTGGACACTGGACCGGCGCCGGCGGACACTGCCGACACTTCTGACATACGCACGCGTGCGGGGACACCTCCCCTACAACGCCACACTCTCGGATAAGCCCGAGAGGTGTAAAAAAAAGTGTGGCGGACCGTCCAGTGAGGTCAGAGGTCAGAAAAGTGCCGTTTTCAGACAACGGTGGACACTGGACCGGCGCCGGCGGACACTGCCGACACTTCTGACATACGCACGCGTGCGGGGACACCTCCCCTACAACGCCACACTCTCGGATAAGCCCGAGAGGTGTAAAAAAAAGTGTGGCGGACCGTCCAGTGAGGTCAGAGGTCAGAAAAGTGCCGTTTTCAGACAACGGTGGACACTGGACCGGCGCCAGCGGACATTGCCGACACTTCTGACATACGCACGCGTGCGGGGACACCTCCCCTACAACGCCAGACTCTCGGATAAGCCCGAGAGGTGTAAAGAAAAGTGTGGCGGACCGTCCAGTGAGGTCAGAGGTCAGAAAAGTGCAGTTTTCAGACAACGGTGGACACTGAACCGGTGCCGGCGGACACTGCCGACACTTCTGACATACGCATGCGTGCGGGGACACCTCCCCTACAACGCCACACTCTCGGATAAGCCCGAGAGGTGTAAAAAAAAGTGTGGCGGACCGTCCAGTGAGGTCAGAGGTCAGAAAAGTGCCGTTTTCAGACAACGGTGGACACTGGACCGGCGCCGGCGGACACTGCCGACACTTCTGACATACGCACGCGTGCGGGGACACCTCCCCTACAACGCCACACTCTCGGATAAGCCCGAGAGGTGTAAAAAAAAGTGTGGCGGACCGTCCAGTGAGGTCAGAGGTCAGAAAAGTGCCGTTTTCAGACAACGGTGGACACTGGACCGGCGCCGGCGGACACTGCCGACACTTCTGACATACGCACGCGTGCGGGGACACCTCCCCTACAACGCCACACTCTCGGATAAGCCCGAGAGGTGTAAAAAAAAGTGTGGCGGACCGTCCAGTGAGGTCAGAGGTCAGAAAAGTGCCGTTTTCAGACAACGGTGGACACTGGACCGGCGCCGGCGGACACTGCCGACACTTCTGACATACGCACGCGTGCGGGGACACCTCCCCTACAACGCCAGACTCTCGGATAAGCCCGAGAGGTGTAAAGAAAAGTGTGGCGGACCGTCCAGTGAGGTCAGAGGTCAGAAAAGTGCAGTTTTCAGACAACGGTGGACACTGAACCGGTGCCGGCGGACACTGCCGACACTTCTGACATACGCACGCGTGCGGGGACACCTCCCCTACAACGCCAGACTCTCGGATAAGCCCGAGAGGTGTAAAGAAAAGTGTGGCGGACCGTCCAGTGAGGTCAGAGGTCAGAAAAGTGCAGTTTTCAGACAACGGTGGACACTGGACCGGTGCCGGCGGACACTGCCGACACTTCTGACATACGCACGCGTGCGGGGACACCTACCCTACAACGCCACACTCTCGGATAAGCCCGAGAGGTGTAAAGAAAAGTGTGGCGGACCGTCCAGTGAGGTCAGAGGTCAGTAAAGTGCCGTTTTCAGACAACAGTGGACACTGGACAGCCACCGGTGGACACTGCCGACACTTCTGACATACGCACGCGTGCGGGGACACCTCCCCTACAACGCCACACTCTCGGATAAGCCCGAGAGGTGTAAAGAAAAGTGTGGCGGACCGTCCAGTGAGGTCAGAGGTCAGAAAAGTGCAGTTTTCAGACAACGGTGGACACTGGACCGGCGCCGGTGGACACTGCCGACACTTCTGACATACGCACGCGTGCGGGGACACCTCCCCTACAACGCCAGACTCTCGGATAAGCCCGAGAGGTGTAAAGAAAAGTGTGGCGGACCGTCCAGTGAGGTCAGAGGTCAGAAAAGTGCAGTTTTCAGACAACGGTGGACACTGGACCGGCGCCGGCGGACACTGCCGACACTTCTGACATACGCACGCGTGCGGGGACACCTCCCCTACAACGCCACACTCTCGGATAAGCCCGAGAGATGTAAAAAAAAGTGTGGCGGACCGTCCAGTGAGGTCAGAGGTCAGAAAAGTGCAGTTTTCAGACAACGGTGGACACTGGACCGGCGCCGGCGGACACTGCCGACACTTCTGACATACGCACGCGTGCGGGGACACCTCCCCTACAACGCCACACTCTCGGATAAGCCCGAGAGATGTAAAAAAAAGTGTGGCGGACCGTCCAGTGAGGTCAGAGGTCAGAAAAGTGCAGTTTTCAGACAACGGTGGACACTGGACCGGCGCCGGCGGACACTGCCGACACTTCTGACATACGCACGCGTGCGGGGACACCTCCCCTACAACGCCACATTCTCGGATAAGCCTGAGAGGTGTAAAAAAAAATGTGGCGGACCGTCCAGTGAGGTCAGAGGTCAGAAAAGTGCAGTTTTCAGACAACAGTGGACACTGGACAGGCACCGGTGGACACTGCCGACACTTCTGACATACGCACGCGTGCGGGGACACCTCCCCTACAACGCCACACTCTCGGATAAGCCCGAGAGGTGTAAAGAAAAGTGTGGCGGACCGTCCAGTGAGGTCAGAGGTCAGAAAAGTGCAGTTTTCAGACAACGGTGGACACTGGACCGGCGCCGGCGGACACTGCAGACACTTCTGACATACGCACGCGTGCGGGGACACCTCCCCTACAACGCCACACTCTCGGATAAGCCCGAGAGATGTAAAAAAAAGTGTGGCGGACCGTCCAGTGAGGTCAGAGGTCAGAAAAGTGCAGTTTTTAGACAACGGTGGACACTGGACCGGCGCCGGCGGACACTGCCGACACTTCTGACATACGCACGCGTGCGGGGACACCTCCCCTACAACGCCACACTCTCGGATAAGCCCGAGAGGTGTAAAAAAAAGTGTGGCGGACCGTCCAGTGAGGTCAGATGTCAGAAAAGTGCCGTTTTCAGACAACAGTGGACACTGGACAGGCACCGGTGGACACTGCCGACACTTCTGACATACGCACGCGTGCGGGGACACCTCCCCTACAACGCCACACTCTCGGATAAGCCCGAGAGGTGTAAAGAAAAGTGTGGCGGACCGTCCAGTGAGGTCAGAGGTCAGAAAAGTGCAGTTTTCAGACAACGGTGGACACAGGACCGGCGCCGGCGGACACTGCCGACACTTCTGACATACGCACGCGTGCGGGGACACCTCCCCTACAACGCCAGACTCTCGGATAAGCCCGAGAGGTGTAAAGAAAAGTGTGGCGGACCGTCCAGTGAGGTCAGAGGTCAGAAAAGTGCAGTTTTCAGACAACGGTGGACACTGGACCGGCGCCGGCGGACACTGCCGACACTTCTGACATACGCATGCGTGCGGGGACACCTCCCCTACAACGCCAGACTCTCGGATAAGCCCGAGAGGTGTAAAGAAAAGTGTGGCGGACCGTCCAGTGAGGTCAGAGGTCAGAAAAGTGCAGTTTTCAGACAACGGTGGACACTGGACCGGCGCCGGCGGACACTGCCGACACTTCTGACATACGCACGCGTGCGGGGACACCTCCCCTACAACGCCACACTCTCGGATAAGCCCGAGAGGTGTAAAGAAAAGTGTGGCGGACCGTCCAGTGAGGTCAGAGGTCAGAAAAGTGCAGTTTTCATACAACGGTGGACACTGGACCGGCGCCGGCGGACACTGCCGACACTTCTGACATACGCACGCGTGCGGGGACACCTCCCCTACAACGCCAGACTCTCGGATAAGCCCGAGAGGTGTAAAGAAAAGTGTGGCGGACCGTCCAGTGAGGTCAGAGGTCAGAAAAGTGCAGTTTTCAGACAACGGTGGACACTGGACCGGCGCCGGCGGACACTGCCGACACTTCTGACATACGCAAGCGTGCGGGGACACCTCCCCTACAACGCCACACTCTCGGATAAGCCCGAGAGATGTAAAACAAAGTGTGGCGGACCATCCAGTGAGGTCAGAGGTCAGAAAAGTGCAGTTTTCAGACAACGGTGGACACTGGACCGGCGCCGGCGGACACTGCCGACACTTCTGACATACGCACGCGTGCGGGGACACCTCCCCTACAACGCCACACTCTCGGATAAGCCCGAGAGGTGTAAAGAAAAGTGTGGCGGACCGTCCAGTGAGGTCAGAGGTCAGAAAAGTGCAGTTTTCAGACAACGGTGGACACTGGACCGGCGCCGGCGGACACTGCCGACACTTCTGACATACGCACGCGTGCGGGGACACCTCCCCTACAACGCCAGACTCTCGGATAAGCCCGAGAGGTGTAAAGAAAAGTGTGGCGGACCGTCCAGTGAGGTCAGAGGTCAGAAAAGTGCAGTTTTCAGACAACGGTGGACACTGGACCGGCGCCGGCGGACACTGCCGACACTTCTGACATACGCACGCGTGCGGGGACACCTCCCCTACAACGCCACACTCTCGGAGAAGCCCGAGAGATGTAAAAAAAAGTGTGGCGGACCGTCCAGTGAGGTCAGAGGTCAGAAAAGTGCAGTTTTCAGACAACGGTGGACACTGGACCGGCGCCGGCGGACACTGCCGACACTTCTGACATACGCACGCGTGCGGGGACACCTCCCCTACAACGCCAGACTCTCGGATAAGCCCGAGAGGTGTAAAGAAAAGTGTGGCGGACCGTCCAGTGAGGTCAGAGGTCAGAAAAGTGCAGTTTTCAGACAACGGTGGACACTGGACCGGCGCCGGCGGACACTGCCGACACTTCTGACATACGCACGCGTGCGGGGACACCTCCCCTACAACGCCACACTCTCGGATAAGCCCGAGAGATGTAAAAAAAAGTGTGGCGGACCGTCCAGTGAGGTCAGAGGTCAGAAAAGTGCAGTTTTCAGACAACGGTGGACACTGGACCGGCGCCGGCGGACACTGCCGACACTTCTGACATACGCACGCGTGCGGGGACACCTCCCCTACAACGCCACACTCTCGGATAAGCCCGAGAGATGTAAAAAAAAGTGTGGCGGACCGTCCAGTGAGGTCAGAGGTCAGAAAAGTGCAGTTTTCAGACAACAGTGGACACTGGACAGGCACCGGTGGACACTGCCGACACTTCTGACATACGCACGCGTGCGGGGACACCTCCCCTACAACGCCACATTCTCGGAAAAGCCCGAGAGGTGTAAAGAAAAGTTTGGCGGACCGTCCAGTGAGGTCAGAGGTCAGAAAAGTGCAGTTTTCAGACAACGGTGGACACTGGACCGGCGCCGGCGGACACTGCCGACACTTCTGACATACACACGCGTGCGGGGACACCTCCCCTACAACGCCAGACTCTCGGATAAGCCCGAGAGGTGTAAAGAAAAGTGTGGCGGACCGTCCAGTGAGGTCAGAGGTCAGAAAAGTGCAGTTTTCAGACAACGGTGGACACTGGACCGGCGCCGGCGGACACTGCCGACACTTCTGACATACGCACGCGTGCGGGGACACCTCCCCTACAACGCCAGACTCTCGGATAAGCCCGAGAGGTGTAAAGAAAAGTGTGGCGGACCGTCCAGTGAGGTCAGAGGTCAGAAAAGTGCAGTTTTCAGACAACGGTGGACACTGGACCGGCGCCGGCGGACACTGCCGACACTTCTGACATACGCACGCGTGCGGGGATACCTCCCCTACAACGCCACCATCTCGGATAAGCCCGAGAGATGTAAAAAAAAGTGTGGCGGACCGTCCAGTGAGGTCAGAGGTCAGAAAAGTGCAGTTTTCAGACAACGGTGGACACTGGACCGGCGCCGGCGGACACTGCCGACACTTCTGACATACGCACGCGTGCGGGGACACCTCCCCTACAACGCCACACTCTCGGATAAGCCCGAGAGGTGTAAAGAAAATTGTGGCGGACCGTCCAGTGAGGTCAGAGGTCAGAAAAGTGCAGTTTTCAGACAACGGTGGACACTGGACCGGCGCCGGCGGACACTGCCGACACTTCTGACATACGCACGCGTGCGGGGACACCTCCCCTACAACGCCACACTCTCGGATAAGCCCGAGAGATGTAAAAAAAAGTGTGGCGGACCGTCCAGTGAGGTCAGAGGTCAGAAAAGTGCAGTTTTCAGACAACGGTGGACACTGGACCGGCGCCGGCGGACACTGCCGACACTTCTGACATACGCACGCGTGCGGGGACACCTCCCCTACAACGCCAGACTCTCGGATAAGCCCGAGAGGTGTAAAGAAAAGTGTGGCGGACCGTCCAGTGAGGTCAGAGGTCAGAAAAGTGCAGTTTTCAGACAACGGTGGACACTGGACCGGCGCCGGCGGACACTGCCGACACTTCTGACATACGCACGCGTGCGGGGACACCTCCCCTACAACGCCAGACTCTCGGATAAGCCCGAGAGGTGTAAAGAAAAGTGTGGCGGACCGTCCAGTGAGGTCAGAGGTCAGAAAAGTGCAGTTTTCAGACAACGGTGGACACTGGACCGGCGCCGGCGGACACTGCCGACACTTCTGACATACGCACGCGTGCGGGGACACCTCCCCTACAACGCCAGACTCTCGGAGAAGCCCGAGAGATGTAAAAAAAAGTGTGGCGGACCGTCCAGTGAGGTCAGAGGTCAGAAAAGTGCAGTTTTCAGACAACGGTGGACACTGGACCGGCGCCGGCGGACACTGCCGACACTTCTGACATACGCACGCGTGCGGGGACACCTCCCCTACAACGCCAGACTCTCGGATAAGCCCGAGAGGTGTAAAGAAAAGTGTGGCGGACCGTCCAGTGAGGTCAGAGGTCAGAAAAGTGCAGTTTTCAGACAACGGTGGACACTGGACCGGCGCCGGCGGACACTGCCGACACTTCTGACATACGCACGCGTGCGGGGACACCTCCCCTACAACGCCAGACTCTCGGATAAGCCCGAGAGGTGTAAAGAAAAGTGTGGCGGACCGTCCAGTGAGGTCAGAGGTCAGAAAAGTGCAGTTTTCAGACAACGGTGGACACTGGACCGGCGCCGGCGGACACTGCCGACACTTCTGACATACGCACGCGTGCGGGGACACCTCCCCTACAACGCCACACTCTCGGATAAGCCCGAGAGATGTAAAAAAAAGTGTGGCGGACCGTCCAGTGAGGTCAGAGGTCAGAAAAGTGCAGTTTTCAGACAACGGTGGACACTGGACCGGCGCCGGCGGACACTGCCGACACTTCTGACATACGCACGCGTGCGGGGACACCTCCCCTACAACGCCACACTCTCGGATAAGCCCGAGAGGTGTAAAAAAAAGTGTGGCGGACCGTCCAGTGAGGTCAGAGGTCAGAAAAGTGCAGTTTTCAGACAACAGTGGACACTGGACAGGCACCGGTGGACACTGCCGACACTTCTGACATACGCACGCGTGCGGGGACACCTCCCCTACAACGCCACACTCTCGGATAAGCCCGAGAGATGTAAAAAAAAGTGTGGCGGACCGTCCAGTGAGGTCAGAGGTCAGAAAAGTGCAGTTTTCAGACAACGGTGGACACTGGACCGGCGCCGGCGGACACTGCCGACACTTCTGACATACGCACGCGTGCGGGGATACCTCCCCTACAACGCCACCATCTCGGATAAGCCCGAGAGATGTAAAAAAAAGTGTGGCGGACCGTCCAGTGAGGTCAGAGGTCAGAAAAGTGCAGTTTTCAGACAACGGTGGACACTGGACCGGCGCCGGCGGACACTGCCGACACTTCTGACATACGCACGCGTGCGGGGACACCTCCCCTACAACGCCACACTCTCGGATAAGCCCGAGAGGTGTAAAGAAAATTGTGGCGGACCGTCCAGTGAGGTCAGAGGTCAGAAAAGTGCAGTTTTCAGACAACGGTGGACACTGGACCGGCGCCGGCGGACACTGCCGACACTTCTGACATACGCACGCGTGCGGGGACACCTCCCCTACAACGCCACACTCTCGGATAAGCCCGAGAGATGTAAAAAAAAGTGTGGCGGACCGTCCAGTGAGGTCAGAGGTCAGAAAAGTGCAGTTTTCAGACAACGGTGGACACTGGACCGGCGCCGGCGGACACTGCCGACACTTCTGACATACGCACGCGTGCGGGGACACCTCCCCTACAACGCCAGACTCTCGGATAAGCCCGAGAGGTGTAAAGAAAAGTGTGGCGGACCGTCCAGTGAGGTCAGAGGTCAGAAAAGTGCAGTTTTCAGACAACGGTGGACACTGGACCGGCGCCGGCGGA
Source organism: Gymnoscopelus braueri (assembly GCF_963280865.1). Taxonomy (NCBI): domain Eukaryota; kingdom Metazoa; phylum Chordata; class Actinopteri; order Myctophiformes; family Myctophidae; genus Gymnoscopelus; species Gymnoscopelus braueri. Next base: position 258,567 of record NW_027660552.1, on the reverse strand, counting down.
CACTGCCGACACTTCTGACATACGCACGCGTGCGGGGACACCTCCCCTACAACGCCAGACTCTCGGATAAGCCCGAGAGGTGTAAAGAAAAGTGTGGCGGACCGTCCAGTGAGGTCAGAGGTCAGAAAAGTGCAGTTTTCAGACAACGGTGGACACTGGACCGGCGCCGGCGGACACTGCCGACACTTCTGACATACGCACGCGTGCGGGGACACCTCCCCTACAACGCCAGACTCTCGGATAAGCCCGAGAGGTGTAAAGAAAAGTGTGGCGGACCGTCCAGTGAGGTCAGAGGTCAGAAAAGTGCAGTTTTCAGACAACGGTGGACACTGGACCAGCGCCGGCGGACACTGCCGACACTTCTGACATACGCACGCGTGCGGGGACACCTCCCCTACAACGCCAAACTCTCGGAGAAGCCCGAGAGATGTAAAAAAAAGTGTGGCGGACCGTCCAGTGAGGTCAGAGGTCAGAAAAGTGCAGTTTTCAGACAACGGTGGACACTGGACCGGCGCCGGCGGACACTGCCGACACTTCTGACATACGCACGCGTGCGGGGACACCTCCCCTACAACGCCACACTCTCGGATAAGCCCGAGAGGTGTAAAGAAAATTGTGGCGGACCGTCCAGTGAGGTCAGAGGTCAGAAAAGTGCAGTTTTCAGACAACGGTGGACACTGGACCGGCGCCGGCGGACACTGCCGACACTTCTGACATACGCACGCGTGCGGGGACACCTCCCCTACAACGCCACACTCTCGGATAAGCCCGAGAGATGTAAAAAAAAGTGTGGCGGACCGTCCAGTGAGGTCAGAGGTCAGAAAAGTGCAGTTTTCAGACAACGGTGGACACTGGACCGGCGCCGGCGGACACTGCCGACACTTCTGACATACGCACGCGTGCGGGGACACCTCCCCTACAACGCCAGACTCTCGGATAAGCCCGAGAGGTGTAAAGAAAAGTGTGGCGGACCGTCCAGTGAGGTCAGAGGTCAGAAAAGTGCAGTTTTCAGACAACGGTGGACACTGGACCGGCGCCGGCGGACACTGCCGACACTTCTGACATACGCACGCGTGCGGGGACACCTCCCCTACAACGCCAGACTCTCGGATAAGCCCGAGAGGTGTAAAGAAAAGTGTGGCGGACCGTCCAGTGAGGTCAGAGGTCAGAAAAGTGCAGTTTTCAGACAACGGTGGACACTGGACCGGCGCCGGCGGACACTGCCGACACTTCTGACATACGCACGCGTGCGGGGACACCTCCCCTACAACGCCAGACTCTCGGATAAGCCCGAGAGGTGTAAAGAAAAGTGTGGCGGACCGTCCAGTGAGGTCAGAGGTCAGAAAAGTGCAGTTTTCAGACAACGGTGGACACTGGACCAGCGCCGGCGGACACTGCCGACACTTCTGACATACGCACGCGTGCGGGGACACCTCCCCTACAACGCCAAACTCTCGGAGAAGCCCGAGAGATGTAAAAAAAAGTGTGGCGGACCGTCCAGTGAGGTCAGAGGTCAGAAAAGTGCAGTTTTCAGACAACGGTGGACACTGGACCGGCGCCGGCGGACACTGCCGACACTTCTGACATACGCACGCGTGCGGGGACACCTCCCCTACAACGCCAGACTCTCGGATAAGCCCGAGAGGTGTAAAGAAAAGTGTGGCGGACCGTCCAGTGAGGTCAGAGGTCAGAAAAGTACAGTTTTCAGACAACGGTGGACACTGGACCGGCGCCGGCGGACACTGCCGACACTTCTGACATACGCACGCGTGCGGGGACACCTCCCCTACAACGCCACACTCTCGGATAAGCCCGAGAGATGTAAAAAAAAGTGTGGCGGACCGTCCAGTGAGGTCAGAGGTCAGAAAAGTGCAGTTTTCAGACAACGGTGGACACTGGACCGGCGCCGGCGGACACTGCCGACACTTCTGACATACGCACGCGTGCGGGGACACCTCCCCTACAACGCCACACTCTCGGATAAGCCCGAGAGATGTAAAAAAAAGTGTGGCGGACCGTCCAGTGAGGTCAGAGGTCAGAAAAGTGCAGTTTTCAGACAACAGTGGACACTGGACAGGCACCGGTGGACACTGCCGACACTTCTGATATACGCACGCGTGCGGGGACACCTCCCCTACAACGCCACATTCTCGGAAAAGCCCGAGAGGTGTAAAGAAAAGTTAGGCGGACCGTCCAGTGAGGTCAGAGGTCAGAAAAGTGCAGTTTTCAGACAACGGTGGACACTGGACCGGCGCCGGCGGACACTGCCGACACTTCTGACATACGCACGCGTGCGGGGACACCTCCCCTACAACGCCAGACTCTCGGATAAGCCCGAGAGGTGTAAAGAAAAGTGTGGCGGACCGTCCAGTGAGGTCAGAGGTCAGAAAAGTGCAGTTTTCAGACAACGGTGGACACTGGACCGGCGCCGGCGGACACTGTCGACACTTCTGACATACGCACGCGTGCGGGGACACCTCCCCTACAACGCCAGACTCTCGGATAAGCCCGAGAGGTGTAAAGAAAAGTGTGGCGGACCGTCCAGTGAGGTCAGAGGTCAGAAAAGTGCAGTTTTCAGACAACGGTGGACACTGGACCGGCGCCGGCGGACACTGCCGACACTTCTGACATACGCACGCGTGCGGGGACACCTCCCCTACAACGCCACACTCTCGGATAAGCCCGAGAGATGTAAAAAAAAGTGTGGCGGACCGTCCAGTGAGGTCAGAGGTCAGAAAAGTGCAGTTTTCAGACAACAGTGGACACTGGACAGGCACCGGTGGACACTGCCGACACTTCTGATATACGCACGCGTGCGGGGACACCTCCCCTACAACGCCACATTCTCGGAAAAGCCCGAGAGGTGTAAAGAAAAGTTAGGCGGACCGTCCAGTGAGGTCAGAGGTCAGAAAAGTGCAGTTTTCAGACAACGGTGGACACTGGACCGGCGCCGGCGGACACTGCCGACACTTCTGACATACGCACGCGTGCGGGGACACCTCCCCTACAACGCCAGACTCTCGGATAAGCCCGAGAGGTGTAAAGAAAAGTGTGGCGGACCGTCCAGTGAGGTCAGAGGTCAGAAAAGTGCAGTTTTCAGACAACGGTGGACACTGGACCGGCGCCGGCGGACACTGCCGACACTTCTGACATACGCACGCGTGCGGGGACACCTCCCCTACAACGCCAGACTCTCGGATAAGCCCGAGAGGTGTAAAGAAAAGTGTGGCGGACCGTCCAGTGAGGTCAGAGGTCAGAAAAGTGCAGTTTTCAGACAACGGTGGACACTGGACCGGCGCCGGCGGACACTGCCGACACTTCTGACATACGCACGCGTGCGGGGACACCTCCCCTACAACGCCACACTCTCGGATAAGCCCGAGAGATGTAAAAAAAAGTGTGGCGGACCGTCCAGTGAGGTCAGAGGTCAGAAAAGTGCAGTTTTCAGACAACGGTGGACACTGGACCGGCGCCGGCGGACACTGCCGACACTTCTGACATACGCACGCGTGCGGGGACACCTCCCCTACAACGCCACACTCTCGGATAAGCCCGAGAGGTGTAAAAAAAAGTGTGGCGGACCGTCCAGTGAGGTCAGAGGTCAGAAAAGTGCAGTTTTCAGACAACAGTGGACACTGGACAGGCACCGGTGGACACTGCCGACACTTCTGACATACGCACGCGTGCGGGGACACCTCCCCTACAACGCCACACTCTCGGATAAGCCCGAGAGGTGTAAAGAAAAGTGTGGCGGACCGTCCAGTGAGGTCAGAGGTCAGAAAAGTGCAGTTTTCAGACAACGGTGGACACTGGACCGGCGCCGGCGGACACTGCCGACACTTCTGACATACGCACGCGTGCGGGGACACCTCCCCTACAACGCCAGACTCTCGGATAAGCCCGAGAGGTGTAAAGAAAAGTGTGGCGGACCGTCCAGTGAGGTCAGAGGTCAGAAAAGTGCAGTTTTCAGACAACGGTGGACACTGGACCGGCGCCGGCGGACACTGCCGACACTTCTGACATACGCACGCGTGCGGGGACACCTCCCCTACAATGCCACACTCTCGGATAAGCCCGAGAGATGTAAAAAAAAGTGTGGCGGACCGTCCAGTGAGGTCAGAGGTCAGAAAAGTGCAGTTTTCAGACAACGGTGGACACTGGACCGGCGCCGGCGGACACTGCCGACACTTCTGACATACGCACGCGTGCGGGGACACCTCCCCTACAACGCCACACTCTCGGATAAGCCCGAGAGGTGTAAAAAAAAGTGTGGCGGACCGTCCAGTGAGGTCAGAGGTCAGAAAAGTGCAGTTTTCAGACAACAGTGGACACTGGACAGGCACCGGTGGACACTGCCGACACTTCTGACATACGCACGCGTGCGGGGACACCTCCCCTACAACGCCACACTCTCGGATAAGCCCGAGAGGTGTAAAGAAAAGTGTGGCGGACCGTCCAGTGAGGTCAGAGGTCAGAAAAGTGCAGTTTTCAGACAACGGTGGACACTGGACCGGCGCCGGCGGACACTGCCGACACTTCTGACATACGCACTCGTGCGGGGACACCTCCCCTACAACGCCAGACTCTCGGATAAGCCCGAGAGGTGTAAAGAAAAGTGTGGCGGACCGTCCAGTGAGGTCAGAGGTCAGAAAAGTGCAGTTTTCAGACAACGGTGGACACTGGACCGGCGCCGGCGGACACTGCCGACACTTCTGACATACGCACGCGTGCGGGGACACCTCCCCTACAACGCCACACTCTCGGATAAGCCCGAGAGATGTAAAAAAAAGTGTGGCGGACCGTCCAGTGAGGTCAGAGGTCAGAAAAGTGCAGTTTTCAGACAACGGTGGACACTGGACCGGCGCCGGCGGACACTGCCGACACTTCTGACATACGCACGCGTGCGGGGACACCTCCCCTACAACGCCAGACTCTCGGATAAGCCCGAGAGGTGTAAAGAAAAGTGTGGCGGACCGTCCAGTGAGGTCAGAGGTCAAAAAAGTGCAGTTTTCAGACAACGGTGGACACTGGACCGGCGCCGGCGGACACTGCCGACACTTCTGACATACGCACGCGTGCGGGGACACCTCCCCTACAACGCCAGACTCTCGGATAAGCCCGAGAGGTGTAAAGAAAAGTGTGGCGGACCGTCCAGTGAGGTCAGAGGTCAGAAAAGTGCAGTTTTCAGACAACGGTGGACACTGGACCGGCGCCGGCGGACACTGCCGACACTTCTGACATACGCACGAGTGCAGGGACACCTCCCCTACAACGCCAAACTCTCGGATAAGCCCGAGAGATGTAAAAAAAAGTGTGGCGGACCGTCCAGTGAGGTCAGAGGTCAGAAAAGTGCAGTTTTCAGACAACGGTGGACACTGGACCGGCGCCGGCGGACACTGCCGACACTTCTGACATACGCACGCGTGCGGGGACACCTCCCCTACAACGCCACACTCTCGGATAAGCCCGAGAGATGTAAAAAAAAGTGTGGCGGACCGTCCAGTGAGGTCAGAGGTCAGAAAAGTGCAGTTTTCAGACAACGGTGGACACTGGACCGGCGCCGGCGGACACTGCCGACACTTCTGACATACGCACGCGTGCGGGGACACCTCCCCTACAACGCCACACTCTCGGATAAGCCCGAGAGGTGTAAAAAAAAGTGTGGCGGACCGTCCAGTGAGGTCAGAGGTCAGAAAAGTGCCGTTTTCAGACAACAGTGGACACTGGACAGGCACCGGTGGACACTGCCGACACTTCTGACATACGCACGCGTGCGGGGACACCTCCCCTACAACGCCAGACTCTCGGATAAGCCCGAGAGGTGTAAAGAAAAGTGTGGCGGACCGTCCAGTGAGGTCAGAGGTCAGAAAAGTGCAGTTTTCAGACAACGGTGGACACTGGACCGGCGCCGGCGGACACTGCCGACACTTCTGACATACGCACGCGTGCAGGGACACCTCCCCTACAACGCCACACTCTCGGATAAGCCCGAGAGATGTAAAAAAAAGTGTGGCGGACCGTCCAGTGAGGTCAGAGGTCAGAAAGGTGCAGTTTTCAGACAACGGTGGACACTGGACCGGCGCCGGCGGACACTGCCGACACTTCTGACATACGCACGCGTGCGGGGACACCTCCCCTACAACCCACACTCTCGGATAAGCCCGAGAGATGTAAAAAAAAGTGTGGCGGACCGTCCAGTGAGGTCAGAGGTCAGAAAAGTGCAGTTTTCAGACAACGGTGGACACTGGACCGGCGCCGGCGGACACTGCCGACACTTCTGACATACGCACGCGTGCGGGGACACCTCCCCTACAACGCCACACTCTCGGATAAGCCCGAGAGGTGTAAAGAAAAGTGTGGCGGACCGTCCAGTGAGGTCAGAGGTCAGAAAAGTGCAGTTTTCAGACAACGGTGGACACTGGACAGGCGCCGGCGGACACTGCCGACACTTCTGACATACGCACGCGTGCGGGGACACCTCCCCTACAATGCCAAACTCTCGGATAAGCCCGAGAGATGTAAAAAAAAGTGTGGCGGACCGTCCAGTGAGGTCAGAGGTCAGAAAAGTGCAGTTTTCAGACAACGGTGGACACTGGACCGGCGCCGGCGGACACTGCCGACACTTTTGACATACGCACGCGTGCGGGGACACCTCCCCTACAACGCCACACTCTCGGATAAGCCCGAGAGGTGTAAAGAAAAGTGTGGCGGACCGTCCAGTGAGGTCAGAGGTCAGAAAAGTGCAGTTTTCAGACAACGGTGGACACTGGACCGGCGCCGGCGGACACTGCCGACACTTCTGACATACGCACGCGTGCGGGGACACCTCCCCTACAACGCCACACTCTCGGATAAGCCCGAGAGGTGTAAAGAAAAGTGTGGCGGACCGTCCAGTGAGGTCAGAGGTCAGAAAAGTGCAGTTTTCAGACAACGGTGGACACTGGACCGGCACCGGTGGACACTGCCGACACTTCTGACATACGCACGCGTGCGGGGACACCTCCCCTACAACGCCACACTCTCGGATAAGCCCGAGAGATGTAAAAAAAAGTGTGGCGGACCGTTCAGTGAGGTCAGAGGTCAGAAAAGTGCAGTTTTCAGACAACGGTGGACACTGGACCGGCGCCGGCGGACACTGCCGACACTTCTGACATACGCACGCGTGCGGGGACACCTCCCCTACAACCCACACTCTCGGATAAGCCCGAGAGATGTAAAAAAAAGTGTGGCGGACCGTCCAGTGAGGTCAGAGGTCAGAAAAGTGCAGTTTTCAGACAACGGTGGACACTGGACCGGCGCCGGCGGACACTGCCGACACTTCTGACATACGCACGCGTGCGGGGACACCTCCCCTACAATGCCACACTCTCGGATAAGCCCGAGAGGTGTAAAGAAAAGTGTGGCGGACCGTCCAGTGAGGTCAGAGGTCAGAAAAGTGCAGTTTTCAGACAACGGTGGACACTGGACCGGCGCCGGCGGACACTGCCGACACTTCTGACATACGCACGAGTGCGGGGACACCTCCCCTACAACGCCACACTCTCGGATAAGCCCGAGAGATGTAAAAAAAAGTGTGGCGGACCGTCCAGTGAGGTCAGAGGTCAGAAAAGTGCAGTTTTCAGACAACGGTGGACACTGGACCGGCGCCGGCGGACACTGCCGACACTTTTGACATACGCACGCGTGCGGGGACACCTCCCCTACAACGCCACACTCTCGGATAAGCCCGAGAGGTGTAAAGAAAAGTGTGGCGGACCGTCCAGTGAGGTCAGAGGTCAGAAAAGTGCAGTTTTCAGACAACGGTGGACACTGGACCGGCGCCGGCGGACACTGCCGACACTTCTGACATACGCACGCGTGCGGGGACACCTCCCCTACAACGCCACACTCTCGGATAAGCCCGAGAGGTGTAAAGAAAAGTGTGGCGGACCGTCCAGTGAGGTCAGAGGTCAGAAAAGTGCAGTTTTCAGACAACGGTGGACACTGGACCGGCGCCGGCGGACACTGCCGACACTTCTGACATACGCACGCGTGCGGGGACACCTCCCCTACAACGCCAGACTCTCGGATAAGCCCGAGAGGTGTAAAGAAAAGTGTGGCGGACCGTCCAGTGAGGTCAGAGGTCAGAAAAGTGCAGTTTTCAGACAACGGTGGACACTGGACCGGCGCCGGCGGACACTGCCGACACTTCTGACATACGCACGCGTGCGGGGACACCTCCCCTACAACGCCACACTCTCGGATAAGCCCGAGAGATGTAAAAAAAAGTGTGGCGGACCGTCCAGTGAGGTCAGAGGTCAGAAAAGTGCAGTTTTCAGACAACGGTGGACACTGGACCGGCGCCGGCGGACACTGCCGACACTTCTGACATACGCACGCGTGCGGGGACACCTCCCCTACAACGCCACACTCTCGGATAAGCCCGAGAGGTGTAAAAAAAAGTGTGGCGGACCGTCCAGTGAGGTCAGAGGTCAGAAAAGTGCCGTTTTCAGACAACAGTGGACACTGGACAGGCACCGGTGGACACTGCCGACACTTCTGACATACGCACGCGTGCGGGGACACCTCCCCTACAACGCCAAACTCTCGGATAAGCCCGAGAGGTGTAAAGAAAAGTGTGGCGGACCGTCCAGTGAGGTCAGAGGTCAGAAAAGTGCCGTTTTCAGACAACAGTGGACACTGGACAGGCACCGGTGGACACTGCCGACACTTCTGACATACGCACGCGTGCGGGGACACCTCCCCTACAACGCCAAACTCTCGGATAAGCCCGAGAGGTGTAAAGAAAAGTGTGGCGGACCGTCCAGTGAGGTCAGAGGTCAGAAAAGTGCAGTTTTCAGACAACGGTGGACACTGGACCGGCGCCGGCGGACACTGCCGACACTTCTGACATACGCACGCGTGCGGGGACACCTCCCCTACAACGCCAGACTCTCGGATAAGCCCGAGAGGTGTAAAGAAAAGTGTGGCGGACCGTCCAGTGAGGTCAGAGGTCAGAAAAGTGCAGTTTTCAGACAACGGTGGACACTGGACCGGCGCCGGTCCAGTGTCACCTCCCCTACAACGCCAAACTCTCGGATAAGCCCGAGAGGTGTAAAGAAAAGTGTGGCGGACCGTCCAGTGAGGTCAGAGGTCAGAAAAGTGCAGTTTTCAGACAACGGTGGACACTGGACCGGCGCCGGCGGACACTGCCGACACTTCTGACATACGCACGCGTGCGGGGACACCTCCCCTACAACGCCAGACTCTCGGATAAGCCCGAGAGGTGTAAGGAAAAGTGTGGCGGACCGTCCAGTGAGGTCAGAGGTCAGAAAAGTGCAGTTTTCAGACAACGGTGGACACTGGACCGGCGCCGGCGGACACTGCCGACACTTCTGACATACGCACGCGTGCGGGGACACCTCCCCTACAACGCCACACTCTCGGATAAGCCCGAGAGGTGTAAAAAAAAGTGTGGCGGACCGTCCAGTGAGGTCAGAGGTCAGAAAAGTGCCGTTTTCAGACAACAGTGGACACTGGACAGGCACCGGTGGACACTGCCGACACTTCTGACATACGCACGCGTGCGGGGACACCTCCCCTACAACCCACACTCTCGGATAAGCCCGAGAGATGTAAAAAAAAGTGTGGCGGACCGTCCAGTGAGGTCAGAGGTCAGAAAAGTGCAGTTTTCAGACAACGGTGGACACTGGACCGGCGCCGGCGGACACTGCCGACACTTCTGACATACGCACGCGTGCGGGGACACCTCCCCTACAACGCCACACTCTCGGATAAGCCCGAGAGGTGTAAAGAAAAGTGTGGCGGACCGTCCAGTGAGGTCAGAGGTCAGAAAAGTGCAGTTTTCAGACAACGGTGGACACTGGACCGGCGCCGGCGGACACTGCCGACACTTCTGACATACGCACGAGTGCGGGGACACCTCCCCTACAACGCCAAACTCTCGGATAAGCCCGAGAGATGTAAAAAAAAGTGTGGCGGACCGTCCAGTGAGGTCAGAGGTCAGAAAAGTGCAGTTTTCAGACAACGGTGGACACTGGACCGGCGCCGGCGGACACTGCCGACACTTTTGACATACGCACGCGTGCGGGGACACCTCCCCTACAACGCCACACTCTCGGATAAGCCCGAGAGGTGTAAAGAAAAGTGTGGCGGACCGTCCAGTGAGGTCAGAGGTCAGAAAAGTGCAGTTTTCAGACAACGGTGGACACTGGACCGGCGCCGGCGGACACTGCCGACACTTCTGACATACGCACGCGTGCGGGGACACCTCCCCTACAACGCCACACTCTCGGATAAGCCCGAGAGGTGTAAAGAAAAGTGTGGCGGACCGTCCAGTGAGGTCAGAGGTCAGAAAAGTGCAGTTTTCAGACAACGGTGGACACTGGACCGGCGCCGGCGGACACTGCCGACACTTCTGACATACGCACGCGTGCGGGGACACCTCCCCTACAACGCCAGACTCTCGGATAAGCCCGAGAGGTGTAAAGAAAAGTGTGGCGGACCGTCCAGTGAGGTCAGAGGTCAGAAAAGTGCAGTTTTCAGACAACGGTGGACACTGGACCGGCGCCGGCGGACACTGCCGACACTTCTGACATACGCACGCGTGCGGGGACACCTCCCCTACAACGCCACACTCTCGGATAAGCCCGAGAGATGTAAAAAAAAGTGTGGCGGACCGTCCAGTGAGGTCAGAGGTCAGAAAAGTGCAGTTTTCAGACAACGGTGGACACTGGACCGGCGCCGGCGGACACTGCCGACACTTCTGACATACGCACGCGTGCGGGGACACCTCCCCTACAACGCCACACTCTCGGATAAGCCCGAGAGGTGTAAAAAAAAGTGTGGCGGACCGTCCAGTGAGGTCAGAGGTCAGAAAAGTGCCGTTTTCAGACAACAGTGGACACTGGACAGGCACCGGTGGACACTGCCGACACTTCTGACATACGCACGCGTGCGGGGACACCTCCCCTACAACGCCAAACTCTCGGATAAGCCCGAGAGGTGTAAAGAAAAGTGTGGCGGACCGTCCAGTGAGGTCAGAGGTCAGAAAAGTGCCGTTTTCAGACAACAGTGGACACTGGACAGGCACCGGTGGACACTGCCGACACTTCTGACATACGCACGCGTGCGGGGACACCTCCCCTACAACGCCAAACTCTCGGATAAGCCCGAGAGGTGTAAAGAAAAGTGTGGCGGACCGTCCAGTGAGGTCAGAGGTCAGAAAAGTGCAGTTTTCAGACAACGGTGGACACTGGACCGGCGCCGGCGGACACTGCCGACACTTCTGACATACGCACGCGTGCGGGGACACCTCCCCTACAACGCCAGACTCTCGGATAAGCCCGAGAGGTGTAAAGAAAAGTGTGGCGGACCGTCCAGTGAGGTCAGAGGTCAGAAAAGTGCAGTTTTCAGACAACGGTGGACACTGGACCGGCGCCGGTCCAGTGTCACCTCCCCTACAACGCCAAACTCTCGGATAAGCCCGAGAGGTGTAAAGAAAAGTGTGGCGGACCGTCCAGTGAGGTCAGAGGTCAGAAAAGTGCAGTTTTCAGACAACGGTGGACACTGGACCGGCGCCGGCGGACACTGCCGACACTTCTGACATACGCACGCGTGCGGGGACACCTCCCCTACAACGCCAGACTCTCGGATAAGCCCGAGAGGTGTAAGGAAAAGTGTGGCGGACCGTCCAGTGAGGTCAGAGGTCAGAAAAGTGCAGTTTTCAGACAACGGTGGACACTGGACCGGCGCCGGCGGACACTGCCGACACTTCTGACATACGCACGCGTGCGGGGACACCTCCCCTACAACGCCACACTCTCGGATAAGCCCGAGAGGTGTAAAAAAAAGTGTGGCGGACCGTCCAGTGAGGTCAGAGGTCAGAAAAGTGCCGTTTTCAGACAACAGTGGACACTGGACAGGCACCGGTGGACACTGCCGACACTTCTGACATACGCACGCGTGCGGGGACACCTCCCCTACAACGCCACACTCTCGGATAAGCCCGAGAGGTGTAAAGAAAAGTGTGGCGGACCGTCCAGTGAGGTCAGAGGTCAGAAAAGTGCAGTTTTCAGACAACGGTGGACATTGGACCGGCGCCGGCGGACACTGCCGACACTTCTGACATACGCACGCGTGCGGGGACACCTCCCCTACAACGCCACACTCTCGGATAAGCCCGAGAGATGTAAAAAAAAGTGTGGCGGACCGTCCAGTGAGGTCAGAGGTCAGAAAAGTGCAGTTTTCAGACAACGGTGGACACTGGACCGGCGCCGGCGGACACTGCCGACACTTCTGACATACGCACGCGTGCGGGGACACCTCCCCTACAACGCCAGACTCTCGGATAAGCCCGAGAGGTGTAAAGAAAAGTGTGGCGGACCGTCCAGTGAGGTCAGAGGTCAGAAAAGTGCCGTTTTCAGACAACAGTGGACACTGGACAGGCACCGGTGGACACTGCCGACACTTCTGACATACGCACGTGTGCGGGGACACCTCCCCTACAACGCCAGACTCTCGGATAAGCCCGAGAGGTGTAAAGAAAAGTGTGGCGGACCGTCCAGTGAGGTCAGAGGTCAGAAAAGTGCAGTTTTCAGACAACGGTGGACACTGGACCGGCGCCGGCGGACACTGCCGACACTTCTGACATACGCACGCGTGCGGGGACACCTCCCCTACAACGCCACACTCTCGGATAAGCCCGAGAGGTGTAAAGAAAAGTGTGGCGGACCGTCCAGTGAGGTCAGAGGTCAGAAAAGTGCAGTTTTCAGACAACGGTGGACACTGGACCGGCGCCGGCGGACACTGCCGACACTTCTGACATACGCACGCGTGCGGGGACACCTCCCCTACAACGCCAGACTCTCGGATAAGCCCGAGAGGTGTAAAGAAAAGTGTGGCGGACCGTCCAGTGAGGTCAGAGGTCAGAAAAGTGCAGTTTTCAGACAACGGTGGACACTGGACCGGCGCCGGCGGACACTGCCGACACTTCTGACATACGCACGCGTGCGGGGACACCTCCCCTACAACGCCATACTCTCGGAGAAGCCCGAGAGATGTAAAAAAAAGTGTGGCGGACCGTCCAGTGAGGTCAGAGGTCAGAAAAGTGCAGTTTTCAGACAACGGTGGACACTGGACCGGCGCCGGCGGACACTGCCGACACTTCTGACATACGCACGCGTGCGGGGACACCTCCCCTACAACGCCAGACTCTCGGATAAGCCCGAGAGGTGTAAAGAAAAGTGTGGCGGACCGTCCAGTGAGGTCAGAGGTCAGAAAAGTGCAGTTTTCAGACAACGGTGGACACTGGACCGGCGCCGGCGGACACTGCCGACACTTCTGACATACGCACGCGTGCGGGGACACCTCCCCTACAACGCCACACTCTCGGATAAGCCCGAGAGATGTAAAAAAAAGTGTGGCGGACCGTCCAGTGAGGTCAGAGGTCAGAAAAGTGCAGTTTTCAGACAACGGTGGACACTGGACCGGCGCCGGCGGACACTGCCGACACTTCTGACATACGCACGCGTGCGGGGACACCTCCCCTACAACGCCACACTCTCGGATAAGCCCGAGAGATGTAAAAAAAAGTGTGGCGGACCGTCCAGTGAGGTCAGAGGTCAGAAAAGTGCAGTTTTCAGACAACAGTGGACACTGGACAGGCACCGGTGGACACTGCCGACACTTCTGACATACGCACGCGTGCGGGGACACCTCCCCTACAACGCCACATTCTCGGAAAAGCCCGAGAGGTGTAAAGAAAAGTTTGGCGGACCGTCCAGTGAGGTCAGAGGTCAGAAAAGTGCAGTTTTCAGACAACGGTGGACACTGGACCGGCGCCGGCGGACACTGCCGACACTTCTGACATACGCACGCGTGCGGGGACACCTCCCCTACAACGCCACACTCTAGGATAAGCCCGAGAGGTGTAAAAAAAAGTGTGGCGGACCGTCCAGTGAGGTCAGAGGTCAGAAAAGTGCAGTTTTCAGACAACAGTGGACACTGGACAGGCACCGGTGGACACTGCCGACACTTCTGACATACGCACGCGTGCGGGGACACCTCCCCTACAACGCCACACTCTCGGATAAGCCCGAGAGGTGTAAAGAAAAGTGTGGCGGACCGTCCAGTGAGGTCAGAGGTCAGAAAAGTGCAGTTTTCAGACAACGGTGGACACTGGACCGGCGCCGGCGGACACTGCCGACACTTCTGACATACGCACGCGTGCGGGGACACCTCCCCTACAACGCCAGACTCTCGGATAAGCCCGAGAGGTGTAAAGAAAAGTGTGGCGGACCGTCCAGTGAGGTCAGAGGTCAGAAAAGTGCAGTTTTCAGACAACGGTGGACACTGGACCGGCGCCGGCGGACACTGCCGACACTTCTGACATACGCACGCGTGCGGGGACACCTCCCCTACAACGCCACACTCTCGGATAAGCCCGAGAGATGTAAAAAAAAGTGTGGCGGACCGTCCAGTGAGGTCAGAGGTCAGAAAAGTGCAGTTTTCAGACAACGGTGGACACTGGACCGGCGCCGGCGGACACTGCCGACACTTCTGACATACGCACGCGTGCGGGGACACCTCCCCTACAACGCCAGACTCTCGGATAAGCCCGAGAGGTGTAAAGAAAAGTGTGGCGGACCGTCCAGTGAGGTCAGAGGTCAAAAATGTGCAGTTTTCAGACAACGGTGGACACTGGACCGGCGCCGGCGGACACTGCCGACACTTCTGACATACGCACGCGTGCGGGGACACCTCCCCTACAACGCCAGACTCTCGGATAAGCCCGAGAGGTGTAAAGAAAAGTGTGGCGGACCGTCCAGTGAGGTCAGAGGTCAGAAAAGTGCAGTTTTCAGACAACGGTGGACACTGGACCGGCGCCGGCGGACACTGCCGACACTTCTGACATACGCACGCGTGCGGGGATACCTCCCCTACAACGCCACCATCTCGGATAAGCCCGAGAGATGTAAAAAAAAGTGTGGCGGACCGTCCAGTGAGGTCAGAGGTCAGAAAAGTGCAGTTTTCAGACAACGGTGGACACTGGACCGGCGCCGGCGGACACTGCCGACACTTCTGACATACGCACGCGTGCGGGGACACCTCCCCTACAACGCCAGACTCTCGGATAAGCCCGAGAGGTGTAAAGAAAAGTGTGGCGGACCGTCCAGTGAGGTCAGAGGTCAGAAAAGTGCCGTTTTCAGACAACAGTGGACACTGGACAGGCACCGGTGGACACTGCCGACACTTCTGACATACGCACGCGTGCGGGGACACCTCCCCTACAACGCCACACTCTCGGATAAGCCCGAGAGGTGTAAAGAAAAGTGTGGCGGACCGTCCAGTGAGGTCAGAGGTCAGAAAAGTGCAGTTTTCAGACAACGGTGGACACTGGACCGGCGCCGGCGGACACTGCCGACACTTCTGACATACGCACGCGTGCGGGGACACCTCCCCTACAACGCCAGACTCTCGGATAAGCCCGAGAGGTGTAAAGAAAAGTGTGGCGGACCGTCCAGTGAGGTCAGAGGTCAGAAAAGTGCAGTTTTCAGACAACGGTGGACACTGGACCGGCGCCGGCGGACACTGCCGACACTTCTGACATACGCACGCGTGCGGGGACACCTCCCCTACAACGCCACACTCTCGGATAAGCCCGAGAGATGTAAAAAAAAGTGTGGCGGACCGTCCAGTGAGGTCAGAGGTCAGAAAAGTGCAGTTTTCAGACAACGGTGGACACTGGACCGGCGCCGGCGGACACTGCCGACACTTCTGACATACGCACGCGTGCGGGGACACCTCCCCTACAACGCCACACTCTCGGATAAGCCCGAGAGGTGTAAAAAAAAGTGTGGCGGACCGTCCAGTGAGGTCAGAGGTCAGAAAAGTGCCGTTTTCAGACAACAGTGGACACTGGACAGGCACCGGTGGACACTGCCGACACTTCTGACATACGCACGCGTGCGGGGACACCTCCCCTACAACGCCAGACTCTCGGATAAGCCCGAGAGGTGTAAAGAAAAGTGTGGCGGACCGTCCAGTGAGGTCAGAGGTCAGAAAAGTGCAGTTTTCAGACAACGGTGGACACTGGACCGGCGCCGGCGGACACTGCCGACACTTCTGACATACGCACGCGTGCAGGGACACCTCCCCTACAACGCCACACTCTCGGATAAGCCCGAGAGATGTAAAAAAAAGTGTGGCGGACCGTCCAGTGAGGTCAGAGGTCAGAAAAGTGCAGTTTTCAGACAACGGTGGACACTGGACCGGCGCCGGCGGACACTGCCGACACTTCTGACATACGCACGCGTGCGGGGACACCTCCCCTACAACCCACACTCTCGGATAAGCCCGAGAGATGTAAAAAAAAGTGTGGCGGACCGTCCAGTGAGGTCAGAGGTCAGAAAAGTGCAGTTTTCAGACAACGGTGGACACTGGACCGGCGCCGGCGGACACTGCCGACACTTCTGACATACGCACGCGTGCGGGGACACCTCCCCTACAACGCCACACTCTCGGATAAGCCCGAGAGGTGTAAAGAAAAGTGTGGCGGACCGTCCAGTGAGGTCAGAGGTCAGAAAAGTGCAGTTTTCAGACAACGGTGGACACTGGACCGGCGCCGGCGGACACTGCCGACACTTCTGACATACGCACGCGTGCGGGGACACCTCCCCTACAATGCCACACTCTCGGATAAGCCCGAGAGATGTAAAAAAAAGTGTGGCGGACCGTCCAGTGAGGTCAGAGGTCAGAAAAGTGCAGTTTTCAGACAACGGTGGACACTGGACCGGCGCCGGCGGACACTGCCGACACTTTTGACATACGCACGCGTGCGGGGACACCTCCCCTACAACGCCACACTCTCGGATAAGCCCGAGAGGTGTAAAGAAAAGTGTGGCGGACCGTCCAGTGAGGTCAGAGGTCAGAAAAGTGCAGTTTTCAGACAACGGTGGACACTGGACCGGCGCCGGCGGACACTGCCGACACTTCTGACATACGCACGCGTGCGGGGACACCTCCCCTACAACGCCAGACTCTCGGATAAGCCCGAGAGGTGTAAAGAAAAGTGTGGCGGACCGTCCAGTGAGGTCAGAGGTCAGAAAAGTGCAGTTTTCAGACAACGGTGGACACTGGACCGGCACCGGTGGACACTGCCGACACTTCTGACATACGCACGCGTGCGGGGACACCTCCCCTACAACGCCACACTCTCGGATAAGCCCGAGAGATGTAAAAAAAAGTGTGGCGGACCGTCCAGTGAGGTCAGAGGTCAGAAAAGTGCAGTTTTCAGACAACGGTGGACACTGGACCGGCGCCGGCGGACACTGCCGACACTTCTGACATACGCACGCGTGCGGGGACACCTCCCCTACAACCCACACTCTCGGATAAGCGCGAGAGATGTAAAAAAAAGTGTGGCGGACCGTCCAGTGAGGTCAGAGGTCAGAAAAGTGCAGTTTTCAGACAACGGTGGACACTGGACCGGCGCCGGCGGACACTGCCGACACTTCTGACATACGCACGCGTGCGGGGACACCTCCCCTACAACGCCACACTCTCGGATAAGCCCGAGAGGTGTAAAGAAAAGTGTGGCGGACCGTCCAGTGAGGTCAGAGGTCAGAAAAGTGCAGTTTTCAGACAACGGTGGACACTGGACCGGCGCCGGCGGACACTGCCGACACTTCTGACATACGCACGAGTGCGGGGACACCTCCCCTACAACGCCACACTCTCGGATAAGCCCGAGAGATGTAAAAAAAAGTGTGGCGGACCGTCCAGTGAGGTCAGAGGTCAGAAAAGTGCAGTTTTAAGACAACGGTGGACACTGGACCGGCGCCGGCGGACACTGCCGACACTTTTGACATACGCACGCGTGCGGGGACACCTCCCCTACAACGCCACACTCTCGGATAAGCCCGAGAGGTGTAAAGAAAAGTGTGGCGGACCGTCCAGTGAGGTCAGAGGTCAGAAAAGTGCAGTTTTCAGACAACGGTGGACACTGGACCGGCGCCGGCGGACACTGCCGACACTTCTGACATACGCACGCATGCGGGGACACCTCCCCTACAACGCCACACTCTCGGATAAGCCCGAGAGGTGTAAAGAAAAGTGTGGCGGACCGTCCAGTGAGGTCAGAGGTCAGAAAAGTGCAGTTTTCAGACAACGGTGGACACTGGACCGGCGCCGGCGGACACTGCCGACACTTCTGACATACGCACGCGTGCGGGGACACCTCCCCTACAACGCCAGACTCTCGGATAAGCCCGAGAGGTGTAAAGAAAAGTGTGGCGGACCGTCCAGTGAGGTCAGAGGTCAGAAAAGTGCAGTTTTCAGACAACGGTGGACACTGGACCGGCGCCGGCGGACACTGCCGACACTTCTGACATACGCACGCGTGCGGGGACACCTCCCCTACAACGCCACACTCTCGGATAAGCCCGAGAGATGTAAAAAAAAGTGTGGCGGACCGTCCAGTGAGGTCAGAGGTCAGAAAAGTGCAGTTTTCAGACAACGGTGGACACTGGACCGGCGCCGGCGGACACTGCCGACACTTCTGACATACGCACGCGTGCGGGGACACCTCCCCTACAACGCCACACTCTCGGATAAGCCCGAGAGGTGTAAAAAAAAGTGTGGCGGACCGTCCAGTGAGGTCAGAGGTCAGAAAAGTGCCGTTTTCAGACAACAGTGGACACTGGACAGGCACCGGTGGACACTGCCGACACTTCTGACATACGCACGCGTGCGGGGACACCTCCACTACAACGCCAAACTCTCGGATAAGCCCGAGAGGTGTAAAGAAAAGTGTGGCGGACCGTCCAGTGAGGTCAGAGGTCAGAAAAGTGCCGTTTTCAGACAACAGTGGACACTGGACAGGCACCGGTGGACACTGCCGACACTTCTGACATACGCACGCGTGCGGGGACACCTCCCCTACAACGCCAAACTCTCGGATAAGCCCGAGAGGTGTAAAGAAAAGTGTGGCGGACCGTCCAGTGAGGTCAGAGGTCAGAAAAGTGCAGTTTTCAGACAACGGTGGACACTGGACCGGCGCCGGCGGACACTGCCGACACTTCTGACATACGCACGCGTGCGGGGACACCTCCCCTACAACGCCAGACTCTCGGATAAGCCCGAGAGGTGTAAAGAAAAGTGTGGCGGACCGTCCAGTGAGGTCAGAGGTCAGAAAAGTGCAGTTTTCAGACAACGGTGGACACTGGACCGGCGCCGGTCCAGTGTCACCTCCCCTACAACGCCAAACTCTCGGATAAGCCCGAGAGGTGTAAAGAAAAGTGTGGCGGACCGTCCAGTGAGGTCAGAGGTCAGAAAAGTGCAGTTTTCAGACAACGGTGGACACTGGACCGGCGCCGGCGGACACTGCCGACACTTCTGACATACGCACGCGTGCGGGGACACCTCCCCTACAACGCCACACTCTCGGATAAGCCCGAGAGGTGTAAAAAAAAGTGTGGCGGACCGTCCAGTGAGGTCAGAGGTCAGAAAAGTGCCGTTTTCAGACAACAGTGGACACTGGACAGGCACCGGTGGACACTGCCGACACTTCTGACATACGCACGTGTGCGGGGACACCTCCCCTACAACGCCAGACTCTCGGATAAGCCCGAGAGGTGTAAAGAAAAGTGTGGCGGACCGTCCAGTGAGGTCAGAGGTCAGAAAAGTGCAGTTTTCAGACAACGGTGGACACTGGACCGGCGCCGGCGGACACTGCCGACACTTCTGACATACGCACGCGTGCAGGGACACCTCCCCTACAACGCCACACTCTCGGATAAGCCCGAGAGATGTAAAAAAAAGTGTGGCGGACCGTCCAGTGAGGTCAGAGGTCAGAAAAGTGCAGTTTTCAGACAACGGTGGACACTGGACCGGCGCCGGCGGACACTGCCGACACTTCTGACATACGCACGCGTGCGGGGACACCTCCCCTACAACCCACACTCTCGGATAAGCCCGAGAGATGTAAAAAAAGGTGTGGCGGACCGTCCAGTGAGGTCAGAGGTCAGAAAAGTGCAGTTTTCAGACAACGGTGGACACTGGACCGGCGCCGGTCCAGTGTC
Source organism: Gymnoscopelus braueri (assembly GCF_963280865.1). Lineage (NCBI taxonomy): Eukaryota > Metazoa > Chordata > Actinopteri > Myctophiformes > Myctophidae > Gymnoscopelus > Gymnoscopelus braueri. Next base: position 238,486 of record NW_027660552.1, on the reverse strand, counting down.
ACCTCCCCTACAACGCCAAACTCTCGGATAAGCCCGAGAGGTGTAAAGAAAAGTGTGGCGGACCGTCCAGTGAGGTCAGAGGTCAGAAAAGTGCAGTTTTCAGACAACGGTGGACACTGGACCGGCGCCGGCGGACACTGCCGACACTTCTGACATACGCACGCGTGCGGGGACACCTCCCCTACAACGCCACACTCTCGGATAAGCCCGAGAGGTGTAAAAAAAAGTGTGGCGGACCGTCCAGTGAGGTCAGAGGTCAGAAAAGTGCCGTTTTCAGACAACAGTGGACACTGGACAGGCACCGGTGGACACTGCCGACACTTCTGACATACGCACGTGTGCGGGGACACCTCCCCTACAACGCCAGACTCTCGGATAAGCCCGAGAGGTGTAAAGAAAAGTGTGGCGGACCGTCCAGTGAGGTCAGAGGTCAGAAAAGTGCAGTTTTCAGACAACGGTGGACACTGGACCGGCGCCGGCGGACACTGCCGACACTTCTGACATACGCACGCGTGCAGGGACACCTCCCCTACAACGCCACACTCTCGGATAAGCCCGAGAGATGTAAAAAAAAGTGTGGCGGACCGTCCAGTGAGGTCAGAGGTCAGAAAAGTGCAGTTTTCAGACAACGGTGGACACTGGACCGGCGCCGGCGGACACTGCCGACACTTCTGACATACGCACGCGTGCGGGGACACCTCCCCTACAACCCACACTCTCGGATAAGCCCGAGAGATGTAAAAAAAAGTGTGGCGGACCGTCCAGTGAGGTCAGAGGTCAGAAAAGTGCAGTTTTCAGACAACGGTGGACACTGGACCGGCGCCGGCGGACACTGCCGACACTTCTGACATACGCACGCGTGCGGGGACACCTCCCCTACAACGCCACACTCTCGGATAAGCCCGAGAGGTGTAAAGAAAAGTGTGGCGGACCGTCCAGTGAGGTCAGAGGTCAGAAAAGTGCAGTTTTCAGACAACGGTGGACACTGGACCGGCGCCGGCGGACACTGCCGACACTTCTGACATACGCACGCGTGCGGGGACACCTCCCCTACAATGCCACACTCTCGGATAAGCCCGAGAGATGTAAAAAAAAGTGTGGCGGACCGTCCAGTGAGGTCAGAGGTCAGAAAAGTGCAGTTTTCAGACAACGGTGGACACTGGACCGGCGCCGGCGGACACTGCCGACACTTTTGACATACGCACGCGTGCGGGGACACCTCCCCTACAACGCCACACTCTCGGATAAGCCCGAGAGGTGTAAAGAAAAGTGTGGCGGACCGTCCAGTGAGGTCAGAGGTCAGAAAAGTGCAGTTTTCAGACAACGGTGGACACTGGACCGGCGCCGGCGGACACTGCCGACACTTCTGACATACGCACGCGTGCGGGGACACCTCCCCTACAACGCCAGACTCTCGGATAAGCCCGAGAGGTGTAAAGAAAAGTGTGGCGGACCGTCCAGTGAGGTCAGAGGTCAGAAAAGTGCAGTTTTCAGACAACGGTGGACACTGGACCGGCACCGGTGGACACTGCCGACACTTCTGACATACGCACGCGTGCGGGGACACCTCCCCTACAACGCTACACTCTCGGATAAGCCCGAGAGATGTAAAAAAAAGTGTGGCGGACCGTCCAGTGAGGTCAGAGGTCAGAAAAGTGCAGTTTTCAGACAACGGTGGACACTGGACCGGCGCCGGCGGACACTGCCGACACTTCTGACATACGCACGCGTGCGGGGACACCTCCCCTACAACCCACACTCTCGGATAAGCGCGAGAGATGTAAAAAAAAGTGTGGCGGACCGTCCAGTGAGGTCAGAGGTCAGAAAAGTGCAGTTTTCAGACAACGGTGGACACTGGACCGGCGCCGGCGGACACTGCCGACACTTCTGACATACGCACGCGTGCGGGGACACCTCCCCTACAACGCCACACTCTCGGATAAGCCCGAGAGGTGTAAAGAAAAGTGTGGCGGACCGTCCAGTGAGGTCAGAGGTCAGAAAAGTGCAGTTTTCAGACAACGGTGGACACTGGACCGGCGCCGGCGGACACTGCCGACACTTCTGACATACGCACGAGTGCGGGGACACCTCCCCTACAACGCCACACTCTCGGATAAGCCCGAGAGATGTAAAAAAAAGTGTGGCGGACCGTCCAGTGAGGTCAGAGGTCAGAAAAGTGCAGTTTTAAGACAACGGTGGACACTGGACCGGCGCCGGCGGACACTGCCGACACTTTTGACATACGCACGCGTGCGGGGACACCTCCCCTACAACGCCACACTCTCGGATAAGCCCGAGAGGTGTAAAGAAAAGTGTGGCGGACCGTCCAGTGAGGTCAGAGGTCAGAAAAGTGCAGTTTTCAGACAACGGTGGACACTGGACCGGCGCCGGCGGACACTGCCGACACTTCTGACATACGCACGCGTGCGGGGACACCTCCCCTACAACGCCACACTCTCGGATAAGCCCGAGAGGTGTAAAGAAAAGTGTGGCGGACCGTCCAGTGAGGTCAGAGGTCAGAAAAGTGCAGTTTTCAGACAACGGTGGACACTGGACCGGCGCCGGCGGACACTGCCGACACTTCTGACATACGCACGCGTGCGGGGACACCTCCCCTACAACGCCAGACTCTCGGATAAGCCCGAGAGGTGTAAAGAAAAGTGTGGCGGACCGTCCAGTGAGGTCAGAGGTCAGAAAAGTGCAGTTTTCAGACAACGGTGGACACTGGACCGGCGCCGGCGGACACTGCCGACACTTCTGACATACGCACGCGTGCGGGGACACCTCCCCTACAACGCCACACTCTCGGATAAGCCCGAGAGATGTAAAAAAAAGTGTGGCGGACCGTCCAGTGAGGTCAGAGGTCAGAAAAGTGCAGTTTTCAGACAACGGTGGACACTGGACCGGCGCCGGCGGACACTGCCGACACTTCTGACATACGCACGCGTGCGGGGACACCTCCCCTACAACGCCACACTCTCGGATAAGCCCGAGAAGTGTAAAAAAAAGTGTGGCGGACCGTCCAGTGAGGTCAGAGGTCAGAAAAGTGCCGTTTTCAGACAACAGTGGACACTGGACAGGCACCGGTGGACACTGCCGACACTTCTGACATACGCACGCGTGCGGGGACACCTCCACTACAACGCCAAACTCTCGGATAAGCCCGAGAGGTGTAAAGAAAAGTGTGGCGGACCGTCCAGTGAGGTCAGAGGTCAGAAAAGTGCCGTTTTCAGACAACAGTGGACACTGGACAGGCACCGGTGGACACTGCCGACACTTCTGACATACGCACGCGTGCGGGGACACCTCCCCTACAACGCCAAACTCTCGGATAAGCCCGAGAGGTGTAAAGAAAAGTGTGGCGGACCGTCCAGTGAGGTCAGAGGTCAGAAAAGTGCAGTTTTCAGACAACGGTGGACACTGGACCGGCGCCGGCGGACACTGCCGACACTTCTGACATACGCACGCGTGCGGGGACACCTCCCCTACAACGCCAGACTCTCGGATAAGCCCGAGAGGTGTAAAGAAAAGTGTGGCGGACCGTCCAGTGAGGTCAGAGGTCAGAAAAGTGCAGTTTTCAGACAACGGTGGACACTGGACCGGCGCCGGTCCAGTGTCACCTCCCCTACAACGCCAAACTCTCGGATAAGCCCGAGAGGTGTAAAGAAAAGTGTGGCGGACCGTCCAGTGAGGTCAGAGGTCAGAAAAGTGCAGTTTTCAGACAACGGTGGACACTGGACCGGCGCCGGCGGACACTGCCGACACTTCTGACATACGCACGCGTGCGGGGACACCTCCCCTACAACGCCAGACTCTCGGATAAGCCCGAGAGGTGTAAGGAAAAGTATGGCGGACCGTCCAGTGAGGTCAGAGGTCAGAAAAGTGCAGTTTTCAGACAACGGTGGACACTGGACCGGCGCCGGCGGACACTGCCGACACTTCTGACATACGCACGCGTGCGGGGACACCTCCCCTACAACGCCACACTCTCGGATAAGCCCGAGAGGTGTAAAAAAAAGTGTGGCGGACCGTCCAGTGAGGTCAGAGGTCAGAAAAGTGCCGTTTTCAGACAACAGTGGACACTGGACAGGCACCGGTGGACACTGCCGACACTTCTGACATACGCACGCGTGCGGGGACACCTCCCCTACAACGCCACACTCTCGGATAAGCCCGAGAGGTGTAAAGAAAAGTGTGGCGGACCGTCCAGTGAGGTCAGAGGTCAGAAAAGTGCAGTTTTCAGACAACGGTGGACATTGGACCGGCGCCGGCGGACACTGCCGACACTTCTGACATACGCACGCGTGCGGGGACACCTCCCCTACAACGCCACACTCTCGGATAAGCCCGAGAGATGTAAAAAAAAGTGTGGCGGACCGTCCAGTGAGGTCAGAGGTCAGAAAAGTGCAGTTTTCAGACAACGGTGGACACTGGACCGGCGCCGGCGGACACTGCCGACACTTCTGACATACGCACGCGTGCGGGGACACCTCCCCTACAACGCCAGACTCTCGGATAAGCCCGAGAGGTGTAAAGAAAAGTGTGGCGGACCGTCCAGTGAGGTCAGAGGTCAGAAAAGTGCCGTTTTCAGACAACAGTGGACACTGGACAGGCACCGGTGGACACTGCCGACACTTCTGACATACGCACGCGTGCGGGGACACCTCCCCTACAACGCCACACTCTCGGATAAGCCCGAGAGGTGTAAAGAAAAGTGTGGCGGACCGTCCAGTGAGGTCAGAGGTCAGAAAAGTGCAGTTTTCAGACAACGGTGGACACTGGACCGGCGCCGGCGGACACTGCCGACACTTCTGACATACGCACGCGTGCGGGGACACCTCCCCTACAACGCCACACTCTCGGATAAGCCCGAGAGATGTAAAAAAAAGTGTGGCGGACCGTCCAGTGAGGTCAGAGGTCAGAAAAGTGCAGTTTTCAGACAACGGTGGACACTGGACCGGCGCCGGCGGACACTGCCGACACTTCTGACATACGCACGCGTGCGGGGACACCTCCCCTACAACGCCACACTCTCGGATAAGCCCGAGAGGTGTAAAAAAAAGTGTGGCGGACCGTCCAGTGAGGTCAGAGGTCAGAAAAGTGCAGTTTTCAGACAACAGTGGACACTGGACAGGCACCGGTGGACACTGCCGACACTTCTGACATACGCACGCGTGCGGGGACACCTCCCCTACAACGCCACACTCTCGGATAAGCCCGAGAGGTGTAAAGAAAAGTGTGGCGGACCGTCCAGTGAGGTCAGAGGTCAGAAAAGTGCAGTTTTCAGACAACGGTGGACACTGGACCGGCGCCGGTGGACACTGCCGACACTTCTGACATACGCACGCGTGTGGGGACACCTCCCCTACAACGCCAGACTCTCGGATAAGCCCGAGAGGTGTAAAGAAAAGTGTGGCGGACCGTCCAGTGAGGTCAGAGGTCAGAAAAGTGCAGTTTTCAGACAACGGTGGACACTGGACCGGCGCCGGCGGACACTGCCGACACTTCTGACATACGCACGCGTGCAGGGACACCTCCCCTACAACGCCACACTCTCGGATAAGCCCGAGAGATGTAAAAAAAAGTGTGGCGGACCGTCCAGTGAGGTCAGAGGTCAGAAAAGTGCAGTTTTCAGACAACGGTGGACACTGGACCGGCGCCGGCGGACACTGCCGACACTTCTGACATACGCACGCGTGCGGGGACACCTCCCCTACAACCCACACTCTCGGATAAGCCCGAGAGATGTAAAAAAAAGTGTGGCGGACCGTCCAGTGAGGTCAGAGGTCAGAAAAGTGCAGTTTTCAGACAACGGTGGACACTGGACCGGCGCCGGCGGACACTGCCGACACTTCTGACATACGCACGCGTGCGGGGACACCTCCCCTACAATGCCACACTCTCGGATAAGCCCGAGAGATGTAAAAAAAAGTGTGGCGGACCGTCCAGTGAGGTCAGAGGTCAGAAAAGTGCAGTTTTCAGACAACGGTGGACACTGGACCGGCGCCGGCGGACACTGCCGACACTTTTGACATACGCACGCGTGCGGGGACACCTCCCCTACAACGCCACACTCTCGGATAAGCCCGAGAGGTGTAAAGAAAAGTGTGGCGGACCGTCCAGTGAGGTCAGAGGTCAGAAAAGTGCAGTTTTCAGACAACGGTGGACACTGGACCGGCGCCGGCGGACACTGCCGACACTTTTGACATACGCACGCGTGCGGGGACACCTCCCCTACAACGCCAGACTCTCGGATAAGCCCGAGAGGTGTAAAGAAAAGTGTGGCGGACCGTCCAGTGAGGTCAGAGGTCAGAAAAGTGCAGTTTTCAGACAACGGTGGACACTGGACCGGCACCGGTGGACACTGCCGACACTTCTGACATACGCACGCGTGCGGGGACACCTCCCCTACAACGCCACACTCTCGGATAAGCCCGAGAGATGTAAAAAAAAGTGTGGCGGACCGTCCAGTGAGGTCAGAGGTCAGAAAAGTGCAGTTTTCAGACAACGGTGGACACTGGACCGGCGCCGGCGGACACTGCCGACACTTCTGACATACGCACGCGTGCGGGGACACCTCCCCTACAACCCACACTCTCGGATAAGCCCGAGAGATGTAAAAAAAAGTGTGGCGGACCGTCCAGTGAGGTCAGAGGTCAGAAAAGTGCAGTTTTCAGACAACGGTGGACACTGGACCGGCGCCGGCGGACACTGCCGACACTTCTGACATACGCACGCGTGCGGGGACACCTCCCCTACAACGCCACACTCTCGGATAAGCCCGAGAGGTGTAAAGAAAAGTGTGGCGGACCGTCCAGTGAGGTCAGAGGTCAGAAAAGTGCAGTTTTCAGACAACGGTGGACACTGGACCGGCGCCGGCGGACACTGCCGACACTTCTGACATACGCACGAGTGCGGGGACACCTCCCCTACAACGCCACACTCTCGGATAAGCCCGAGAGATGTAAAAAAAAGTGTGGCGGACCGTCCAGTGAGGTCAGAGGTCAGAAAAGTGCAGTTTTCAGACAACGGTGGACACTGGACCGGCGCCGGCGGACACTGCCGACACTTTTGACATACGCACGCGTGCGGGGACACCTCCCCTACAACGCCACACTCTCGGATAAGCCCGAGAGGTGTAAAGAAAAGTGTGGCGGACCGTCCAGTGAGGTCAGAGGTCAGAAAAGTGCAGTTTTCAGACAACGGTGGACACTGGACCGGCGCCGGCGGACACTGCCGACACTTCTGACATACGCACGCGTGCGGGGACACCTCCCCTACAACGCCACACTCTCGGATAAGCCCGAGAGTTGTAAAGAAAAGTGTGGCGGACCGTCCAGTGAGGTCAGAGGTCAGAAAAGTGCAGTTTTCAGACAACGGTGGACACTGGACCGGCGCCGGCGGACACTGCCGACACTTCTGACATACGCACGCGTGCGGGGACACCTCCCCTACAACGCCAGACTCTCGGATAAGCCCGAGAGGTGTAAAGAAAAGTGTGGCGGACCGTCCAGTGAGGTCAGAGGTCAGAAAAGTGCAGTTTTCAGACAACGGTGGACACTGGACCGGCGCCGGCGGACACTGCCGACACTTCTGACATACGCACACGTGCGGGGACACCTCCCCTACAACGCCACACTCTCGGATAAGCCCGAGAGATGTAAAAAAAAGTGTGGCGGACCGTCCAGTGAGGTCAGAGGTCAGAAAAGTGCAGTTTTCAGACAACGGTGGACACTGGACCGGCGCCGGCGGACACTGCCGACACTTCTGACATACGCACGCGTGCGGGGACACCTCCCCTACAACGCCACACTCTCGGATAAGCCCGAGAGGTGTAAAAAAAAGTGTGGCGGACCGTCCAGTGAGGTCAGAGGTCAGAAAAGTGCCGTTTTCAGACAACAGTGGACACTGGACAGGCACCGGTGGACACTGCCGACACTTCTGACATACGCACGCGTGCGGGGACACCTCCCCTACAACGCCAAACTCTCGGATAAGCCCGAGAGGTGTAAAGAAAAGTGTGGCGGACCGTCCAGTGAGGTCAGAGGTCAGAAAAGTGCCGTTTTCAGACAACAGTGGACACTGGACAGGCACCGGTGGACACTGCCGACACTTCTGACATACGCACGCGTGCGGGGACACCTCCCCTACAACGCCAAACTCTCGGATAAGCCCGAGAGGTGTAAAGAAAAGTGTGGCGGACCGTCCAGTGAGGTCAGAGGTCAGAAAAGTGCAGTTTTCAGACAACGGTGGACACTGGACCGGCGCCGACGGACACTGCCGACACTTCTGACATACGCACGCGTGCGGGGACACCTCCCCTACAACGCCAGACTCTCGGATAAGCCCGAGAGGTGTAAAGAAAAGTGTGGCGGACCGTCCAGTGAGGTCAGAGGTCAGAAAAGTGCAGTTTTCAGACAACGGTGGACACTGGACCGGCGCCGGCGGACACTGCCGACACTTCTGACATACGCACGCGTGCGGGGACACCTCCCCTACAACGCCACACTCTCGGATAAGCCCGAGAGATGTAAAAAAAAGTGTGGCGGACCGTCCAGTGAGGTCAGAGGTCAGAAAAGTGCAGTTTTCAGACAACGGTGGACACTGGACCGGCGCCGGCGGACACTGCCGACACTTCTGACATACGCACGCGTGCGGGGACACCTCCCCTACAACGCCACACTCTCGGATAAGCCCGAGAGGTGTAAAAAAAAGTGTGGCGGACCGTCCAGTGAGGTCAGAGGTCAGAAAAGTGCAGTTTTCAGACAACAGTGGACACTGGACAGGCACCGGCGGACACTGCCGACACTTCTGACATACGCACGCGTGCGGGGACACCTCCCCTACAACGCCACACTCTCGGATAAGCCCGAGAGATGTAAAAAAAAGTGTGGCGGACCGTCCAGTGAGGTCAGAGGTCAGAAAAGTGCAGTTTTCAGACAACGGTGGACACTGGACCGGCGCCGGCGGACACTGCCGACACTTCTGACATACGCACGCGTGCGGGGACACCTCCCCTACAACGCCAGACTCTCGGATAAGCCCGAGAGGTGTAAAGAAAAGTGTGGCGGACCGTCCAGTGAGGTCAGAGGTCAGAAAAGTGCAGTTTTCAGACAACGGTGGACACTGGACCGGCGCCGGCGGACACTGCCGACACTTCTGACATACGCACGCGTGCGGGGACACCTCCCCTACAACGCCACACTCTCGGATAAGCCCGAGAGGTGTAAAAAAAAGTGTGGCGGACCGTCCAGTGAGGTCAGAGGTCAGAAAAGTGCAGTTTTCAGACAACGGTGGACACTGGACCGGCGCCGGCGGACACTGTCGACACTTCTGACATACGCACGCGTGCGGGGACACCTCCCCTACAACGCCAGACTCTCGGATAAGCCCGAGAGGTGTAAAGAAAAGTGTGGCGGACCGTCCAGTGAGGTCAGAGGTCAGAAAAGTGCAGTTTTCAGACAACGGTGGACACTGGACCGGCGCCGGCGGACACTGCCGACACTTCTGACATACGCACGCGTGCGGGGACACCTCCCCTACAACGCCACACTCTCGGATAAGCCCGAGAGGTGTAAAAAAAAGTGTGGCGGACCGTCCAGTGAGGTCAGAGGTCAGAAAAGTGCAGTTTTCAGACAACGGTGGACACTGGACCGGCGCCGGCGGACACTGTCGACACTTCTGACATACGCACGCGTGCGGGGACACCTCCCCTACAACGCCACACTCTCGGATAAGCCCGAGAGGTGTAAAGAAAAGTGTGGCGGACCGTCCAGTGAGGTCAGAGGTCAGAAAAGTGCAGTTTTCAGACAACGGTGGACACTGGACCGGCGCCGGCGGACACTGCCGACACTTCTGACATACGCACGCGTGCGGGGACACCTCCCCTACAACGCCACACTCTCGGATAAGCCCGAGAGATGTAAAAAAAAGTGTGGCGGACCGTCCAGTGAGGTCAGAGGTCAGAAAAGTGCAGTTTTCAGACAACGGTGGACACTGGACCGGCGCCGGCGGACACTGCCGACACTTCTGACATACGCACGCGTGCGGGGACACCTCCCCTACAACGCCACACTCTCGGATAAGCCCGAGAGGTGTAAAGAAAAGTGTGGCGGACCGTCCAGTGAGGTCAGAGGTCAGAAAAGTGCAGTTTTCAGACAACGGTGGACACTGGACCGGCGCCGGCGGACACTGCCGACACTTCTGACATACGCACGCGTGCGGGGACACCTCCCCTACAACGCCACACTCTCGGATAAGCCCGAGAGGTGTAAAAAAAAGTGTGGCGGACCGTCCAGTGAGGTCAGAGGTCAGAAAAGTGCAGTTTTCAGACAACAGTGGACACTGGACAGGCACCGGTGGACACTGCCGACACTTCTGACATACGCACGCGTGCGGGGACACCTCCCCTACAACGCCACACTCTCGGATAAGCCCGAGAGGTGTAAAGAAAAGTGTGGCGGACCGTCCAGTGAGGTCAGAGGTCAGAAAAGTGCAGTTTTCAGACAACGGTGGACACTGGACCGGCGCCGGCGGACACTGCCGACACTTCTGACATACGCACGCGTGCGGGGACACCTCCCCTACAACGCCACACTCTCGGATAAGCCCGAGAGGTGTAAAGAAAAGTGTGGCGGACCGTCCAGTGAGGTCAGAGGTCAGAAAAGTGCAGCTTTCAGACAACGGTGGACACTGGACCGGCGCCGGCGGACACTGCCGACACTTCTGACATACGCACGCGTGCGGGGACACCTCCCCTACAACGCCAAACTCTCGGATAAGCCCGAGAGGTGTAAAGAAAAGTGTGGCGGACCGTCCAGTGAGGTCAGAGGTCAGAAAAGTGCAGTTTTCAGACAACGGTGGACACTGGACCGGCGCCGGCGGACACTGCCGACACTTCTGACATACGCACGCGTGCGGGGACACCTCCCCTACAACGCCAGACTCTCGGATTAGCCCGAGAGGTGTAAAGAAAAGTGTGGCGGACCGTCCAGTGAGGTCAGAGGTCAGAAAAGTGCAGTTTTCAGACAACGGTGGACACTGGACCGGCGCCGGCGGACACTTCTGACACTTCTGACATACGCACGCGTGCGGGGACACCTCCCCTACAACGCCAAACTCTCGGATAAGCCCGAGAGATGTAAAAAAAAGTGTGGCGGACCGTCCATTGAGGTCAGAGGTCAGAAAAGTGCAGTTTTCAGACAACGGTGGACACTGGACCGGCGCCGGCGGACACTGCCGACACTTCTGACATACGCACGCGTGCGGGGACACCTCCCCTACAACGCCACACTCTCGGATAAGCCCGAGAGATGTAAAAAAAAGTGTGGCGGACCGTCCAGTGAGGTCAGAGGTCAGAAAAGTGCAGTTTTCATACAACGGTGGACACTGGACCGGCGCCGGCGGACACTGCCGACACTTCTGACATACGCACGCGTGCGGGGACACCTCCCCTACAACGCCACACTCTCGGATAAGCCCGAGAGGTGTAAAAAAAAGTGTGGCGGACCGTCCAGTGAGGTCAGAGGTCAGAAAAGTGCAGTTTTCAGACAACAGTGGACACTGGACAGGCACCGGTGGACACTGCCGACACTTCTGACATACGCACGCGTGCGGGGACACCTCCCCTACAACGCCACACTCTCGGATAAGCCCGAGAGGTGTAAAGAAAAGTGTGGCGGACCGTCCAGTGAGGTCAGAGGTCAGAAAAGTGCAGTTTTCAGACAACAGTGGACACTGGACCGGCGCCGGCGGACACTGCCGACACTTCTGACATACGCACGCGTGCGGGGACACCTCCCCTACAACGCCACACTCTCGGATAAGCCCGAGAGGTGTAAAGAAAAGTGTGGCGGACCGTCCAGTGAGGTCAGAGGTCAGAAAAGTGCAGTTTTCAGACAACGGTGGACACTGGACCGGCGCCGGTGGACACTGCCGACACTTCTGACATACGCACGCGTGCGGGGACACCTCCCCTACAACGCCAAACTCTCGGATAAGCCCGAGAGATGTAAAAAAAAGTGTGGCGGACCGTCCAGTGAGGTCAGAGTTCAGAAAAGTGCAGTTTTCAGACAACGGTGGACACTGGACCGGCGCCGGCGGACACTGCCGACACTTCTGACATACGCACGCGTGCGGGGACACCTCCCCTACAACGCCACACTCTCGGATAAGCCCGAGAGATGTAAAAAAAAGTGTGGCGGACCGTCCAGTGAGGTCAGAGGTCAGAAAAGTGCAGTTTTCAGACAACGGTGGACACTGGACCGGCGCCGGCGGACACTGCCGACACTTCTGACATACGCACGCGTGCGGGGACACCTCCCCTACAACGCCAAACTGTGAGGTCAGAGGTCAGAAAAGTGCAGTTTTCAGACAACAGTGGACACTGGACAGGCACCGGTGGACACTGCCGACACTTCTGACATACGCACGCGTGCGGGGACACCTCCCTACAACGCCACACTCTCGGATAAGCCCGAGAGGTGTAAAGAAAAGTGTGGCGGACCGTCCAGTGAGGTCAGAGGTCAGAAAAGTGCAGTTTTCAGACAACGGTGGACACTGGACCGGCGCCGGCGGACACTGCCGACACTTCTGACATACGCACGCGTGCGGGGACACCTCCCCTACAACGCCACACTCTCGGATAAGCCCGAGAGGTGTAAAGAAAAGTGTGGCGGACCGTCCAGTGAGGTCAGAGGTCAGAAAAGTGCAGTTTTCAGACAACGGTGGACACTGGACCGGCGCCGGCGGACACTGCCGACACTTCTGACATACGCACGCGTGCGGGGACACCTCCCCTACAACGCCAGACTCTCGGATTAGCCCGAGAGGTGTAAAGAAAAGTGTGGCGGACCGTCCAGTGAGGTCAGAGGTCAGAAAAGTGCAGTTTTCAGACAACGGTGGACACTGGACCGGCGCCGGCGGACACTTCTGACACTTCTGACATACGCACGCGTGCGGGGACACCTCCCCTACAACGCCAAACTCTCGGATAAGCCCGATAGATGTAAAAAAAAGTGTGGCGGACCGTCCAGTGAGGTCAAAGGTCAGAAAAGTGCAGTTTTCAGACAACGGTGGACACTGGACCGGCGCCGGCGGACACTGCCGACACTTCTGACATACGCACGCGTGCGGGGACACCTCCCCTACAACGCCACACTCTCGGATAAGCCCGAGAGATGTAAAAAAAAGTGTGGCGGACCGTCCAGTGAGGTCAGAGGTCAGAAAAGTGCAGTTTTCATACAACGGTGGACACTGGACCGGCGCCGGCGGACACTGCCGACACTTCTGACATACGCACGCGTGCGGGGACACCTCCCCTACAACGCCACACTCTCGGATAAGCCCGAGAGGTGTAAAAAAAAGTGTGGCGGACCGTCCAGTGAGGTCAGAGGTCAGAAAAGTGCAGTTTTCAGACAACAGTGGACACTGGACAGGCACCGGTGGACACTGCCGACACTTCTGACATACGCACGCGTGCGGGGACACCTCCCCTACAACGCCACACTCTCGGATAAGCCCGAGAGGTGTAAAGAAAAGTGTGGCGGACCGTCCAGTGAGGTCAGAGGTCAGAAAAGTGCAGTTTTCAGACAACGGTGGACACTGGACCGGCGCCGGCGGACACTGCCGACACTTCTGACATACGCACGCGTGCGGGGACACCTCCCCTACAACGCCAGACTCTCGGATTAGCCCGAGAGGTGTAAAGAAAAGTGTGGCGGACCGTCCAGTGAGGTCAGAGGTCAGAAAAGTGCAGTTTTCAGACAACGGTGGACACTGGACCGGCGCCGGCGGACACTGCCGACACTTCTGACATACGCACGCGTGCGGGGACACCTCCCCTACAACGCCAAACTGTGAGGTCAGAGGTCAGAAAAGTGCAGTTTTCAGACAACAGTGGACACTGGACAGGCACCGGTGGACACTGCCGACACTTCTGACATACGCACGCGTGCGGGGACACCTCCCCTACAACGCCACACTCTCGGATAAGCCCGAGAGGTGTAAAGAAAAGTGTGGCGGACCGTCCAGTGAGGTCAGAGGTCAGAAAAGTGCAGTTTTCAGACAACGGTGGACACTGGACCGGCGCCGGCGGACACTGCCGACACTTCTGACATACGCACGCGTGCGGGGACACCTCCCCTACAACGCCACACTCTCGGATTAGCCCGAGAGGTGTAAAAAAAAGTGTGGCGGACCGTCCAGTGAGGTCAGAGGTCAGAAAAGTGCCGTTTTCAGACAACAGTGGACACTGGACAGGCACCGGTGGACACTGCCTACACTTCTGACATACGCACGCGTGCGGGGACACCTCCCCTACAATGCCACACTCTCGGATAAGCCCGAGAGGTGTAAAGAAAAGTGTGGCGGACCGTCCAGTGAGGTCAGAGGTCAGAAAAGTGCAGTTTTCAGACAACGGTGGACACTGGACCGGCGCCGGTGGACACTGCCGACACTTCTGACATACGCACGCGTGCGGGGACACCTCCCCTACAACGCCAGACTCTCGGATAAGCCCGAGAAGTGTAAAGAAAAGTGTGGCGGACCGTCCAGTGAGGTCAGAGGTCAGAAAAGTGCAGTTTTCAGACAACGGTGGACACTGGACCGGCGCCGGTGGACACTGCCGACACTTCTGACATACGCACGCGTGCGGGGACACCTCCCCTACAACGCCAAACTCTCGGATAAGCCCGAGAGATGTAAAAAAAAGTGTGGCGGACCGTCCAGTGAGGTCAGAGTTCAGAAAAGTGCAGTTTTCAGACAACGGTGGACACTGGACCGGCGCCGGCGGACACTGCCGACACTTCTGACATACGCACACGTGCGGGGACACCTCCCCTACAACGCCACACTCTCGGATAAGCCCGAGAGATGTAAAAAAAAGTGTGGCGGACCGTCCAGTGAGGTCAGAGGTCAGAAAAGTGCAGTTTTCAGACAACGGTGGACACTGGACCGGCGCCGGCGGACACTGCCGACACTTCTGACATACGCACGCGTGCGGGGACACCTCCCCTACAACGCCAGACTCTCGGATTAGCCCGAGAGGTGTAAAAAAAAGTGTGGCGGACCGTCCAGTGAGGTCAGAGGTCAGAAAAGTGCAGTTTTCAGACAACGGTGGACACTGGACCGGCGCCGGCGGACACTGCCGACACTTCTGACATACGCACGCGTGCGGGGACACCTCCCCTACAACGCCAAACTGTGAGGTCAGAGGTCAGAAAAGTGCAGTTTTCAGACAACAGTGGACACTGGACAGGCACCGGTGGACACTGCCGACACTTCTGACATACGCACGCGTGCGGGGACACCTCCCCTACAACGCCACACTCTCGGATAAGCCCGAGAGGTGTAAAGAAAAGTGTGGCGGACCGTCCAGTGAGGTCAGAGGTCAGAAAAGTGCCGTTTTCAGACAACAGTGGACACTGGACAGGCACCGGTGGACACTGCCGACACTTCTGACATACGCACGCGTGCGGGGACACCTCCCCTACAACGCCACACTCTCGGATAAGCCCGAGAGGTGTAAAGAAAAGTGTGGCGGACCGTCCAGTGAGGTCAGAGGTCAGAAAAGTGCAGTTTTCAGACAACGGTGGACACTGGACCGGCGCCGGTGGACACTGCCGACACTTCTGACATACGCACGCGTGCGGGGACACCTCCCCTACAACGCCAGACTCTCGGATAAGCCCGAGAGGTGTAAAGAAAAGTGTGGCGGACCGTCCAGTGAGGTCAGAGGTCAGAAAAGTGCAGTTTTCAGACAACGGTGGACACTGGACCGGCGCCGGCGGACACTGCCGACACTTCTAACATACGCACGCGTGCGGGGACACCTCCCCTACAACGCCAAACTGTGAGGTCAGAGGTCAGAAAAGTGCAGTTTTCAGACAACAGTGGACACTGGACAGGCACCGGTGGACACTGCCGACACTTCTGACATACGCACGCGTGCGGGGACACCTCCCCTACAACGCCACACTCTCGGATAAGCCCGAGAGGTGTAAAGAAAAGTGTGGCGGACCGTCCAGTGAGGTCAGAGGTCAGAAAAGTGCAGTTTTCAGACAACGGTGGACACTGGACCGGCGCCGGCGGACACTGCCGACACTTCTGACATACGCACGCGTGCGGGGACACCTCCCCTACAACGCCACACTCTCGGATTAGCCCGAGAGGTGTAAAAAAAAGTGTGGCGGACCGTCCAGTGAGGTCAGAGGTCAGAAAAGTGCCGTTTTCAGACAACAGTGGACACTGGACAGGCACCGGTGGACACTGCCGACACTTCTGACATACGCACGCGTGCGGGGACACCTCCCCTACAACGCCACACTCTCGGATAAGCCCGAGAGGTGTAAAGAAAAGTGTGGCGGACCGTCCAGTGAGGTCAGAGGTCAGAAAAGTGCAGTTTTCAGACAACGGTGGACACTGGACCGGCGCCGGCGGACACTGCCGACACTTCTGACATACGCACGCGTGCGGGGACACCTCCCCTACAACGCCACACTCTCGGATTAGCCCGAGAGGTGTAAAAAAAAGTGTGGCGGACCGTCCAGTGAGGTCAGAGGTCAGAAAAGTGCCGTTTTCAGACAACAGTGGACACTGGACAGGCACCGGTGGACACTGCCGACACTTCTGACATACGCACGCGTGCGGGGACACCTCCCCTACAACGCCACACTCTCGGATAAGCCCGAGAGGTGTAAAGAAAAGTGTGGCGGACCGTCCAGTGAGGTCAGAGGTCAGAAAAGTGCAGTTTTCAGACAACGGTGGACACTGGACCGGCGCCGGTGGACACTGCCGACACTTCTGACATACGCACGCGTGCGGGGACACCTCCCCTACAACGCCAGACTCTCGGATAAGCCCGAGAGGTGTAAAGAAAAGTGTGGCGGACCGTCCAGTGAGGTCAGAGGTCAGAAAAGTGCAGTTTTCAGACAACGGTGGACACTGGACCGGCGCCGGTGGACACTGCCGACACTTCTGACATACGCACGCGTGCGGGGACACCTCCCCTACAACGCCAAACTCTCGGATAAGCCCGAGAGATGTAAAAAAAAGTGTGGCGGACCGTCCAGTGAGGTCAGAGTTCAGAAAAGTGCAGTTTTCAGACAACGGTGGACACTGGACCGGCGCCGGCGGACACTGCCGACACTTCTGACATACGCACGCGTGCGGGGACACCTCCCCTACAACGCCACACTCTCGGATAAGCCCGAGAGATGTAAAAAAAAGTGTGGCGGACCGTCCAGTGAGGTCAGAGGTCAGAAAAGTGCAGTTTTCAGACAACGGTGGACACTGGACCGGCGCCGGCGGACACTGCCGACACTTCTGACATACGCACGCGTGCGGGGACACCTCCCCTACAACGCCAGACTCTCGGATTAGCCCGAGAGGTGTAAAGAAAAGTGTGGCGGACCGTCCAGTGAGGTCAGAGGTCAGAAAAGTGCAGTTTTCAGACAACGGTGGACACTGGACCGGCGCCGGCGGACACTGCCGACACTTCTGACATACGCACGCGTGCGGGGACACCTCCCCTACAACGCCAAACTGTGAGGTCAGAGGTCAGAAAAGTGCAGTTTTCAGACAACAGTGGACACTGGACAGGCACCGGTGGACACTGCCGACACTTCTGACATACGCACGCGTGCGGGGACACCTCCCCTACAACGCCACACTCTCGGATAAGCCCGAGAGGTGTAAAGAAAAGTGTGGCGGACCGTCCAGTGAGGTCAGAGGTCAGAAAAGTGCAGTTTTCAGACAACGGTGGACACTGGACCGGCGCCGGTGGACACTGCCGACACTTCTGACATACGCACGCGTGCGGGGACACCTCCCCTACAACGCCAGACTCTCGGATAAGCCCGAGAGGTGTAAAGAAAAGTGTGGCGGACCGTCCAGTGAGGTCAGAGGTCAGAAAAGTGCAGTTTTCAGACAACGGTGGACACTGGACCGGCGCCGGTGGACACTGCCGACACTTCTGACATACGCACGCGTGCGGGGACACCTCCCCTACAACGCCAAACTCTCGGATAAGCCCGAGAGATGTAAAAAAAAGTGTGGCGGACCGTCCAGTGAGGTCAGAGTTCAGAAAAGTGCAGTTTTCAGACAACGGTGGACACTGGACCGGCGCCGGCGGACACTGCCGACACTTCTGACATACGCACGCGTGCGGGGACACCTCCCCTACAACGCCACACTCTCGGATAAGCCCGAGAGATGTAAAAAAAAGTGTGGCGGACCGTCCAGTGAGGTCAGAGGTCAGAAAAGTGCAGTTTTCAGACAACGGTGGACACTGGACCGGCGCCGGCGGACACTGCCGACACTTCTGACATACGCACGCGTGCGGGGACACCTCCCCTACAACGCCAGACTCTCGGATTAGCCCGAGAGGTGTAAAGAAAAGTGTGGCGGACCGTCCAGTGAGGTCAGAGGTCAGAAAAGTGCAGTTTTCAGACAACGGTGGACACTGGACCGGCGCCGGCGGACACTGCCGACACTTCTGACATACGCACGCGTGCGGGGACACCTCCCTTACAACGCCAAACTGTGAGGTCAGAGGTCAGAAAAGTGCAGTTTTCAGACAACAGTGGACACTGGACAGGCACCGGTGGACACTGCCGACACTTCTGACATACGCACGCGTGCGGGGACACCTCCCCTACAACGCCACACTCTCGGATAAGCCCGAGAGGTGTAAAGAAAAGTGTGGCGGACCGTCCAGTGAGGTCAGAGGTCAGAAAAGTGCAGTTTTCAGACAACGGTGGACACTGGACCGGCGCCGGTGGACACTGCCGACACTTCTGACATACGCACGCGTGCGGGGACACCTCCCCTACAACGCCAGACTCTCGGATAAGCCCGAGAGGTGTAAAGAAAAGTGTGGCGGACCGTCCAGTGAGGTCAGAGGTCAGAAAAGTGCAGTTTTCAGACAACGGTGGACACTGGACCGGCGCCGGCGGACACTGCCGACACTTCTGACATACGCACGCGTGCGGGGACACCTCCCCTACAACGCCAAACTGTGAGGTCAGAGGTCAGAAAAGTGCAGTTTTCAGACAACAGTGGACACTGGACAGGCACCGGTGGACACTGCCGACACTTCTGACATACGCACGCGTGCGGGGACACCTCCCCTACAACGCCACACTCTCGGATAAGCCCGAGAGGTGTAAAGAAAAGTGTGGCGGACCGTCCAGTGAGGTCAGAGGTCAGAAAAGTGCAGTTTTCAGACAACGGTGGACACTGGACCGGCGCCGGCGGACACTGCCGACACTTCTGACATACGCACGCGTGCGGGGACACCTCCCCTACAACGCCACACTCTCGGATTAGCCCGAGAGGTGTAAAAAAAAGTGTGGCGGACCGTCCAGTGAGGTCAGAGGTCAGAAAAGTGCCGTTTTCAGACAACAGTGGACACTGGACAGGCACCGGTGGACACTGCCGACACTTCTGACATACGCACGCGTGCGGGGACACCTCCCCTACAACGCCACACTCTCGGATAAGCCTGTGAGGTGTAAAGAAAAGTGTGGCGGACCGTCCAGTGAGGTCAGAGGTCAGAAAAGTGCAGTTTTCAGACAACGGTGGACACTGGACCGGCGCCGGTGGACACTGCCGACACTTCTGACATACGCACGCGTGCGGGGACACCTCCCCTACAACGCCAGACTCTCGGATAAGCCCGAGAGGTGTAAAGAAAAGTGTGGCGGACCGTCCAGTGAGGTCAGAGGTCAGAAAAGTGCAGTTTTCAGACAACGGTGGACACTGGACCGGCGCCGGCGGACACTGCCGACACTTCTGACATACGCACGCGTGCGGGGACACCTCCCCTACAACGCCAAACTCTCGGATAAGCCCGAGAGATGTAAAAAAAAGTGTGGCGGACCGTCCAGTGAGGTCAGAGTTCAGAAAAGTGCAGTTTTCAGACAACGGTGGACACTGGACCGGCGCCGGCGGACACTGCCGACACTTCTGACATACGCACGCGTGCGGGGACACCTCCCCTACAACGCCAAACTCTCGGATAAGCCCGAGAGATGTAAAAAAAAGTGTGGCGGACCGTCCAGTGAGGTCAGAGGTCAGAAAAGTGCAGTTTTCAGACAACGGTGGACACTGGACCGGCGCCGGCGGACACTGCCGACACTTCTGACATACGCACGCGTGCGGGGACACCTCCCCTACAACGCCACACTCTCGGATAAGCCCGAGAGGTGTAAAGAAAAGTGTGGCGGACCGTCCAGTGAGGTCAGAGGTCAGAAAAGTGCAGTTTTCAGACAACGGTGGACACTGGACCGGCGCCGGCGGACACTGCCGACACTTCTGACATACGCACGCGTGCGGGGACACCTCCCCTACAACGCCAGACTCTCGGATTAGCCCGAGAGGTTTAAAGAAAAGTGTGGCGGACCGTCCAGTGAGGTCAGAGGTCAGAAAAGTGCAGTTTTCAGACAACGGTGGACACTGGACCGGCGCCGGCGGACACTGCCGACACTTCTGACATACGCACGCGTGCGGGGACACCTCCCCTACAACGCCACACTCTCGGATAAGCCCGAGAGATGTAAAAAAAAGTGTGGCGGACCGTCCAGTGAGGTCAGAGGTCAGAAAAGTGCAGTTTTCAGACAACGGTGGACACTGGACCGGCGCCGGCGGACACTGCCGACACTTCTGACATACGCACGCGTGCGGGGACACCTCCCCTACAACGCCACACTCTCGGATAAGCCCGAGAGGTGTAAAAAAAAGTGTGGCGGACCGTCCAGTGAGGTCAGAGGTCAGAAAAGTGCAGTTTTCAGACAACAGTGGACACTGGACAGGCACCGGTGGACACTGCCGACACTTCTGACATACGCACGCGTGCGGGGACACCTCCCCTACAACGCCACACTCTCGGATAAGCCCGAGAGGTGTAAAGAAAAGTGTGGCGGACCGTCCAGTGAGGTCAGAGGTCAGAAAAGTGCAGTTTTCAGACAACGGTGGACACTGGACCGGCGCCGGCGGACACTGCCGACACTTCTGACATACGCACGCGTGCGGGGACACCTCCCCTACAACGCCACACTCTCGGATAAGCCCGAGAGGTGTAAAGAAAAGTGTGGCGGACCGTCCAGTGAGGTCAGAGGTCAGAAAAGTGCAGTTTTCAGACAACGGTGGACACTGGACCGGCGCCGGCGGACATTGCCGACACTTCTGACATACGCACGCGTGCGGGGACACCTCCCCTACAACGCCAGACTCTCTGATTAGCCCGAGAGGTGTAAAGAAAAGTGTGGCGGACCGTCCAGTGAGGTCAGAGGTCAGAAAAGTGCAGTTTTCAGACAACGGTGGACACTGGACCGGCGCCGGCGGACACTTCTGACAAACGCACGCGTGCGGGGACACCTCCCCTACAACGCCACACTCTCGGATTAGCCCGAGAGGTGTAAAAAAAAGTGTGGCGGACCGTCCAGTGAGGTCAGAGGTCAGAAAAGTGCCGTTTTCAGACAACAGTGGACACTGGACAGGCACCGGTGGACACTGCCGACACTTCTGACATACGCACGCGTGCGGGGACACCTCCCCTACAACGCCAGACTCTCGGATAAGCCCGAGAGGTGTAAAGAAAAGTGTGGCGGACCGTCCAGTGAGGTCAGAGGTCAGAAAAGTGCAGTTTTCAGACAACGGTGGACACTGGACCGGCGCCGGCGGACACTGCCGACACTTCTGACATACGCACGCGTGCAGGGACACCTCCCCTACAACGCCACACTCTCGGATAAGCCCGAGAGATGTAAAAAAAAGTGTGGCGGACCGTCCAGTGAGGTCAGAGGTCAGAAAAGTGCAGTTTTCAGACAACGGTGGACACTGGACCGGCGCCGGCGGACACTGCCGACACTTCTGACATACGCACGCGTGCGGGGACACCTCCCCTACAACCCACACTCTCGGATAAGCCCGAGAGATGTAAAAAAAAGTGTGGCGGACCGTCCAGTGAGGTCAGAGGTCAGAAAAGTGCAGTTTTCAGACAACGGTGGACACTGGACCGGCGCCGGCGGACACTGCCGACACTTCTGACATACGCACGCGTGCGGGGACACCTCCCCTACAACGCCACACTCTCGGATAAGCCCGAGAGGTGTAAAGAAAAGTGTGGCGGACCGTCCAGTGAGGTCAGAGGTCAGAAAAGTGCAGTTTTCAGACAACGGTGGACACTGGACCGGCGCCGGCGGACACTGCCGACACTTCTGACATACGCACGCGTGCGGGGACACCTCCCCTACAATGCCACACTCTCGGATAAGCCCGAGAGATGTAAAAAAAAGTGTGGCGGACCGTCCAGTGAGGTCAGAGGTCAGAAAAGTGCAGTTTTCAGACAACGGTGGACACTGGACCGGCGCCGGCGGACACTGCCGACACTTTTGACATACGCACACGTGCGGGGACACCTCCCCTACAACGCCACACTCTCGGATAAGCCCGAGAGGTGTAAAGAAAAGTGTGGCGGACCGTCCAGTGAGGTCAGAGGTCAGAAAAGTGCAGTTTTCAGACAACGGTGGACACTGGACCGGCGCCGGCGGACACTGCCGACACTTCTGACATACGCACGCGTGCGGGGACACCTCCCCTACAACGCCACACTCTCGGATAAGCCCGAGAGGTGTAAATAAAAGTGTGGCGGACCGTCCAGTGAGGTCAGAGGTCAGAAAAGTGCAGTTTTCAGACAACGGTGGACACTGGACCGGCGCCGGCGGACACTGCCGACACTTCTGACATACGCACGCGTGCGGGGACACCTCCCCTACAACGCCAGACTCTCGGATAAGCCCGAGAGGTGTAAAGAAAAGTGTGGCGGACCGTCCAGTGAGGTCAGAGGTCAGAAAAGTGCAGTTTTCAGACAACGGTGGACACTGGACCGGCACCGGTGGACACTGCCGACACTTCTGACATACGCACGCGTGCGGGGACACCTCCCCTACAACGCCACACTCTCGGATAAGCCCGAGAGATGTAAAAAAAAGTGTGGCGGACCGTCCAGTGAGGTCAGAGGTCAGAAAAGTGCAGTTTTCAGACAACGGTGGACACTGGACCGGCGCCGGCGGACACTGCCGACACTTCTGACATACGCACGCGTGCGGGGACACCTCCCCTACAACCCACACTCTCGGATAAGCCCGAGAGATGTAAAAAAAAGTGTGGCGGACCGTCCAGTGAGGTCAGAGGTCAGAAAAGTGCAGTTTTCAGACAACGGTGGACACTGGACCGGCGCCGGCGGACACTGCCGACACTTCTGACATACGCACGCGTGCGGGGACACCTCCCCTACAACGCCACACTCTCGGATAAGCCCGAGAGGTGTAAAGAAAAGTGTGGCGGACCGTCCAGTGAGGTCAGAGTTCAGAAAAGTGCAGTTTTCAGACAACGGTGGACACTGGACCGGCGCCGGCGGACACTGCCGACACTTCTGACATACGCACGCGTGCGGGGACACCTCCCCTACAACGCCAAACTCTCGGATAAGCCCGAGAGATGTAAAAAAAAGTGTGGCGGACCGTCCAGTGAGGTCAGAGGTCAGAAAAGTGCAGTTTTCAGACAACGGTGGACACTGGACCGGCGCCGGCGGACACTGCCGACACTTCTGACATACGCACGCGTGCGGGGACACCTCCCCTACAACGCCACACTCTCGGATAAGCCCGAGAGGTGTAAAGAAAAGTGTGGCGGACCGTCCAGTGAGGTCAGAGGTCAGAAAAGTGCAGTTTTCAGACAACGGTGGACACTGGACCGGCGCCGGCGGACACTGCCGACACTTCTGACATACGCACGCGTGCGGGGACACCTCCCCTACAACGCCAGACTCTCGGATTAGCCCGAGAGGTTTAAAGAAAAGTGTGGCGGACCGTCCAGTGAGGTCAGAGGTCAGAAAAGTGCAGTTTTCAGACAACGGTGGACACTGGACCGGCGCCGGCGGACACTGCCGACACTTCTGACATACGCACGCGTGCGGGGACACCTCCCCTACAACGCCACACTCTCGGATAAGCCCGAGAGATGTAAAAAAAAGTGTGGCGGACCGTCCAGTGAGGTCAGAGGTCAGAAAAGTGCAGTTTTCAGACAACGGTGGACACTGGACCGGCGCCGGCGGACACTGCCGACACTTCTGACATACGCACGCGTGCGGGGACACCTCCCCTACAACGCCACACTCTCGGATAAGCCCGAGAGGTGTAAAAAAAAGTGTGGCGGACCGTCCAGTGAGGTCAGAGGTCAGAAAAGTGCAGTTTTCAGACAACAGTGGACACTGGACAGGCACCGGTGGACACTGCCGACACTTCTGACATACGCACGCGTGCGGGGACACCTCCCCTACAACGCCACACTCTCGGATAAGCCCGAGAGGTGTAAAGAAAAGTGTGGCGGACCGTCCAGTGAGGTCAGAGGTCAGAAAAGTGCAGTTTTCAGACAACGGTGGACACTGGACCGGCGCCGGCGGACACTGCCGACACTTCTGACATACGCACGCGTGCGGGGACACCTCCCCTACAACGCCACACTCTCGGATAAGCCCGAGAGGTGTAAAGAAAAGTGTGGCGGACCGTCCAGTGAGGTCAGAGGTCAGAAAAGTGCAGTTTTCAGACAACGGTGGACACTGGACCGGCGCCGGCGGACATTGCCGACACTTCTGACATACGCACGCGTGCGGGGACACCTCCCCTACAACGCCAGACTCTCTGATTAGCCCGAGAGGTGTAAAGAAAAGTGTGGCGGACCGTCCAGTGAGGTCAGAGGTCAGAAAAGTGCAGTTTTCAGACAACGGTGGACACTGGACCGGCGCCGGCGGACACTTCTGACAAACGCACGCGTGCGGGGACACCTCCCCTACAACGCCACACTCTCGGATTAGCCCGAGAGGTGTAAAAAAAAGTGTGGCGGACCGTCCAGTGAGGTCAGAGGTCAGAAAAGTGCCGTTTTCAGACAACAGTGGACACTGGACAGGCACCGGTGGACACTGCCGACACTTCTGACATACGCACGCGTGCGGGGACACCTCCCCTACAACGCCAGACTCTCGGATAAGCCCGAGAGGTGTAAAGAAAAGTGTGGCGGACCGTCCAGTGAGGTCAGAGGTCAGAAAAGTGCAGTTTTCAGACAACGGTGGACACTGGACCGGCGCCGGCGGACACTGCCGACACTTCTGACATACGCACGCGTGCAGGGACACCTCCCCTACAACGCCACACTCTCGGATAAGCCCGAGAGATGTAAAAAAAAGTGTGGCGGACCGTCCAGTGAGGTCAGAGGTCAGAAAAGTGCAGTTTTCAGACAACGGTGGACACTGGACCGGCGCCGGCGGACACTGCCGACACTTCTGACATACGCACGCGTGCGGGGACACCTCCCCTACAACCCACACTCTCGGATAAGCCCGAGAGATGTAAAAAAAAGTGTGGCGGACCGTCCAGTGAGGTCAGAGGTCAGAAAAGTGCAGTTTTCAGACAACGGTGGACACTGGACCGGCGCCGGCGGACACTGCCGACACTTCTGACATACGCACGCGTGCGGGGACACCTCCCCTACAACGCCACACTCTCGGATAAGCCCGAGAGGTGTAAAGAAAAGTGTGGCGGACCGTCCAGTGAGGTCAGAGGTCAGAAAAGTGCAGTTTTCAGACAACGGTGGACACTGGACCGGCGCCGGCGGACACTGCCGACACTTCTGACATACGCACGCGTGCGGGGACACCTCCCCTACAATGCCACACTCTCGGATAAGCCCGAGAGATGTAAAAAAAAGTGTGGCGGACCGTCCAGTGAGGTCAGAGGTCAGAAAAGTGCAGTTTTCAGACAACGGTGGACACTGGACCGGCGCCGGCGGACACTGCCGACACTTTTGACATACGCACACGTGCGGGGACACCTCCCCTACAACGCCACACTCTCGGATAAGCCCGAGAGGTGTAAAGAAAAGTGTGGCGGACCGTCCAGTGAGGTCAGAGGTCAGAAAAGTGCAGTTTTCAGACAACGGTGGACACTGGACCGGCGCCGGCGGACACTGCCGACACTTCTGACATACGCACGCGTGCGGGGACACCTCCCCTACAACGCCACACTCTCGGATAAGCCCGAGAGGTGTAAATAAAAGTGTGGCGGACCGTCCAGTGAGGTCAGAGGTCAGAAAAGTGCAGTTTTCAGACAACGGTGGACACTGGACCGGCGCCGGCGGACACTGCCGACACTTCTGACATACGCACGCGTGCGGGGACACCTCCCCTACAACGCCAGACTCTCGGATAAGCCCGAGAGGTGTAAAGAAAAGTGTGGCGGACCGTCCAGTGAGGTCAGAGGTCAGAAAAGTGCAGTTTTCAGACAACGGTGGACACTGGACCGGCACCGGTGGACACTGCCGACACTTCTGACATACGCACGCGTGCGGGGACACCTCCCCTACAACGCCACACTCTCGGATAAGCCCGAGAGATGTAAAAAAAAGTGTGGCGGACCGTCCAGTGAGGTCAGAGGTCAGAAAAGTGCAGTTTTCAGACAACGGTGGACACTGGACCGGCGCCGGCGGACACTGCCGACACTTCTGACATACGCACGCGTGCGGGGACACCTCCCCTACAACCCACACTCTCGGATAAGCCCGAGAGATGTAAAAAAAAGTGTGGCGGACCGTCCAGTGAGGTCAGAGGTCAGAAAAGTGCAGTTTTCAGACAACGGTGGACACTGGACCGGCGCCGGCGGACACTGCCGACACTTCTGACATACGCACGCGTGCGGGGACACCTCCCCTACAACGCCACACTCTCGGATAAGCCCGAGAGGTGTAAAGAAAAGTGTGGCGGACCGTCCAGTGAGGTCAGAGGTCAGAAAAGTGCAGTTTTCAGACAACGGTGGACACTGGACCGGCGCCGGCGGACACTGCCGACACTTCTGACATACGCACGAGTGCGGGGACACCTCCCCTACAACGCCACACTCTCGGATAAGCCCGAGAGATGTAAAAAAAAGTGTGGCGGACCGTCCAGTGAGGTCAGAGGTCAGAAAAGTGCAGTTTTCAGACAACGGTGGACACTGGACCGGCGCCGGCGGACACTGCCGACACTTCTGACATACGCACGCGTGCGGGGACACCTCCCCTACAACGCCACACTCTCGGATAAGCCCGAGAGGTGTAAAGAAAAGTGTGGCGGACCGTCCAGTGAGGTCAGAGGTCAGAAAAGTGCAGTTTTCAGACAACGGTGGACACTGGACCGGCGCCGGCGGACACTGCCGACACTTCTGACATACGCACGCGTGCGGGGACACCTCCCCTACAACGCCACACTCTCGGATAAGCCCGAGAGGTGTAAAAAAAAGTGTGGCGGACCGTCCAGTGAGGTCAGAGGTCAGAAAAGTGCAGTTTTCAGACAACAGTGGACACTGGACAGGCACCGGTGGACACTGCCGACACTTCTGACATACGCACGCGTGCGGGGACACCTCCCCTACAACGCCACACTCTCGGATAAGCCCGAGAGGTGTAAAGAAAAGTGTGGCGGACCGTCCAGTGAGGTCAGAGGTCAGAAAAGTGCAGTTTTCAGACAACGGTGGACACTGGACCGGCGCCGGCGGACACTGCCGACACTTCTGACATACGCACGCGTGCGGGGACACCTCCCCTACAACGCCACACTCTCGGATAAGCCCGAGAGGTGTAAAGAAAAGTGTGGCGGACCGTCCAGTGAGGTCAGAGGTCAGAAAAGTGCAGTTTTCAGACAACGGTGGACACTGGACCGGCGCCGGCGGACACTGCCGACACTTCTGACATACGCACGCGTGCGGGGACACCTCCCCTACAACGCCAAACTCTCGGATAAGCCCGAGAGGTGTAAAGAAAAGTGTGGCGGACCGTCCAGTGAGGTCAGAGGTCAGAAAAGTGCAGTTTTCAGACAACGGTGGACACTGGACCGGCGCCGGCGGACACTGCCGACACTTCTGACATACGCACGCGTGCGGGGACACCTCCCCTACAACGCCAGACTCTCGGATTAGCCCGAGAGGTGTAAAGAAAAGTGTGGCGGACCGTCCAGTGAGGTCAGAGGTCAGAAAAGTGCAGTTTTCAGACAACGGTGGACACTGGACCGGCGCCGGCGGACACTTCTGACACTTCTGACATACGCACGCGTGCGGGGACACCTCCCCTACAACGCCAAACTCTCGGATAAGCCCGAGAGATGTAAAAAAAAGTGTGGCGGACCGTCCAGTGAGGTCAGAGGTCAGAAAAGTGCAGTTTTCAGACAACGGTGGACACTGGACCGGCGCCGGCGGACACTGCCGACACTTCTGACATACGCACGCGTGCGGGGACACCTCCCCTACAACGCCACACTCTCGGATAAGCCCGAGAGATGTAAAAAAAAGTGTGGCGGACCGTCCAGTGAGGTCAGAGGTCAGAAAAGTGCAGTTTTCAGACAACGGTGGACACTGGACCGGCGCCGGCGGACACTGCCGACACTTCTGATATACGCACGCGTGCGGGGACACCTCCCCTACAACGCCACACTCTCGGATAAGCCCGAGAGGTGTAAAGAAAAGTGTGGCGGACCGTCCAGTGAGGTCAGAGGTCAGTAAAGTGCCGTTTTCAGACAACAGTGGACACTGGACAGGCACCGGTGGACACTGCCGACACTTCTGACATACGCACGCGTGCGGGGACACCTCCCCTACAACGCCACACTCTCGGATAAGCCCGAGAGGTGTAAAGAAAAGTGTGGCGGGCCGTCCAGTGAGGTCAGAGGTCAGAAAAGTGCAGTTTTCAGACAACGGTGGACACTGGACCGGCGCCGGTGGACACTGCCGACACTTCTGACATACGCACGCGTGCGGGGACACCTCCCCTACAACGCCAGACTCTCGGATAAGCCCGAGAGGTGTAAAGAAAAGTGTGGCGGACCGTCCAGTGAGGTCAGAGGTCAGAAAAGTGCAGTTTTCAGACAACGGTGGACACTGGACCGGCGCCGGCGGACACTGCCGACACTTCTGACATACGCACGCGTGCGGGGACACCTCCCCTACAACGCCACACTCTCGGATAAGCCCGAGAGATGTAAAAAAAAGTGTGGCGGACCGTCCAGTGAGGTCAGAGGTCAGAAAAGTGCAGTTTTCAGACAACGGTGGACACTGGACCGGCGCCGGCGGACACTGCCGACACTTCTGACATACGCACGCGTGCGGGGACACCTCCCCTACAACGCCACACTCTCGGATAAGCCCGAGAGATGTAAAAAAAAGTGTGGCGGACCGTCCAGTGAGGTCAGAGGTCAGAAAAGTGCAGTTTTCAGACAACGGTGGACACTGGACCGGCGCCGGCGGACACTGCCGACACTTCTGACATACGCACGCGTGCGGGGACACCTCCCCTACAACGCCACACTCTCGGATAAGCCCGAGAGGTGTAAAAAAAAGTGTGGCGGACCGTCCAGTGAGGTCAGAGGTCAGAAAAGTGCAGTTTTCAGACAACAGTGGACACTGGACAGGCACCGGTGGACACTGCCGACACTTCTGACATACGCACGCGTGCGGGGACACCTCCCCTACAACGCCACACTCTCGGATAAGCCCGAGAGGTGTAAAGAAAAGTGTGGCGGACCGTCCAGTGAGGTCAGAGGTCAGAAAAGTGCAGTTTTCAGACAACGGTGGACACTGGACAGGCACCGGTGGACACTGCCGACACTTCTGACATATGCACGCGTGCGGGGACACCTCCCCTACAACGCCAGACTCTCGGATAAGCCCGAGAGGTGTAAAGAAAAGTGTGGCGGACCGTCCAGTGAGGTCAGAGGTCAGTAAAGTGCCGTTTTCAGACAACAGTGGACACTGGACAGGCACCGGTGGACACTGCCGACACTTCTGACATACGCACGCGTGCGGGGACACCTCCCCTACAACGCCACACTCTCGGATAAGCCCGAGAGGTGTAAAGAAAAGTGTGGCGGGCCGTCCAGTGAGGTCAGAGGTCAGAAAAGTGCAGTTTTCAGACAACGGTGGACACTGGACCGGCGCCGGTGGACACTGCCGACACTTCTGACATACGCACGCGTGCGGGGACACCTCCCCTACAACGCCAGACTCTCGGATAAGCCCGAGAGGTGTAAAGAAAAGTGTGGCGGACCGTCCAGTGAGGTCAGAGGTCAGAAAAGTGCAGTTTTCAGACAACGGTGGACACTGGACCGGCGCCGGCGGACACTGCCGACACTTCTGACATACGCACGCGTGCGGGGACACCTCCCCTACAACGCCACACTCTCGGATAAGCCCGAGAGATGTAAAAAAAAGTGTGGCGGACCGTCCAGTGAGGTCAGAGGTCAGAAAAGTGCAGTTTTCAGACAACGGTGGACACTGGACCGGCGCCGGCGGACACTGCCGACACTTCTGACATACGCACGCGTGCGGGGACACCTCCCCTACAACGCCACACTCTCGGATAAGCCCGAGAGATGTAAAAAAAAGTGTGGCGGACCGTCCAGTGAGGTCAGAGGTCAGAAAAGTGCAGTTTTCAGACAACGGTGGACACTGGACCGGCGCCGGCGGACACTGCCGACACTTCTGACATACGCACGCGTGCGGGGACACCTCCCCTACAACGCCACACTCTCGGATAAGCCCGAGAGGTGTAAAAAAAAGTGTGGCGGACCGTCCAGTGAGATCAGAGGTCAGAAAAGTGCAGTTTTCAGACAACAGTGGACACTGGACAGGCACCGGTGGACACTGCCGACACTTCTGACATACGCACGCGTGCGGGGACACCTCCCCTACAACGCCACACTCTCGGATAAGCCCGAGAGGTGTAAAGAAAAGTGTGGCGGACCGTCCAGTGAGGTCAGAGGTCAGAAAAGTGCAGTTTTCAGACAACGGTGGACACTGGACAGGCACCGGTGGACACTGCCGACACTTCTGACATATGCACGCGTGCGGGGACACCTCCCCTACAACGCCAGACTCTCGGATAAGCCCGAGAGGTGTAAAGAAAAGTGTGGCGGACCGTCCAGTGAGGTCAGAGGTCAGAAAAGTGCAGTTTTCAGACAACGGTGGACACTGGACCGGCGCCGGCGGACACTGCCGACACTTCTGACATACGCACGCGTGCGGGGACACCTCCCCTACAACGCCAGACTCTCGGATAAGCCCGAGAGGTGTAAAGAAAAGTGTGGCGGACCGTCCAGTGAGGTCAGAGGTCAGAAAAGTGCAGTTTTCAGACAACGGTGGACACTGGACCGGCGCCGGCGGACACTGCCGACACTTCTGACATACGCACGCGTGCGGGGACACCTCCCCTACAACGCCACACTCTCGGATAAGCCCGAGAGATGTAAAAAAAAGTGTGGCGGACCGTCCAGTGAGGTCAGAGGTCAGAAAAGTGCAGTTTTCAGACAACGGTGGACACTGGACCGGCGCCGGCGGACACTGCCGACACTTCTGACATACGCACGCGTGCGGGGACACCTCCCCTACAACGCCACACTCTCGGATAAGCCCGAGAGGTGTAAAAAAAAGTGTGGCGGACCGTCCAGTGAGGTCAGAGGTCAGAAAAGTGCAGTTTTCAGACAACAGTGGACACTGGACAGGCACCGGTGGACACTGCCGACACTTCTGACATACGCACGCGTGCGGGGACACCTCCCCTACAACGCCACACTCTCGGATAAGCCCGAGAGGTGTAAAGAAAAGTGTGGCGGACCGTCCAGTGAGGTCAGAGGTCAGAAAAGTGCAGTTTTCAGACAACGGTGGACACTGGACAGGCACCGGTGGACACTGCCGACACTTCTGACATACGCACGCGTGCGGGGACACCTCCCCTACAACGCCAGACTCTCGGATAAGCCCGAGAGGTGTAAAGAAAAGTGTGGCGGACCGTCCAGTGAGGTCAGAGGTCAGAAAAGTGCAGTTTTCAGACAACGGTGGACACTGGACCGGCGCCGGCGGACACTGCCGACACTTCTGACATACGCACGCGTGCGGGGACACCTCCCCTACAACGCCAGACTCTCGGATAAGCCCGAGAGGTGTAAAGAAAAGTGTGGCGGACCGTCCAGTGAGGTCAGAGGTCAGAAAAGTGCAGTTTTCAGACAACGGTGGACACTGGACCGGCGCCGGCGGACACTGCCGACACTTCTGACATACGCACGCGTGCGGGGACACCTCCCCTACAACGCCACACTCTCGGATAAGCCCGAGAGGTGTAAAGAAAAGTGTGGCGGACCGTCCAGTGAGGTCAGAGGTCAGAAAAGTGCAGTTTTCAGACAACGGTGGACACTGGACCGGCGCCGGCGGACACTGCCGACACTTCTGACATACGCACGCGTGCGGGGACACCTCCCCTACAACGCCAGACTCTCGGATAAGCCCGAGAGGTGTAAAAAAAAGTGTGGCGGACCGTCCAGTGAGGTCAGAGGTCAGAAAAGTGCCGTTTTCAGACAACAGTGGACACTGGACAGGCACCGGTGGACACTGCCGACACTTCTGACATACGCACGCGTGCGGGGACACCTCCCCTACAACGCCAGACTCTCGGATAAGCCCGAGAGGTGTAAAGAAAAGTGTGGCGGACCGTCCAGTGAGGTCAGAGGTCAGAAAAGTGCAGTTTTCAGACAACAGTGGACACTGGACAGGCACCGGTGGACACTGCCGACACTTCTGACATACGCACGCGTGCGGGGACACCTCCCCTACAACGCCACACTCTCGGATAAGCCTGAGAGGTGTAAAGAAAAGTGTGGCGGACCGTCCAGTGAGGTCAGAGGTCAGTAAAGTGCCGTTTTCAGACAACAGTGGACACTGGACAGGCACCGGTGGACACTGCCGACACTTCTGACATACGCACGCGTGCGGGGACACCTCCCCTACAACGCCACACTCTCGGATAAGCCCGAGAGGTGTAAAGAAAAGTGTGGCGGGCCGTCCAGTGAGGTCAGAGGTCAGAAAAGTGCAGTTTTCAGACAACGGTGGACACTGGACCGGCGCCGGTGGACACTGCCGACACTTCTGACATACGCACGCGTGCGGGGACACCTCCCCTACAACGCCAGACTCTCGGATAAGCCCGAGAGGTGTAAAGAAAAGTGTGGCGGACCGTCCAGTGAGGTCAGAGGTCAGAAAAGTGCAGTTTTCAGACAACGGTGGACACTGGACCGGCGCCGGCGGACACTGCCGACACTTCTGACATACGCACGCGTGCGGGGACACCTCCCCTACAACGCCACACTCTCGGATAAGCCCGAGAGATGTAAAAAAAAGTGTGGCGGACCGTCCAGTGAGGTCAGAGGTCAGAAAAGTGCAGTTTTCAGACAACGGTGGACACTGGACCGGCGCCGGCGGACACTGCCGACACTTCTGACATACGCACGCGTGTGGGGACACCTCCCCTACAACGCCACACTCTCGGATAAGCCCGAGAGGTGTAAAGAAAAGTGTGGCGGACCGTCCAGTGAGGTCAGAGGTCAGAAAAGTGCAGTTTTCAGACAACGGTGGACACTGGACCGGCGCCGGCGGACACTGCCGACACTTCTGACATACGCACGCGTGCGGGGACACCTCCCCTACAACGCCAGACTCTCGGATAAGCCCGAGAGGTGTAAAGAAAAGTGTGGCGGACCGTCCAGTGAGGTCAGAGGTCAGAAAAGTGCAGTTTTCAGACAACGGTGGACACTGGACCGGCGCCGGCGGACACTGCCGACACTTCTGACATACGCACGCGTGCGGGGACACCTCCCCTACAACGCCACACTCTCGGATAAGCCCGAGAGATGTAAAAAAAAGTGTGGCGGACCGTCCAGTGAGGTCAGAGGTCAGAAAAGTGCAGTTTTCAGACAACGGTGGACACTGGACCGGCGCCGGCGGACACTGCCGACACTTCTGACATACGCACGCGTGCGGGGACACCTCCCCTACAACGCCACACTCTCGGATAAGCCCGAGAGGTGTAAAAAAAAGTGTGGCGGACCGTCCAGTGAGGTCAGAGGTCAGAAAAGTGCAGTTTTCAGACAACAGTGGACACTGGACAGGCACCGGTGGACACTGCCGACACTTCTGACATACGCACGCGTGCGGGGACACCTCCCCTACAACGCCACACTCTCGGATAAGCCCGAGAGGTGTAAAGAAAAGTGTGGCGGACCGTCCAGTGAGGTCAGAGGTCAGAAAAGTGCAGTTTTCAGACAACGGTGGACACTGGACAGGCACCGGTGGACACTGCCGACACTTCTGACATACGCACGCGTGCGGGGACACCTCCCCTACAACGCCAGACTCTCGGATAAGCCCGAGAGGTGTAAAGAAAAGTGTGGCGGACCGTCCAGTGAGGTCAGAGGTCAGAAAAGTGCAGTTTTCAGACAACGGTGGACACTGGACCGGCGCCGGCGGACACTGCCGACACTTCTGACATACGCACGCGTGCGGGGACACCTCCCCTACAACGCCAGACTCTCGGATAAGCCCGAGAGGTGTAAAGAAAAGTGTGGCGGACCGTCCAGTGAGGTCAGAGGTCAGAAAAGTGCAGTTTTCAGACAACGGTGGACACTGGACCGGCGCCGGCGGACACTGCCGACACTTCTGACATACGCACGCGTGCGGGGACACCTCCCCTACAACGCCACACTCTCGGATAAGCCCGAGAGGTGTAAAGAAAAGTGTGGCGGACCGTCCAGTGAGGTCAGAGGTCAGAAAAGTGCAGTTTTCAGACAACGGTGGACACTGGACCGGCGCCGGCGGACACTGCCGACACTTCTGACATACGCACGCGTGCGGGGACACCTCCCCTACAACGCCAGACTCTCGGATAAGCCCGAGAGGTGTAAAGAAAAGTGTGGCGGACCGTCCAGTGAGGTCAGAGGTCAGAAAAGTGCAGTTTTCAGACAACGGTGGACACTGGACCGGCGCCGGCGGACACTGCCGACACTTCTGACATACGCACGCGTGTGGGGACACCTCCCCTACAACGCCACACTCTCGGATAAGCCCGAGAGGTGTAAAGAAAAGTGTGGCGGACCGTCCAGTGAGGTCAGAGGTCAGAAAAGTGCAGTTTTCAGACAACGGTGGACACTGGACCGGCGCCGGCGGACACTGCCGACACTTCTGACATACGCACGCGTGCGGGGACACCTCCCCTACAACGCCACACTCTCGGATAAGCCCGAGAGATGTAAAAAAAAGTGTGGCGGACCGTCCAGTGAGGTCAGAGGTCAGAAAAGTGCAGTTTTCAGACAACGGTGGACACTGGACCGGCGCTGGCGGACACTGCCGACACTTTTGACATACGCACGCGTGCGGGGACACCTCCCCTACAACGCCACACTCTCGGATAAGCCCGAGAGGTGTAAAGAAAAGTGTGGCGGACCGTCCAGTGAGGTCAGAGGTCAGAAAAGTGCAGTTTTCAGACAACGGTGGACACTGGACCGGCGCCGGCGGACACTGCCGACACTTCTGACATACGCACGCGTGCGGGGACACCTCCCCTACAACGCCACACTCTCGGATAAGCCCGAGAGGTGTAAAGAAAAGTGTTGCGGACCGTTCAGTGAGGTCAGAGGTCAGAAAAGTGCAGTTTTCAGACAACGGTGGACACTGGACCGGCGCCGGCGGACACTGCCGACACTTCTGACATACGCACGCGTGCGGGGACACCTCCCCTACAACGCCACACTCTCGGATAAGCCCGAGAGGTGTAAAGAAAAGTGTGGCGGACCGTCCAGTGAGGTCAGAGGTCAGAAAAGTGCCGTTTTCAGAGAACAGTGGACACTGGACAGGCACCGGTGGACACTGCCGACACTTCTGACATACGCACGCGTGCGGGGACACCTCCCCTACAACGCCACACTCTCGGATAAGCCCGAGAGGTGTAAAGAAAAGTGTGGCGGACCGTCCAGTGAGGTCAAAGGTCAGATAAGTGCAGTTTTCAGACAACGGTGGACACTGGACCGGCGCCGGCGGACACTGCCGACACTTCTGACATACGCACGCGTGCGGGGACACCTCCCCTACAACGCCACACTCTCGGATAAGCCCGCGAGGTGTAAAGAAAAGTGTGGCGGACCGTCCAGTGAGGTCAGAGGTCAGATAAGTGCAGTTTTCAGACAACGGTGGACACTGGACCGGCGCCGGCGGACACTGCCGACACTTCTGACATACGCACGCGTGCGGGGACACCTCCCCTACAACGCCAGACTCTCGGATAAGCCCGAGAGGTGTAAAGAAAAGTGTGGCGGACCGTCCAGTGAGGTCAGAGGTCAGAAAAGTGCAGTTTTCAGACAACGGTGGACACTGGACCGGCGCCGGCGGACACTGCCGACACTTCTGACATACGCACGCATGCGGGGACACCTCCCCTACAACGCCAGACTCTCGGATAAGCCCGAGAGGTGTAAAGAAAAGTGTGGCGGACCGTCCAGTGAGGTCAGAGGTCAGAAAAGTGCAGTTTTCAGACAACGGTGGACACTGGACCGGCGCTGGCGGACACTGCCGACACTTCTGACATACGCACGCGTGCGGGGACACCTCCCCTACAACGCCACACTCTCGGATAAGCCCGAGAGATGTAAAAAAAAGTGTGGCGGACCGTCCAGTGAGGTCAGAGGTCAGAAAAGTGCAGTTTTCAGACAACGGTGGACACTGGACCGGCGCCGGCGGACACTGCCGACACTTCTGACATACGCACGCGTGCGGGGACACCTCCCCTACAACGCCACACTCTCGGATAAGCCCGAGAGGTGTAAAGAAAAGTGTTGCGGACCGTTCAGTGAGGTCAGAGGTCAGAAAAGTGCAGTTTTCAGACAACGGTGGACACTGGACCGGCGCCGGCGGACACTGCCGACACTTCTGACATACGCACGCGTGCGGGGACACCTCCCCTACAACGCCACACTCTCGGATAAGCCCGAGAGGTGTAAAGAAAAGTGTGGCGGACCGTCCAGTGAGGTCAGAGGTCAGAAAAGTGCCGTTTTCAGAGAACAGTGGACACTGGACAGGCACCGGTGGACACTGCCGACACTTCTGACATACGCACGCGTGCGGGGACACCTCCCCTACAACGCCACACTCTCGGATAAGCCCGAGAGGTGTAAAGAAAAGTGTGGCGGACCGTCCAGTGAGGTCAAAGGTCAGATAAGTGCAGTTTTCAGACAACGGTGGACACTGGACCGGCGCCGGCGGACACTGCCGACACTTCTGACATACGCACGCGTGCGGGGACACCTCCCCTACAACGCCACACTCTCGGATAAGCCCGCGAGGTGTAAAGAAAAGTGTGGCGGACCGTCCAGTGAGGTCAGAGGTCAGATAAGTGCAGTTTTCAGACAACGGTGGACACTGGACCGGCGCCGGCGGACACTGCCGACACTTCTGACATACGCACGCGTGCGGGGACACCTCCCCTACAACGCCAGACTCTCGGATAAGCCCGAGAGGTGTAAAGAAAAGTGTGGCGGACCGTCCAGTGAGGTCAGAGGTCAGAAAAGTGCAGTTTTCAGACAACGGTGGACACTGGACCGGCGCCGGCGGACACTGCCGACACTTCTGACATACGCACGCATGCGGGGACACCTCCCCTACAACGCCAGACTCTCGGATAAGCCCGAGAGGTGTAAAGAAAATTGTGGCGGACCGTCCAGTGAGGTCAGAGGTCAGAAAAGTGCAGTTTTCAGACAACGGTGGACACTGGACCGGCGCTGGCGGACACTGCCGACACTTCTGACATACGCACGCGTGCGGGGACACCTCCCCTACAACGCCACACTCTCGGATAAGCCCGAGAGATGTAAAAAAAAGTGTGGCGGACCGTCCAGTGAGGTCAGAGGTCAGAAAAGTGCAGTTTTCAGACAACGGTGGACACTGGACCGGCGCCGGCGGACACTGCCGACACTTCTGACATACGCACGCGTGCGGGGAAACCTCCCCTACAACGCCACACTCTCGGATAAGCCCGAGAGGTGTAAAGAAAAGTGTGGCGGACCGTCCAGTGAGGTCAGAGGTCAGAAAAGTGCAGTTTTCAGACAACGGTGGACACTGGACCGGCGCCGGCGGACACTGCCGACACTTCTGACATACGCACGCGTGCGGGGACACCTCCCCTACAACGCCACACTCTCGGATAAGCCCGAGAGATGTAAAAAAAAGTGTGGCGGACCGTCCAGTGAGGTCAGAGGTCAGAAAAGTGCAGTTTTCAGACAACGGTGGACACTGGACCGGCGCTGGCGGACACTGCCGACACTTTTGACATACGCACGCGTGCGGGGACACCTCCCCTACAACGCCACACTCTCGGATAAGCCCGCGAGGTGTAAAGAAAAGTGTGGCGGACCGTCCAGTGAGGTCAGAGGTCAGATAAGTGCAGTTTTCAGACAACGGTGGACACTGGACCGGCGCCGGCGGACACTGCCGACACTTCTGACATACGCACGCGTGCGGGGACACCTCCCCTACAACGCCAGACTCTCGGATAAGCCCGAGAGGTGTAAAGAAAAGTGTGGCGGACCGTCCAGTGAGGTCAGAGGTCAGAAAAGTGCAGTTTTCAGACAACGGTGGACACTGGACCGGCGCCGGCGGACACTGCCGACACTTCTGACATACGCACGCATGCGGGGACACCTCCCCTACAACGCCAGACTCTCGGATAAGCCCGAGAGGTGTAAAGAAAAGTGTGGCGGACCGTCCAGTGAGGTCAGAGGTCAGAAAAGTGCAGTTTTCAGACAACGGTGGACACTGGACCGGCGCTGGCGGACACTGCCGACACTTCTGACATACGCACGCGTGCGGGGACACCTCCCCTACAACGCCACACTCTCGGAAAAGCCCGAGAGATGTAAAAAAAAGTGTGGCGGACCGTCCAGTGAGGTCAGAGGTCAGAAAAGTGCAGTTTTCAGACAACGGTGGACACTGGACCGGCGCCGGCGGACACTGCCGACACTTCTGACATACGCACGCGTGCGGGGACACCTCCCCTACAACGCCACACTCTCGGATAAGCCCGAGAGGTGTAAAGAAAAGTGTTGCGGACCGTTCAGTGAGGTCAGAGGTCAGAAAAGTGCAGTTTTCAGACAACGGTGGACACTGGACCGGCGCCGGCGGACACTGCCGACACTTCTGACATACGCACGCGTGCGGGGACACCTCCCCTACAACGCCACACTCTCGGATAAGCCCGCGAGGTGTAAAGAAAAGTGTGGCGGACCGTCCAGTGAGGTCAGAGGTCAGAAAAGTGCCGTTTTCAGAGAACAGTGGACACTGGACAGGCACCGGTGGACACTGCCGACACTTCTGACATACGCACGCGTGCGGGGACACCTCCCCTACAACGCCACACTCTCGGATAAGCCCGAGAGGTGTAAAGAAAAGTGTGGCGGACCGTCCAGTGAGGTCAAAGGTCAGATAAGTGCAGTTTTCAGACAACGGTGGACACTGGACCGGCGCCGGCGGACACTGCCGACACTTCTGACATACGCACGCGTGCGGGGACACCTCCCCTACAACGCCACACTCTCGGATAAGCCCGCGAGGTGTAAAGAAAAGTGTGGCGGACCGTCCAGTGAGGTCAGAGGTCAGATAAGTGCAGTTTTCAGACAACGGTGGACACTGGACCGGCGCCGGCGGACACTGCCGACACTTCTGACATACGCACGCGTGCGGGGACACCTCCCCTACAACGCCAGACTCTCGGATAAGCCCGAGAGGTGTAAAGAAAAGTGTGGCGGACCGTCCAGTGAGGTCAGAGGTCAGAAAAGTGCAGTTTTCAGACAACGGTGGACACTGGACCGGCGCCGGCGGACACTGCCGACACTTCTGACATACGCACGCATGCGGGGACACCTCCCCTACAACGCCAGACTCTCGGATAAGCCCGAGAGGTGTAAAGAAAATTGTGGCGGACCGTCCAGTGAGGTCAGAGGTCAGAAAAGTGCAGTTTTCAGACAACGGTGGACACTGGACCGGCGCTGGCGGACACTGCCGACACTTCTGACATACGCACGCGTGCGGGGACACCTCCCCTACAACGCCACACTCTCGGATAAGCCCGAGAGATGTAAAAAAAAGTGTGGCGGACCGTCCAGTGAGGTCAGAGGTCAGAAAAGTGCAGTTTTCAGACAACGGTGGACACTGGACCGGCGCCGGCGGACACTGCCGACACTTCTGACATACGCACGCGTGCGGGGAAACCTCCCCTACAACGCCACACTCTCGGATAAGCCCGAGAGGTGTAAAGAAAAGTGTGGCGGACCGTCCAGTGAGGTCAGAGGTCAGAAAAGTGCAGTTTTCAGACAACGGTGGACACTGGACCGGCGCCGGCGGACACTGCCGACACTTCTGACATACGCACGCGTGCGGGGACACCTCCCCTACAACGCCACACTCTCGGATAAGCCCGAGAGATGTAAAAAAAAGTGTGGCGGACCGTCCAGTGAGGTCAGAGGTCAGAAAAGTGCAGTTTTCAGACAACGGTGGACACTGGACCGGCGCTGGCGGACACTGCCGACACTTTTGACATACGCACGCGTGCGGGGACACCTCCCCTACAACGCCACACTCTCGGATAAGCCCGAGAGGTGTAAAGAAAAGTGTGGCGGACCGTCCAGTGAGGTCAGAGGTCAGAAAAGTGCAGTTTTCAGACAACGGTGGACACTGGACCGGCGCCGGCGGACACTGCCGACACTTCTGACATACGCACGCGTGCAGGGACACCTCCCCTACAACGCCACACTCTCGGATAAGCCCGAGAGATGTAAAAAAAAGTGTGGCGGACCGTCCAGTGAGGTCAGAGGTCAGAAAAGTGCAGTTTTCAGACAACGGTGGACACTGGACCGGCGCCGGCGGACACTGCCGACACTTCTGACATACGCACGCGTGCGGGGACACCTCCCCTACAACCCACACTCTCGGATAAGCCCGAGAGATGTAAAAAAAAGTGTGGCGGACCGTCCAGTGAGGTCAGAGGTCAGAAAAGTGCAGTTTTCAGACAACGGTGGACACTGGACCGGCGCCGGCGGACACTGCCGACACTTCTGACATACGCACGCGTGCGGGGACACCTCCCCTACAACGCCACACTCTCGGATAAGCCCGAGAGGTGTAAAGAAAAGTGTGGCGGACCGTCCAGTGAGGTCAGAGGTCAGAAAAGTGCAGTTTTCAGACAACGGTGGACACTGGACCGGCGCCGGCGGACACTGCCGACACTTCTGACATACGCACGCGTGCGGGGACACCTCCCCTACAATGCCACACTCTCGGATAAGCCCGAGAGATGTAAAAAAAAGTGTGGCGGACCGTCCAGTGAGGTCAGAGGTCAGAAAAGTGCAGTTTTCAGACAACGGTGGACACTGGACCGGCGCCGGCGGACACTGCCGACACTTTTGACATACGCACACGTGCGGGGACACCTCCCCTACAACGCCACACTCTCGGATAAGCCCGAGAGGTGTAAAGAAAAGTGTGGCGGACCGTCCAGTGAGGTCAGAGGTCAGAAAAGTGCAGTTTTCAGACAACGGTGGACACTGGACCGGCGCCGGCGGACACTGCCGACACTTCTGACATACGCACGCGTGCGGGGACACCTCCCCTACAACGCCACACTCTCGGATAAGCCCGAGAGGTGTAAAGAAAAGTGTGGCGGACCGTCCAGTGAGGTCAGAGGTCAGAAAAGTGCAGTTTTCAGACAACGGTGGACACTGGACCGGCGCCGGCGGACACTGCCGACACTTCTGACATACGCACGCGTGCGGGGACACCTCCCCTACAACGCCAGACTCTCGGATAAGCCCGAGAGGTGTAAAGAAAAGTGTGGCGGACCGTCCAGTGAGGTCAGAGGTCAGAAAAGTGCAGTTTTCAGACAACGGTGGACACTGGACCGGCACCGGTGGACACTGCCGACACTTCTGACATATGCACGCGTGCGGGGACACCTCCCCTACAACGCCACACTCTCGGATAAGCCCGAGAGATGTAAAAAAAAGTGTGGCGGACCGTCCAGTGAGGTCAGAGGTCAGAAAAGTGCAGTTTTCAGACAACGGTGGACACTGGACCGGCGCCGGCGGACACTGCCGACACTTCTGACATACGCACGCGTGCGGGGACACCTCCCCTACAACCCACACTCTCGGATAAGCCCGAGAGATGTAAAAAAAAGTGTGGCGGACCGTCCAGTGAGGTCAGAGGTCAGAAAAGTGCAGTTTTCAGACAACGGTGGACACTGGACCGGCGCCGGCGGACACTGCCGACACTTCTGACATACGCACGCGTGCGGGGACACCTCCCCTACAACGCCACACTCTCGGATAAGCCCGAGAGGTGTAAAGAAAAGTGTGGCGGACCGTCCAGTGAGGTCAGAGGTCAGAAAAGTGCAGTTTTCAGACAACGGTGGACACTGGACCGGCGCCGGCGG
Organism: Gymnoscopelus braueri; assembly: GCF_963280865.1. Classification (NCBI taxonomy): domain Eukaryota; kingdom Metazoa; phylum Chordata; class Actinopteri; order Myctophiformes; family Myctophidae; genus Gymnoscopelus; species Gymnoscopelus braueri. The sequence continues at coordinate 196,114 of NW_027660552.1, read as the reverse complement.
ACACTGCCGACACTTCTGACATACGCACGAGTGCGGGGACACCTCCCCTACAACGCCACACTCTCGGATAAGCCCGAGAGATGTAAAAAAAAGTGTGGCGGACCGTCCAGTGAGGTCAGAGGTCAGAAAAGTGCAGTTTTCAGACAACGGTGGACACTGGACCGGCGCCGGCGGACACTGCCGACACTTCTGACATACGCACGCGTGCGGGGACACCTCCCCTACAACCCACACTCTCGGATAAGCCCGAGAGATGTAAAAAAAAGTGTGGCGGACCGTCCAGTGAGGTCAGAGGTCAGAAAAGTGCAGTTTTCAGACAACGGTGGACACTGGACCGGCGCCGGCGGACACTGCCGACACTTCTGACATACGCACGCGTGCGGGGACACCTCCCCTACAACCCACACTCTCGGATAAGCCCGAGAGATGTAAAAAAAAGTGTGGCGGACCGTCCAGTGAGGTCAGAGGTCAGAAAAGTGCAGTTTTCAGACAACGGTGGACACTGGACCGGCGCCGGCGGACACTGCCGACACTTCTGACATACGCACGCGTGCGGGGACACCTCCCCTACAACGCCACACTCTCGGATAAGCCCGAGAGGTGTAAAGAAAAGTGTGGCGGACCGTCCAGTGAGGTCAGAGGTCAGAAAAGTGCAGTTTTCAGACAACGGTGGACACTGGACCGGCGCCGGCGGACACTGCCGACACTTCTGACATACGCACGCGTGCGGGGACACCTCCCCTACAATGCCACACTCTCGGATAAGCCCGAGAGATGTAAAAAAAAGTGTGGCGGACCGTCCAGTGAGGTCAGAGGTCAGAAAAGTGCAGTTTTCAGACAACGGTGGACACTGGACCGGCGCCGGCGGACACTGCCGACACTTTTGACATACGCACACGTGCGGGGACACCTCCCCTACAACGCCACACTCTCGGATAAGCCCGAGAGGTGTAAAGAAAAGTGTGGCGGACCGTCCAGTGAGGTCAGAGGTCAGAAAAGTGCAGTTTTCAGACAACGGTGGACACTGGACCGGCGCCGGCGGACACTGCCGACACTTCTGACATACGCACGCGTGCGGGGACACCTCCCCTACAACGCCACACTCTCGGATAAGCCCGAGAGGTGTAAAGAAAAGTGTGGCGGACCGTCCAGTGAGGTCAGAGGTCAGAAAAGTGCAGTTTTCAGACAACGGTGGACACTGGACCGGCGCCGGCGGACACTGCCGACACTTCTGACATACGCACGCGTGCGGGGACACCTCCCCTACAACGCCAGACTCTCGGATAAGCCCGAGAGGTGTAAAGAAAAGTGTGGCGGACCGTCCAGTGAGGTCAGAGGTCAGAAAAGTGCAGTTTTCAGACAACGGTGGACACTGGACCGGCACCGGTGGACACTGCCGACACTTCTGACATACGCACGCGTGCGGGGACACCTCCCCTACAACGCCACACTCTCGGATAAGCCCGAGAGATGTAAAAAAAAGTGTGGCGGACCGTCCAGTGAGGTCAGAGGTCAGAAAAGTGCAGTTTTCAGACAACGGTGGACACTGGACCGGCGCCGGCGGACACTGCCGACACTTCTGACATACGCACGCATGCGGGGACACCTCCCCTACAACCCACACTCTCGGATAAGCCCGAGAGATGTAAAAAAAAGTGTGGCGGACCGTCCAGTGAGGTCAGAGGTCAGAAAAGTGCAGTTTTCAGACAACGGTGGACACTGGACCGGCGCCGGCGGACACTGCCGACACTTCTGACATACGCACGCGTGCGGGGACACCTCCCCTACAACGCCACACTCTCGGATAAGCCCGAGAGGTGTAAAGAAAAGTGTGGCGGACCGTCCAGTGAGGTCAGAGGTCAGAAAAGTGCAGTTTTCAGACAACGGTGGACACTGGACCGGCGCCGGCGGACACTGCCGACACTTCTGACATACGCACGAGTGCGGGGACACCTCCCCTACAACGCCACACTCTCGGATAAGCCCGAGAGATGTAAAAAAAAGTGTGGCGGACCGTCCAGTGAGGTCAGAGGTCAGAAAAGTGCAGTTTTCAGACAACGGTGGACACTGGACCGGCGCCGGCGGACACTGCCGACACTTTTGACATACGCACGCGTGCGGGGACACCTCCCCTACAACGCCACACTCTCGGATAAGCCCGATAGGTGTAAAGAAAAGTGTGGCGGACCGTCCAGTGAGGTCAGAGGTCAGAAAAGTGCAGTTTTCAGACAACGGTGGACACTGGACCGGCGCCGGCGGACACTGCCGACACTTCTGACATACGCACGCGTGCGGGGACACCTCCCCTACAACGCCACACTCTCGGATAAGCCCGAGAGGTGTAAAGAAAAGTGTGGCGGACCGTCCAGTGAGGTCAGAGGTCAGAAAAGTGCAGTTTTCAGACAACGGTGGACACTGGACCGGCGCCGGCGGACACTGCCGACACTTCTGACATACGCACGCGTGCGGGGACACCTCCCCTACAACGCCAGACTCTCGGATAAGCCCGAGAGGTGTAAAGAAAAGTGTGGCGGACCGTCCAGTGAGGTCAGAGGTCAGAAAAGTGCAGTTTTCAGACAACGGTGGACACTGGACCGGCGCCGGCGGACACTGCCGACACTTCTGACATACGCACGCGTGCGGGGACACCTCCCCTACAACGCCACACTCTCGGATAAGCCCGAGAGATGTAAAAAAAAGTGTGGCGGACCGTCCAGTGAGGTCAGAGGTCAGAAAAGTGCAGTTTTCAGACAACGGTGGACACTGGACCGGCGCCGGCGGACACTGCCGACACTTCTGACATACGCACGCGTGCGGGGACACCTCCCCTACAACGCCACACTCTCGGATAAGCCCGAGAGGTGTAAAAAAAAGTGTGGCGGACCGTCCAGTGAGGTCAGAGGTCAGAAAAGTGCCGTTTTCAGACAACAGTGGACACTGGACAGGCACCGGTGGACACTGCCGACACTTCTGACATACGCACGCGTGCGGGGACACCTCCCCTACAACGCCAAACTCTCGGATAAGCCCGAGAGGTGTAAATAAAAGTGTGGCGGACCGTCCAGTGAGGTCAGAGGTCAGAAAAGTGCCGTTTTCAGACAACAGTGGACACTGGACAGGCACCGGTGGACACTGCCGACACTTCTGACATACGCACGCGTGCGGGGACACCTCCCCTACAACGCCAAACTCTCGGATAAGCCCGAGAGGTGTAAAGAAAAGTGTGGCGGACCGTCCAGTGAGGTCAGAGGTCAGAAAAGTGCAGTTTTCAGACAACGGTGGACACTGGACCGGCGCCGGCGGACACTGCCGACACTTCTGACATACGCACGCGTGCGGGGACACCTCCCCTACAACGCCAGACTCTCGGATAAGCCCGAGAGGTGTAAAGAAAAGTGTGGCGGACCGTCCAGTGAGGTCAGAGGTCAGAAAAGTGCAGTTTTCAGACAACGGTGGACACTGGACCGGCGCCGGTCCAGTGGACACTGGACCGGCGCCGGTCCAGTGTCACCTCCCCTACAACGCCAAACTCTCGGATAAGCCCGAGAGGTGTAAAGAAAAGTGTGGCGGACCGTCCAGTGAGGTCAGAGGTCAGAAAAGTGCAGTTTTCAGACAACGGTGGACACTGGACCGGCGCCGGCGGACACTGCCGACACTTCTGACATACGCACGCGTGCGGGGACACCTCCCCTACAACGCCAGACTCTCGGATAAGCCCGAGAGGTGTAAGGAAAAGTGTGGCGGACCGTCCAGTGAGGTCAGAGGTCAGAAAAGTGCAGTTTTCAGACAACGGTGGACACTGGACCGGCGCCGGCGGACACTGCCGACACTTCTGACATACGCACGCGTGCGGGGACACCTCCCCTACAACGCCAGACTCTCGGATAAGCCCGAGAGGTGTAAAGAAAAGTGTGGCGGACCGTCCAGTGAGGTCAGAGGTCAGAAAAGTGCAGTTTTCAGACAACAGTGGACACTGGACCGGCGCCGGCGGACACTGCCGACACTTCTGACATACGCACGCGTGCAGGGACACCTCCCCTACAACGCCACACTCTCGGATAAGCCCGAGAGATGTAAAGAAAAGTGTGGCGGACCGTCCAGTGAGGTCAGAGGTCAGAAAAGTGCAGTTTTCAGACAACGGTGGACACTGGACCGGCGCCGGCGGACACTGCCGACACTTCTGACATACGCACGCGTGCGGGGACACCTCCCCTACAACGCCACACTCTCGGATAAGCCCGAGAGATGTAAAAAAAAGTGTGGCGGACCGTCCAGTGAGGTCAGAGGTCAGAAAAGTGCAGTTTTCAGACAACGGTGGACACTGGACCGGCGCCGGCGGACACTGCCGACACTTCTGACATACGCACGCGTGCGGGGACACCTCCCCTACAACGCCACACTCTCGGATAAGCCCGAGAGATGTAAAAAAAAGTGTGGCGGACCGTCCAGTGAGGTCAGAGGTCAGAAAAGTGCAGTTTTCAGACAACGGTGGACACTGGACCGGCGCTGGCGGACACTGCCGACACTTTTGACATACGCACGCGTGCGGGGACACCTCCCCTACAACGCCACACTCTCGGATAAGCCCGAGAGGTGTAAAGAAAAGTGTGGCGGACCGTCCAGTGAGGTCAGAGGTCAGAAAAGTGCAGTTTTCAGACAACGGTGGACACTGGACCGGCGCCGGCGGACACTGCCGACACTTCTGACATACGCACGCGTGCGGGGACACCTCCCCTACAACGCCACACTCTCGGATAAGCCCGAGAGGTGTAAAGAAAAGTGTTGCGGACCGTTCAGTGAGGTCAGAGGTCAGAAAAGTGCAGTTTTCAGACAACGGTGGACACTGGACCGGCGCCGGCGGACACTGCCGACACTTCTGACATACGCACGCGTGCGGGGACACCTCCCCTACAACGCCACACTCTCGGATAAGCCCGAGAGGTGTAAAGAAAAGTGTGGCGGACCGTCCAGTGAGGTCAGAGGTCAGAAAAGTGCAGTTTTCAGACAACGGTGGACAATGGACCGGCGCCGGCGGACACTGCCGACACTTCTGACATACGCACGCGTGCGGGGACACCTCCCCTACAACGCCAGACTCTCGGATAAGCCCGAGAGGTGTAAAGAAAAGTGTGGCGGACCGTCCAGTGAGGTCAGAGGTCAGAAAAGTGCAGTTTTCAGACAACGGTGGACACTGGACCGGCGCCGGCGGACACTGCCGACACTTCTGACATACGCACGCGTGCAGGGACACCTCCCCTACAACGCCACACTCTCGGATAAGCCCGAGAGATGTAAAGAAAAGTGTGGCGGACCGTCCAGTGAGGTCAGAGGTCAGAAAAGTGCAGTTTTCAGACAACGGTGGACACTGGACCGGCGCCGGCGGACACTGCCGACACTTCTGACATACGCACGCGTGCGGGGACACCTCCCCTACAACGCCACACTCTCGGATAAGCCCGAGAGATGTAAAAAAAAGTGTGGCGGACCGTCCAGTGAGGTCAGAGGTCAGAAAAGTGCAGTTTTCAGACAACGGTGGACACTGGACCGGCGCCGGCGGACACTGCCGACACTTTTGACATACGCACGCGTGCGGGGACACCTCCCCTACAACGCCACACTCTCGGATAAGCCCGAGAGGTGTAAAGAAAAGTGTGGCGGACCGTCCAGTGAGGTCAGAGGTCAGAAAAGTGCAGTTTTCAGACAACGGTGGACACTGGACCGGCGCCGGCGGACACTGCCGACACTTCTGACATACGCACGCGTGCGGGGACACCTCCCCTACAACGCCAGACTCTCGGATAAGCCCGAGAGGTGTAAAGAAAAGTGTGGCGGACCGTCCAGTGAGGTCAGAGGTCAGAAAAGTGCAGTTTTCAGACAACGGTGGACACTGGACCGGCGCTGGCGGACACTGCCGACACTTCTGACATACGCACGCGTGCGGGGACACCTCCCCTACAACGCCACACTCTCGGATAAGCCCGAGAGATGTAAAAAAAAGTGTGGCGGACCGTCCAGTGAGGTCAGAGGTCAGAAAAGTGCAGTTTTCAGACAACGGTGGACACTGGACCGGCGCCGGCGGACACTGCCGACACTTCTGACATACGCACGCGTGTGGGGACACCTCCCCTACAACGCCACACTCTCGGATAAGCCCGAGAGGTGTAAAGAAAAGTGTGGCGGACCGTCCAGTGAGGTCAGAGGTCAGAAAAGTGCAGTTTTCAGACAACGGTGGACACTGGACCGGCGCCGGCGGACACTGCCGACACTTCTGACATACGCACGCGTGCGGGGACACCTCCCCTACAACGCCACACTCTCGGATAAGCCCGAGAGATGTAAAAAAAAGTGTGGCGGACCGTCCAGTGAGGTCAGAGGTCAGAAAAGTGCAGTTTTCAGACAACGGTGGACACTGGACCGGCGCTGGCGGACACTGCCGACACTTTTGACATACGCACGCGTGCGGGGACACCTCCCCTACAACGCCACACTCTCGGATAAGCCCGAGAGGTGTAAAGAAAAGTGTGGCGGACCGTCCAGTGAGGTCAGAGGTCAGAAAAGTGCAGTTTTCAGACAACGGTGGACACTGGACCGGCGCCGGCGGACACTGCCGACACTTCTGACATACGCACGCGTGCGGGGACACCTCCCCTACAACGCCACACTCTCGGATAAGCCCGAGAGGTGTAAAGAAAAGTGTTGCGGACCGTTCAGTGAGGTCAGAGGTCAGAAAAGTGCAGTTTTCAGACAACGGTGGACACTGGACCGGCGCCGGCGGACACTGCTGACACTTCTGACATACGCACGCGTGCGGGGACACCTCCCCTACAACGCCACACTCTCGGATAAGCCCGAGAGGTGTAAAGAAAAGTGTGGCGGACCGTCCAGTGAGGTCAGAGGTCAGAAAAGTGCCGTTTTCAGAGAACAGTGGACACTGGACAGGCACCGGTGGACACTGCCGACACTTCTGACATACGCACGCGTGCGGGGACACCTCCCCTACAACGCCACACTCTCGGATAAGCCCGAGAGGTGTAAAGAAAAGTGTGGCGGACCGTCCAGTGAGGTCAAAGGTCAGATAAGTGCAGTTTTCAGACAACGGTGGACACTGGACCGGCGCCGGCGGACACTGCCGACACTTCTGACATACGCACGCGTGCGGGGACACCTCCCCTACAACGCCACACTCTCGGATAAGCCCGCGAGGTGTAAAGAAAAGTGTGGCGGACCGTCCAGTGAGGTCAGAGGTCAGATAAGTGCAGTTTTCAGACAACGGTGGACACTGGACCGGCGCCGGCGGACACTGCCGACACTTCTGACATACGCACGCGTGCGGGGACACCTCCCCTACAACGCCAGACTCTCGGATAAGCCCGAGAGGTGTAAAGAAAAGTGTGGCGGACCGTCCAGTGAGGTCAGAGGTCAGAAAAGTGCAGTTTTCAGACAACGGTGGACACTGGACCGGCGCCGGCGGACACTGCCGACACTTCTGACATACGCACGCGTGCAGGGACACCTCCCCTACAATGCCACACTCTCGGATAAGCCCGAGAGATGTAAAGAAAAGTGTGGCGGACCGTCCAGTGAGGTCAGAGGTCAGAAAAGTGCAGTTTTCAGACAACGGTGGACACTGGACCGGCGCCGGCGGACACTGCCGACACTTCTGACATACGCACGCGTGCGGGGACACCTCCCCTACAACGCCACACTCTCGGATAAGCCCGAGAGATGTAAAAAAAAGTGTGGCGGACCGTCCAGTGAGGTCAGAGGTCAGAAAAGTGCAGTTTTCAGACAACGGTGGACACTGGACCGGCGCCGGCGGACACTGCCGACACTTTTGACATACGCACGCGTGCGGGGACACCTCCCCTACAACGCCACACTCTCGGATAAGCCCGAGAGATGTAAAAAAAAGTGTGGCGGACCGTCCAGTGAGGTCAGAGGTCAGAAAAGTGCAGTTTTCAGACAACGGTGGACACTGGACCGGCGCCGGCGGACACTGCCGACACTTTTGACATACGCACGCGTGCGGGGACACCTCCCCTACAACGCCACACTCTCGGATAAGCCCGAGAGGTGTAAAGAAAAGTGTGGCGGACCGTCCAGTGAGGTCAGAGGTCAGAAAAGTGCAGTTTTCAGACAACGGTGGACACTGGACCGGCGCCGGCGGACACTGCCGACACTTCTGACATACGCACGCGTGCGGGGACACCTCCCCTACAACGCCAGACTCTCGGATAAGCCCGAGAGGTGTAAAGAAAAGTGTGGCGGACCGTCCAGTGAGGTCAGAGGTCAGAAAAGTGCAGTTTTCAGACAACGGTGGACACTGGACCGGCGCTGGCGGACACTGCCGACACTTCTGACATACGCACGCGTGCGGGGACACCTCCCCTACAACGCCACACTCTCGGATAAGCCCGAGAGATGTAAAAAAAAGTGTGGCGGACCGTCCAGTGAGGTCAGAGGTCAGAAAAGTGCAGTTTTCAGACAACGGTGGACACTGGACCGGCGCCGGCGGACACTGCCGACACTTCTGACATACGCACGCGTGCGGGGACACCTCCCCTACAACGCCACACTCTCGGATAAGCCCGAGAGGTGTAAAGAAAAGTGTGGCGGACCGTCCAGTGAGGTCAGAGGTCAGAAAAGTGCAGTTTTCAGACAACGGTGGACACTGGACCGGCGCCGGCGGACACTGCCGACACTTCTGACATACGCACGCGTGCGGGGACACCTCCCCTACAACGCCACACTCTCGGATAAGCCCGAGAGATGTAAAAAAAAGTGTGGCGGACCGTCCAGTGAGGTCAGAGGTCAGAAAAGTGCAGTTTTCAGACAACGGTGGACACTGGACCGGCGCTGGCGGACACTGCCGACACTTTTGACATACGCACGCGTGCGGGGACACCTCCCCTACAACGCCACACTCTCGGATAAGCCCGAGAGGTGTAAAGAAAAGTGTGGCGGACCGTCCAGTGAGGTCAGAGGTCAGAAAAGTGCAGTTTTCAGACAACGGTGGACACTGGACCGGCGCCGGCGGACACTGCCGACACTTCTGACATACGCACGCGTGCGGGGACACCTCCCCTACAACGCCACACTCTCGGATAAGCCCGAGAGGTGTAAAGAAAAGTGTGGCGGACCGTCCAGTGAGGTCAGAGGTCAGAAAAGTGCAGTTTTCAGACAACGGTGGACAATGGACCGGCGCCGGCGGACACTGCCGACACTTCTGACATACGCACGCGTGCGGGGACACCTCCCCTACAACGCCAGACTCTCGGATAAGCCCGAGAGGTGTAAAGAAAAGTGTGGCGGACCGTCCAGTGAGGTCAGAGGTCAGAAAAGTGCAGTTTTCAGACAACGGTGGACACTGGACCGGCGCCGGCGGACACTGCCGACACTTCTGACATACGCACGCGTGCAGGGACACCTCCCCTACAACGCCACACTCTCGGATAAGCCCGAGAGATGTAAAGAAAAGTGTGGCGGACCGTCCAGTGAGGTCAGAGGTCAGAAAAGTGCAGTTTTCAGACAACGGTGGACACTGGACCGGCGCCGGCGGACACTGCCGACACTTCTGACATACGCACGCGTGCGGGGACACCTCCCCTACAACGCCACACTCTCGGATAAGCCCGAGAGATGTAAAAAAAAGTGTGGCGGACCGTCCAGTGAGGTCAGAGGTCAGAAAAGTGCAGTTTTCAGACAACGGTGGACACTGGACCGGCGCCGGCGGACACTGCCGACACTTTTGACATACGCACGCGTGCGGGGACACCTCCCCTACAACGCCACACTCTCGGATAAGCCCGAGAGGTGTAAAGAAAAGTGTGGCGGACCGTCCAGTGAGGTCAGAGGTCAGAAAAGTGCAGTTTTCAGACAACGGTGGACACTGGACCGGCGCCGGCGGACACTGCCGACACTTCTGACATACGCACGCGTGCGGGGACACCTCCCCTACAACGCCAGACTCTCGGATAAGCCCGAGAGGTGTAAAGAAAAGTGTGGCGGACCGTCCAGTGAGGTCAGAGGTCAGAAAAGTGCAGTTTTCAGACAACGGTGGACACTGGACCGGCGCTGGCGGACACTGCCGACACTTCTGACATACGCACGCGTGCGGGGACACCTCCCCTACAACGCCACACTCTCGGATAAGCCCGAGAGATGTAAAAAAAAGTGTGGCGGACCGTCCAGTGAGGTCAGAGGTCAGAAAAGTGCAGTTTTCAGACAACGGTGGACACTGGACCGGCGCCGGCGGACACTGCCGACACTTCTGACATACGCACGCGTGTGGGGACACCTCCCCTACAACGCCACACTCTCGGATAAGCCCGAGAGGTGTAAAGAAAAGTGTGGCGGACCGTCCAGTGAGGTCAGAGGTCAGAAAAGTGCAGTTTTCAGACAACGGTGGACACTGGACCGGCGCCGGCGGACACTGCCGACACTTCTGACATACGCACGCGTGCGGGGACACCTCCCCTACAACGCCACACTCTCGGATAAGCCCGAGAGATGTAAAAAAAAGTGTGGCGGACCGTCCAGTGAGGTCAGAGGTCAGAAAAGTGCAGTTTTCAGACAACGGTGGACACTGGACCGGCGCTGGCGGACACTGCCGACACTTTTGACATACGCACGCGTGCGGGGACACCTCCCCTACAACGCCACACTCTCGGATAAGCCCGAGAGGTGTAAAGAAAAGTGTGGCGGACCGTCCAGTGAGGTCAGAGGTCAGAAAAGTGCAGTTTTCAGACAACGGTGGACACTGGACCGGCGCCGGCGGACACTGCCGACACTTCTGACATACGCACGCGTGCGGGGACACCTCCCCTACAACGCCACACTCTCGGATAAGCTCGAGAGGTGTAAAGAAAAGTGTTGCGGACCGTTCAGTGAGGTCAGAGGTCAGAAAAGTGCAGTTTTCAGACAACGGTGGACACTGGACCGGCGCCGGCGGACACTGCTGACACTTCTGACATACGCACGCGTGCGGGGACACCTCCCCTACAACGCCACACTCTCGGATAAGCCCGAGAGGTGTAAAGAAAAGTGTGGCGGACCGTCCAGTGAGGTCAGAGGTCAGAAAAGTGCCGTTTTCAGAGAACAGTGGACACTGGACAGGCACCGGTGGACACTGCCGACACTTCTGACATACGCACGCGTGCGGGGACACCTCCCCTACAACGCCACACTCTCGGATAAGCCCGAGAGGTGTAAAGAAAAGTGTGGCGGACCGTCCAGTGAGGTCAAAGGTCAGATAAGTGCAGTTTTCAGACAACGGTGGACACTGGACCGGCGCCGGCGGACACTGCCGACACTTCTGACATACGCACGCGTGCGGGGACACCTCCCCTACAACGCCACACTCTCGGATAAGCCCGCGAGGTGTAAAGAAAAGTGTGGCGGACCGTCCAGTGAGGTCAGAGGTCAGATAAGTGCAGTTTTCAGACAACGGTGGACACTGGACCGGCGCCGGCGGACACTGCCGACACTTCTGACATACGCACGCGTGCGGGGACACCTCCCCTACAACGCCAGACTCTCGGATAAGCCCGAGAGGTGTAAAGAAAAGTGTGGCGGACCGTCCAGTGAGGTCAGAGGTCAGAAAAGTGCAGTTTTCAGACAACGGTGGACACTGGACCGGCGCCGGCGGACACTGCCGACACTTCTGACATACGCACGCGTGCAGGGACACCTCCCCTACAATGCCACACTCTCGGATAAGCCCGAGAGATGTAAAGAAAAGTGTGGCGGACCGTCCAGTGAGGTCAGAGGTCAGAAAAGTGCAGTTTTCAGACAACGGTGGACACTGGACCGGCGCCGGCGGACACTGCCGACACTTCTGACATACGCACGCGTGCGGGGACACCTCCCCTACAACGCCACACTCTCGGATAAGCCCGAGAGATGTAAAAAAAAGTGTGGCGGACCGTCCAGTGAGGTCAGAGGTCAGAAAAGTGCAGTTTTCAGACAACGGTGGACACTGGACCGGCGCCGGCGGACACTGCCGACACTTCTGACATACGCACGCGTGCGGGGACACCTCCCCTACAACGCCACACTCTCGGATAAGCCCGAGAGGTGTAAAGAAAAGTGTGGCGGACCGTCCAGTGAGGTCAGAGGTCAGAAAAGTGCAGTTTTCAGACAACGGTGGACACTGGACCGGCGCCGGCGGACACTGCCGACACTTCTGACATACGCACGCGTGCGGGGACACCTCCCCTACAACGCCACACTCTCGGATAAGCCCGAGAGATGTAAAAAAAAGTGTGGCGGACCGTCCAGTGAGGTCAGAGGTCAGAAAAGTGCAGTTTTCAGACAACGGTGGACACTGGACCGGCGCTGGCGGACACTGCCGACACTTTTGACATACGCACGCGTGCGGGGACACCTCCCCTACAACGCCACACTCTCGGATAAGCCCGAGAGGTGTAAAGAAAAGTGTGGCGGACCGTCCAGTGAGGTCAGAGGTCAGAAAAGTGCAGTTTTCAGACAACGGTGGACACTGGACCGGCGCCGGCGGACACTGCCGACACTTCTGACATACGCACGCGTGCGGGGACACCTCCCCTACAACGCCACACTCTCGGATAAGCCCGAGAGGTGTAAAGAAAAGTGTGGCGGACCGTCCAGTGAGGTCAGAGGTCAGAAAAGTGCAGTTTTCAGACAACGGTGGACAATGGACCGGCGCCGGCGGACACTGCCGACACTTCTGACATACGCACGCGTGCGGGGACACCTCCCCTACAACGCCAGACTCTCGGATAAGCCCGAGAGGTGTAAAGAAAAGTGTGGCGGACCGTCCAGTGAGGTCAGAGGTCAGAAAAGTGCAGTTTTCAGACAACGGTGGACACTGGACCGGCGCCGGCGGACACTGCCGACACTTCTGACATACGCACGCGTGCGGGGACACCTCCCCTACAACGCCACACTCTCGGATAAGCCCGAGAGGTGTAAAGAAAAGTGTGGCGGACCGTCCAGTGAGGTCAGAGGTCAGAAAAGTGCAGTTTTCAGACAACGGTGGACACTGGACCGGCGCCGGCGGACACTGCCGACACTTCTGACATACGCACGCGTGCGGGGACACCTCCCCTACAACGCCACACTCTCGGATAAGCCCGAGAGGTGTAAAGAAAAGTGTGGCGGACCGTCCAGTGAGGTCAGAGGTCAGAAAAGTGCAGTTTTCAGACAACGGTGGACAATGGACCGGCGCCGGCGGACACTGCCGACACTTCTGACATACGCACGCGTGCGGGGACACCTCCCCTACAACGCCAGACTCTCGGATAAGCCCGAGAGGTGTAAAGAAAAGTGTGGCGGACCGTCCAGTGAGGTCAGAGGTCAGAAAAGTGCAGTTTTCAGACAACGGTGGACACTGGACCGGCGCCGGCGGACACTGCCGACACTTCTGACATACGCACGCGTGCAGGGACACCTCCCCTACAACGCCACACTCTCGGATAAGCCCGAGAGATGTAAAGAAAAGTGTGGCGGACCGTCCAGTGAGGTCAGAGGTCAGAAAAGTGCAGTTTTCAGACAACGGTGGACACTGGACCGGCGCCGGCGGACACTGCCGACACTTCTGACATACGCACGCGTGCGGGGACACCTCCCCTACAACGCCACACTCTCGGATAAGCCCGAGAGATGTAAAAAAAAGTGTGGCGGACCGTCCAGTGAGGTCAGAGGTCAGAAAAGTGCAGTTTTCAGACAACGGTGGACACTGGACCGGCGCCGGCGGACACTGCCGACACTTTTGACATACGCACGCGTGCGGGGACACCTCCCCTACAACGCCACACTCTCGGATAAGCCCGAGAGGTGTAAAGAAAAGTGTGGCGGACCGTCCAGTGAGGTCAGAGGTCAGAAAAGTGCAGTTTTCAGACAACGGTGGACACTGGACCGGCGCCGGCGGACACTGCCGACACTTCTGACATACGCACGCGTGCGGGGACACCTCCCCTACAACGCCAGACTCTCGGATAAGCCCGAGAGGTGTAAAGAAAAGTGTGGCGGACCGTCCAGTGAGGTCAGAGGTCAGAAAAGTGCAGTTTTCAGACAACGGTGGACACTGGACCGGCGCTGGCGGACACTGCCGACACTTCTGACATACGCACGCGTGCGGGGACACCTCCCCTACAACGCCACACTCTCGGATAAGCCCGAGAGATGTAAAAAAAAGTGTGGCGGACCGTCCAGTGAGGTCAGAGGTCAGAAAAGTGCAGTTTTCAGACAACGGTGGACACTGGACCGGCGCCGGCGGACACTGCCGACACTTCTGACATACGCACGCGTGTGGGGACACCTCCCCTACAACGCCACACTCTCGGATAAGCCCGAGAGGTGTAAAGAAAAGTGTGGCGGACCGTCCAGTGAGGTCAGAGGTCAGAAAAGTGCAGTTTTCAGACAACGGTGGACACTGGACCGGCGCCGGCGGACACTGCCGACACTTCTGACATACGCACGCGTGCGGGGACACCTCCCCTACAACGCCACACTCTCGGATAAGCCCGAGAGATGTAAAAAAAAGTGTGGCGGACCGTCCAGTGAGGTCAGAGGTCAGAAAAGTGCAGTTTTCAGACAACGGTGGACACTGGACCGGCGCTGGCGGACACTGCCGACACTTTTGACATACGCACGCGTGCGGGGACACCTCCCCTACAACGCCACACTCTCGGATAAGCCCGAGAGGTGTAAAGAAAAGTGTGGCGGACCGTCCAGTGAGGTCAGAGGTCAGAAAAGTGCAGTTTTCAGACAACGGTGGACACTGGACCGGCGCCGGCGGACACTGCCGACACTTCTGACATACGCACGCGTGCGGGGACACCTCCCCTACAACGCCACACTCTCGGATAAGCCCGAGAGGTGTAAAGAAAAGTGTTGCGGACCGTTCAGTGAGGTCAGAGGTCAGAAAAGTGCAGTTTTCAGACAACGGTGGACACTGGACCGGCGCCGGCGGACACTGCTGACACTTCTGACATACGCACGCGTGCGGGGACACCTCCCCTACAACGCCACACTCTCGGATAAGCCCGAGAGGTGTAAAGAAAAGTGTGGCGGACCGTCCAGTGAGGTCAGAGGTCAGAAAAGTGCCGTTTTCAGAGAACAGTGGACACTGGACAGGCACCGGTGGACACTGCCGACACTTCTGACATACGCACGCGTGCGGGGACACCTCCCCTACAACGCCACACTCTCGGATAAGCCCGAGAGGTGTAAAGAAAAGTGTGGCGGACCGTCCAGTGAGGTCAAAGGTCAGATAAGTGCAGTTTTCAGACAACGGTGGACACTGGACCGGCGCCGGCGGACACTGCCGACACTTCTGACATACGCACGCGTGCGGGGACACCTCCCCTACAACGCCACACTCTCGGATAAGCCCGCGAGGTGTAAAGAAAAGTGTGGCGGACCGTCCAGTGAGGTCAGAGGTCAGATAAGTGCAGTTTTCAGACAACGGTGGACACTGGACCGGCGCCGGCGGACACTGCCGACACTTCTGACATACGCACGCGTGCGGGGACACCTCCCCTACAACGCCAGACTCTCGGATAAGCCCGAGAGGTGTAAAGAAAAGTGTGGCGGACCGTCCAGTGAGGTCAGAGGTCAGAAAAGTGCAGTTTTCAGACAACGGTGGACACTGGACCGGCGCCGGCGGACACTGCCGACACTTCTGACATACGCACGCGTGCAGGGACACCTCCCCTACAATGCCACACTCTCGGATAAGCCCGAGAGATGTAAAGAAAAGTGTGGCGGACCGTCCAGTGAGGTCAGAGGTCAGAAAAGTGCAGTTTTCAGACAACGGTGGACACTGGACCGGCGCCGGCGGACACTGCCGACACTTCTGACATACGCACGCGTGCGGGGACACCTCCCCTACAACGCCACACTCTCGGATAAGCCCGAGAGATGTAAAAAAAAGTGTGGCGGACCGTCCAGTGAGGTCAGAGGTCAGAAAAGTGCAGTTTTCAGACAACGGTGGACACTGGACCGGCGCCGGCGGACACTGCCGACACTTTTGACATACGCACGCGTGCGGGGACACCTCCCCTACAACGCCACACTCTCGGATAAGCCCGAGAGATGTAAAAAAAAGTGTGGCGGACCGTCCAGTGAGGTCAGAGGTCAGAAAAGTGCAGTTTTCAGACAACGGTGGACACTGGACCGGCGCCGGCGGACACTGCCGACACTTTTGACATACGCACGCGTGCGGGGACACCTCCCCTACAACGCCACACTCTCGGATAAGCCCGAGAGGTGTAAAGAAAAGTGTGGCGGACCGTCCAGTGAGGTCAGAGGTCAGAAAAGTGCAGTTTTCAGACAACGGTGGACACTGGACCGGCGCCGGCGGACACTGCCGACACTTCTGACATACGCACGCGTGCGGGGACACCTCCCCTACAACGCCAGACTCTCGGATAAGCCCGAGAGGTGTAAAGAAAAGTGTGGCGGACCGTCCAGTGAGGTCAGAGGTCAGAAAAGTGCAGTTTTCAGACAACGGTGGACACTGGACCGGCGCTGGCGGACACTGCCGACACTTCTGACATACGCACGCGTGCGGGGACACCTCCCCTACAACGCCACACTCTCGGATAAGCCCGAGAGATGTAAAAAAAAGTGTGGCGGACCGTCCAGTGAGGTCAGAGGTCAGAAAAGTGCAGTTTTCAGACAACGGTGGACACTGGACCGGCGCCGGCGGACACTGCCGACACTTCTGACATACGCACGCGTGCGGGGACACCTCCCCTACAACGCCACACTCTCGGATAAGCCCGAGAGGTGTAAAGAAAAGTGTGGCGGACCGTCCAGTGAGGTCAGAGGTCAGAAAAGTGCAGTTTTCAGACAACGGTGGACACTGGACCGGCGCCGGCGGACACTGCCGACACTTCTGACATACGCACGCGTGCGGGGACACCTCCCCTACAACGCCACACTCTCGGATAAGCCCGAGAGATGTAAAAAAAAGTGTGGCGGACCGTCCAGTGAGGTCAGAGGTCAGAAAAGTGCAGTTTTCAGACAACGGTGGACACTGGACCGGCGCTGGCGGACACTGCCGACACTTTTGACATACGCACGCGTGCGGGGACACCTCCCCTACAACGCCACACTCTCGGATAAGCCCGAGAGGTGTAAAGAAAAGTGTGGCGGACCGTCCAGTGAGGTCAGAGGTCAGAAAAGTGCAGTTTTCAGACAACGGTGGACACTGGACCGGCGCCGGCGGACACTGCCGACACTTCTGACATACGCACGCGTGCGGGGACACCTCCCCTACAACGCCACACTCTCGGATAAGCCCGAGAGGTGTAAAGAAAAGTGTGGCGGACCGTCCAGTGAGGTCAGAGGTCAGAAAAGTGCAGTTTTCAGACAACGGTGGACACTGGACCGGCGCCGGCGGACACTGCCGACACTTCTGACATACGCACGCGTGCGGGGACACCTCCCCTACAACGCCACACTCTCGGATAAGCCCGAGAGATGTAAAAAAAAGTGTGGCGGACCGTCCAGTGAGGTCAGAGGTCAGAAAAGTGCAGTTTTCAGACAACGGTGGACACTGGACCGGCGCTGGCGGACACTGCCGACACTTCTGACATACGCACGCGTGCGGGGACACCTCCCCTACAATGCCACACTCTCGGATAAGCCCGCGAGGTGTAAAGAAAAGTGTGGCGGACCGTCCAGTGAGGTCAGAGGTCAGATAAGTGCAGTTTTCAGACAACGGTGGACACTGGACCGGCGCCGGCGGACACTGCCGACACTTCTGACATACGCACGCGTGCGGGGACACCTCCCCTACAACGCCAGACTCTCGGATAAGCCCGAGAGGTGTAAAGAAAAGTGTGGCGGACCGTCCAGTGAGGTCAGAGGTCAGAAAAGTGCAGTTTTCAGACAACGGTGGACACTGGACCGGCGCCGGCGGACACTGCCGACACTTCTGACATACGCACGCGTGCGGGGACACCTCCCCTACAACGCCACACTCTCGGATAAGCCCGAGAGGTGTAAAGAAAAGTGTGGCGGACCGTCCAGTGAGGTCAGAGGTCAGAAAAGTGCCGTTTTCAGAGAACAGTGGACACTGGACAGGCACCGGTGGACACTGCCGACACTTCTGACATACGCACGCGTGCGGGGACACCTCCCCTACAACGCCACACTCTCGGATAAGCCCGAGAGGTGTAAAGAAAAGTGTGGCGGACCGTCCAGTGAGGTCAAAGGTCAGATAAGTGCAGTTTTCAGACAACGGTGGACACTGGACCGGCGCCGGCGGACACTGCCGACACTTCTGACATACGCACGCGTGCGGGGACACCTCCCCTACAACGCCACACTCTCGGATAAGCCCGAGAGGTGTAAAGAAAAGTGTGGCGGACCGTCCAGTGAGGTCAGAGGTCAGAAAAGTGCAGTTTTCAGACAACGGTGGACACTGGACCGGCGCCGGCGGACACTGCCGACACTTCTGACATACGCACGCGTGCGGGGACACCTCCCCTACAACGCCACACTCTCGGATAAGCCCGAGAGGTGTAAAGAAAAGTGTGGCGGACCGTCCAGTGAGGTCAGAGGTCAGAAAAGTGCAGTTTTCAGACAACGGTGGACACTGGACCGGCGCCGGCGGACACTGCCGACACTTCTGACATACGCACGCGTGCGGGGACACCTCCCCTACAACGCCACACTCTCGGATAAGCCCGAGAGGTGTAAAGAAAAGTGTGGCGGACCGTCCAGTGAGGTCAGAGGTCAGAAAAGAGCAGTTTTCAGACAACGGTGGACACTGGACCGGCGCCGGCGGACACTGCCGACACTTCTGACATACGCACGCGTGCGGGGACACCTCCCATACAACGCCAGACTCTCGGATAAGCCCGAGAGGTGTAAAGAAAAGTGTTGCGGACCGTTCAGTGAGGTCAGAGGTCAGAAAAGTGCAGTTTTCAGACAACGGTGGACACTGGACCGGCGCCGGCGGACACTGCCGACACTTCTGACATACGCACGCGTGCGGGGACACCTCCCCTACAACGCCACACTCTCGGATAAGCCCGAGAGGTGTAAAGAAAAGTGTGGCGGACCGTCCAGTGAGGTCAGAGGTCAGAAAAGTGCCGTTTTCAGAGAACAGTGGACACTGGACAGGCACCGGTGGACACTGCCGACACTTCTGACATACGCACGCGTGCGGGGACACCTCCCCTACAACGCCACACTCTCGGATAAGCCCGAGAGGTGTAAAGAAAAGTGTGGCGGACCGTCCAGTGAGGTCAGAGGTCAGAAAAGTGCAGTTTTCAGACAACGGTGGACACTGGACCGGCGCTGTTGGACACTGCCGACACTTCTGACATACGCACGCGTGCAGGGACACCTCCCCTACAACGCCAGACTCTCGGATAAGCCCGAGAGGTGTAAAGAAAAGTGTGGCGGACCGTCCAGTGAGGTCAGAGGTCAGAAAAGTGCAGTTTTCAGACAACGGTGGACACTGGACCGGCGCCGGCGGACACTGCCGACACTTCTGACATACGCACGCGTGCGGGGACACCTCCCCTACAACGCCACACTCTCGGATAAGCCCGAGAGGTGTAAAGAAAAGTGTGGCGGACCGTCCAGTGAGGTCAGAGGTCAGAAAAGTGCCGTTTTCAGAGAACAGTGGACACTGGACAGGCACCGGTGGACACTGCCGACACTTCTGACATACGCACGCGTGCGGGGACACCTCCCCTACAACGCCACACTCTCGGATAAGCCCGAGAGGTGTAAAGAAAAGTGTGGCGGACCGTCCAGTGAGGTCAAAGGTCAGATAAGTGCAGTTTTCAGACAACGGTGGACACTGGACCGGCGCCGGCGGACACTGCCGACACTTCTGACATACGCACGCGTGCGGGGACACCTCCCCTACAACGCCACACTCTCGGATAAGCCCGAGAGGTGTAAAGAAAAGTGTGGCGGACCGTCCAGTGAGGTCAGAGGTCAGAAAAGTGCAGTTTTCAGACAACGGTGGACACTGGACCGGCGCCGGCGGACACTGCCGACACTTCTGACATACGCACGCGTGCGGGGACACCTCCCCTACAACGCCACACTCTCGGATAAGCCCGAGAGATGTAAAAAAAAGTGTGGCGGACCGTCCAGTGAGGTCAGAGGTCAGAAAAGTGCAGTTTTCAGACAACGGTGGACACTGGACCGGCGCTGGCGGACACTGCCGACACTTTTGACATACGCACGCGTGCGGGGACACCTCCCCTACAACGCCACACTCTCGGATAAGCCCGAGAGGTGTAAAGAAAAGTGTGGCGGACCGTCCAGTGAGGTCAGAGGTCAGAAAAGAGCAGTTTTCAGACAACGGTGGACACTGGACCGGCGCCGGCGGACACTGCCGACACTTCTGACATACGCACGCGTGCGGGGACACCTCCCATACAACGCCAGACTCTCGGATAAGCCCGAGAGGTGTAAAGAAAAGTGTTGCGGACCGTTCAGTGAGGTCAGAGGTCAGAAAAGTGCAGTTTTCAGACAACGGTGGACACTGGACCGGCGCCGGCGGACACTGCCGACACTTCTGACATACGCACGCGTGCGGGGACACCTCCCCTACAACGCCACACTCTCGGATAAGCCCGAGAGGTGTAAAGAAAAGTGTGGCGGACCGTCCAGTGAGGTCAGAGGTCAGAAAAGTGCCGTTTTCAGAGAACAGTGGACACTGGACAGGCACCGGTGGACACTGCCGACACTTCTGACATACGCACGCGTGCGGGGACACCTCCCCTACAACGCCACACTCTCGGATAAGCCCGAGAGGTGTAAAGAAAAGTGTGGCGGACCGTCCAGTGAGGTCAAAGGTCAGATAAGTGCAGTTTTCAGACAACGGTGGACACTGGACCGGCGCCGGCGGACACTGCCGACACTTCTGACATACGCACGCGTGCGGGGACACCTCCCCTACAACGCCACACTCTCGGATAAGCCCGCGAGGTGTAAAGAAAAGTGTGGCGGACCGTCCAGTGAGGTCAGAGGTCAGATAAGTGCAGTTTTCAGACAACGGTGGACACTGGACCGGCGCCGGCGGACACTGCCGACACTTCTGACATACGCACGCGTGCGGGGACACCTCCCCTACAACGCCAGACTCTCGGATAAGCCCGAGAGATGTAAAAAAAAGTGTGGCGGACCGTCCAGTGAGGTCAGAGGTCAGAAAAGTGCAGTTTTCAGACAACGGTGGACACTGGACCGGCGCCGGCGGACACTGCCGACACTTCTGACATACGCACGCGTGCGGGGACACCTCCCCTACAACGCCACACTCTCGGATAAGCCCGAGAGATGTAAAAAAAAGTGTGGCGGACCGTCCAGTGAGGTCAGAGGTCAGAAAAGTGCAGTTTTCAGACAACGGTGGACACTGGACCGGCGCTGGCGGACACTGCCGACACTTCTGACATACGCACGCGTGCGGGGACACCTCCCCTACAATGCCACACTCTCGGATAAGCCCGCGAGGTGTAAAGAAAAGTGTGGCGGACCGTCCAGTGAGGTCAGAGGTCAGATAAGTGCAGTTTTCAGACAACGGTGGACACTGGACCGGCGCCGGCGGACACTGCCGACACTTCTGACATACGCACGCGTGCGGGGACACCTCCCCTACAACGCCAGACTCTCGGATAAGCCCGAGAGGTGTAAAGAAAAGTGTGGCGGACCGTCCAGTGAGGTCAGAGGTCAGAAAAGTGCAGTTTTCAGACAACGGTGGACACTGGACCGGCGCCGGCGGACACTGCCGACACTTCTGACATACGCACGCGTGCGGGGACACCTCCCCTACAACGCCACACTCTCGGATAAGCCCGAGAGGTGTAAAGAAAAGTGTGGCGGACCGTCCAGTGAGGTCAGAGGTCAGAAAAGTGCCGTTTTCAGAGAACAGTGGACACTGGACAGGCACCGGTGGACACTGCCGACACTTCTGACATACGCACGCGTGCGGGGACACCTCCCCTACAACGCCACACTCTCGGATAAGCCCGAGAGGTGTAAAGAAAAGTGTGGCGGACCGTCCAGTGAGGTCAAAGGTCAGATAAGTGCAGTTTTCAGACAACGGTGGACACTGGACCGGCGCCGGCGGACACTGCCGACACTTCTGACATACGCACGCGTGCGGGGACACCTCCCCTACAACGCCACACTCTCGGATAAGCCCGAGAGGTGTAAAGAAAAGTGTGGCGGACCGTCCAGTGAGGTCAGAGGTCAGAAAAGTGCAGTTTTCAGACAACGGTGGACACTGGACCGGCGCCGGCGGACACTGCCGACACTTCTGACATACGCACGCGTGCGGGGACACCTCCCCTACAACGCCACACTCTCGGATAAGCCCGAGAGATGTAAAAAAAAGTGTGGCGGACCGTCCAGTGAGGTCAGAGGTCAGAAAAGTGCAGTTTTCAGACAACGGTGGACACTGGACCGGCGCTGGCGGACACTGCCGACACTTTTGACATACGCACGCGTGCGGGGACACCTCCCCTACAACGCCACACTCTCGGATAAGCCCGAGAGGTGTAAAGAAAAGTGTGGCGGACCGTCCAGTGAGGTCAGAGGTCAGAAAAGAGCAGTTTTCAGACAACGGTGGACACTGGACCGGCGCCGGCGGACACTGCCGACACTTCTGACATACGCACGCGTGCGGGGACACCTCCCATACAACGCCAGACTCTCGGATAAGCCCGAGAGGTGTAAAGAAAAGTGTTGCGGACCGTTCAGTGAGGTCAGAGGTCAGAAAAGTGCAGTTTTCAGACAACGGTGGACACTGGACCGGCGCCGGCGGACACTGCCGACACTTCTGACATACGCACGCGTGCGGGGACACCTCCCCTACAACGCCACACTCTCGGATAAGCCCGAGAGGTGTAAAGAAAAGTGTGGCGGACCGTCCAGTGAGGTCAGAGGTCAGAAAAGTGCCGTTTTCAGAGAACAGTGGACACTGGACAGGCACCGGTGGACACTGCCGACACTTCTGACATACGCACGCGTGCGGGGACACCTCCCCTACAACGCCACACTCTCGGATAAGCCCGAGAGGTGTAAAGAAAAGTGTGGCGGACCGTCCAGTGAGGTCAGAGGTCAGAAAAGTGCAGTTTTCAGACAACGGTGGACACTGGACCGGCGCTGTTGGACACTGCCGACACTTCTGACATACGCACGCGTGCAGGGACACCTCCCCTACAACGCCAGACTCTCGGATAAGCCCGAGAGGTGTAAAGAAAAGTGTGGCGGACCGTCCAGTGAGGTCAGAGGTCAGAAAAGTGCAGTTTTCAGACAACGGTGGACACTGGACCGGCGCCGGCGGACACTGCCGACACTTCTGACATACGCACGCGTGCGGGGACACCTCCCCTACAACGCCACACTCTCGGATAAGCCCGAGAGGTGTAAAGAAAAGTGTGGCGGACCGTCCAGTGAGGTCAGAGGTCAGAAAAGTGCCGTTTTCAGAGAACAGTGGACACTGGACAGGCACCGGTGGACACTGCCGACACTTCTGACATACGCACGCGTGCGGGGACACCTCCCCTACAACGCCACACTCTCGGATAAGCCCGAGAGGTGTAAAGAAAAGTGTGGCGGACAGTCCAGTGAGGTCAAAGGTCAGATAAGTGCAGTTTTCAGACAACGGTGGACACTGGACCGGCGCCGGCGGACACTGCCGACACTTCTGACATACGCACGCGTGCGGGGACACCTCCCCTACAACGCCACACTCTCGGATAAGCCCGAGAGGTGTAAAGAAAAGTGTGGCGGACCGTCCAGTGAGGTCAGAGGTCAGAAAAGTGCAGTTTTCAGACAACGGTGGACACTGGACCGGCGCCGGCGGACACTGCCGACACTTCTGACATACGCACGCGTGCGGGGACACCTCCCCTACAACGCCACACTCTCGGATAAGCCCGAGAGATGTAAAAAAAAGTGTGGCGGACCGTCCAGTGAGGTCAGAGGTCAGAAAAGTGCAGTTTTCAGACAACGGTGGACACTGGACCGGCGCTGGCGGACACTGCCGACACTTTTGACATACGCACGCGTGCGGGGACACCTCCCCTACAACGCCACACTCTCGGATAAGCCCGAGAGGTGTAAAGAAAAGTGTGGCGGACCGTCCAGTGAGGTCAGAGGTCAGAAAAGAGCAGTTTTCAGACAACGGTGGACACTGGACCGGCGCCGGCGGACACTGCCGACACTTCTGACATACGCACGCGTGCGGGGACACCTCCCATACAACGCCAGACTCTCGGATAAGCCCGAGAGGTGTAAAGAAAAGTGTTGCGGACCGTTCAGTGAGGTCAGAGGTCAGAAAAGTGCAGTTTTCAGACAACGGTGGACACTGGACCGGCGCCGGCGGACACTGCCGACACTTCTGACATACGCACGCGTGCGGGGACACCTCCCCTACAACGCCACACTCTCGGATAAGCCCGAGAGGTGTAAAGAAAAGTGTGGCGGACCGTCCAGTGAGGTCAGAGGTCAGAAAAGTGCCGTTTTCAGAGAACAGTGGACACTGGACAGGCACCGGTGGACACTGCCGACACTTCTGACATACGCACGCGTGCGGGGACACCTCCCCTACAACGCCACACTCTCGGATAAGCCCGAGAGGTGTAAAGAAAAGTGTGGCGGACCGTCCAGTGAGGTCAAAGGTCAGATAAGTGCAGTTTTCAGACAACGGTGGACACTGGACCGGCGCCGGCGGACACTGCCGACACTTCTGACATACGCACGCGTGCGGGGACACCTCCCCTACAACGCCACACTCTCGGATAAGCCCGCGAGGTGTAAAGAAAAGTGTGGCGGACCGTCCAGTGAGGTCAGAGGTCAGATAAGTGCAGTTTTCAGACAACGGTGGACACTGGACCGGCGCCGGCGGACACTGCCGACACTTCTGACATACGCACGCGTGCGGGGACACCTCCCCTACAACGCCAGACTCTCGGATAAGCCCGAGAGATGTAAAAAAAAGTGTGGCGGACCGTCCAGTGAGGTCAGAGGTCAGAAAAGTGCAGTTTTCAGACAACGGTGGACACTGGACCGGCGCTGGCGGACACTGCCGACACTTTTGACATACGCACGCGTGCGGGGACACCTCCCCTACAACGCCACACTCTCGGATAAGCCCGAGAGGTGTAAAGAAAAGTGTGGCGGACCGTCCAGTGAGGTCAGAGGTCAGAAAAGTGCAGTTTTCAGACAACGGTGGACACTGGACCGGCGCCGGCGGACACTGCCGACACTTCTGACATACGCACGCGTGCGGGGACACCTCCCCTACAACGCCACACTCTCGGATAAGCCCGAGAGGTGTAAAGAAAAGTGTTGCGGACCGTTCAGTGAGGTCAGAGGTCAGAAAAGTGCAGTTTTCAGACAACGGTGGACACTGGACCGGCGCCGGCGGACACTGCCGACACTTCTGACATACGCACGCGTGCGGGGACACCTCCCCTACAACGCCACACTCTCGGATAAGCCCGAGAGGTGTAAAGAAAAGTGTGGCGGACCGTCCAGTGAGGTCAGAGGTCAGAAAAGTCCCGTTTTCAGAGAACAGTGGACACTGGACAGGCACCGGTGGACACTGCCGACACTTCTGACATACGCACGCGTGCGGGGACACCTCCCCTACAACGCCACACTCTCGGATAAGCCCGAGAGGTGTAAAGAAAAGTGTGGCGGACCGTCCAGTGAGGTCAAAGGTCAGATAAGTGCAGTTTTCAGACAACGGTGGACACTGGACCGGCGCCGGCGGACACTGCCGACACTTCTGACATACGCACGCGTGCGGGGACACCTCCCCTACAACGCCACACTCTCGGATAAGCCCGCGAGGTGTAAAGAAAAGTGTGGCGGACCGTCCAGTGAGGTCAGAGGTCAGATAAGTGCAGTTTTCAGACAACGGTGGACACTGGACCGGCGCCGGCGGACACTGCCGACACTTCTGACATACGCACGCGTGCGGGGACACCTCCCCTACAACGCCAGACTCTCGGATAAGCCCGAGAGGTGTAAAGAAAAGTGTGGCGGACCGTCCAGTGAGGTCAGAGGTCAGAAAAGTGCAGTTTTCAGACAACGGTGGACACTGGACCGGCGCTGGCGGACACTGCCGACACTTCTGACATACGCACGCGTGCGGGGACACCTCCCCTACAACGCCACACTCTCGGATAAGCCCGAGAGATGTAAAAAAAAGTGTGGCGGACCGTCCAGTGAGGTCAGAGGTCAGAAAAGTGCAGTTTTCAGACAACGGTGGACACTGGACCGGCGCCGGCGGACACTGCCGACACTTCTGACATACGCACGCGTGCGGGGACACCTCCCCTACAACGCCACACTCTCGGATAAGCCCGAGAGGTGTAAAGAAAAGTGTGGCGGACCGTCCAGTGAGGTCAGAGGTCAGAAAAGTGCAGTTTTCAGACAACGGTGGACACTGGACCGGCGCTGGCGGACACTGCCGACACTTTTGACATACGCACGCGTGCGGGGACACCTCCCCTACAACGCCACACTCTCGGATAAGCCCGAGAGGTGTAAAGAAAAGTGTGGCGGACCGTCCAGTGAGGTCAGAGGTCAGAAAAGTGCAGTTTTCAGACAACGGTGGACACTGGACCGGCGCCGGCGGACACTGCCGACACTTCTGACATACGCACGCGTGCGGGGACACCTCCCCTACAACGCCACACTCTCGGATAAGCCCGAGAGGTGTAAAGAAAAGTGTTGCGGACCGTTCAGTGAGGTCAGAGGTCAGAAAAGTGCAGTTTTCAGACAACGGTGGACACTGGACCGGCGCCGGCGGACACTGCCGACACTTCTGACATACGCACGCGTGCGGGGACACCTCCCCTACAACGCCACACTCTCGGATAAGCCCGAGAGGTGTAAAGAAAAGTGTGGCGGACCGTCCAGTGAGGTCAGAGGTCAGAAAAGTGCCGTTTTCAGAGAACAGTGGACACTGGACAGGCACCGGTGGACACTGCCGACACTTCTGACATACGCACGCGTGCGGGGACACCTCCCCTACAACGCCACACTCTCGGATAAGCCCGAGAGGTGTAAAGAAAAGTGTGGCGGACCGTCCAGTGAGGTCAAAGGTCAGATAAGTGCAGTTTTCAGACAACGGTGGACACTGGACCGGCGCCGGCGGACACTGCCGACACTTCTGACATACGCACGCGTGCGGGGACACCTCCCCTACAACGCCACACTCTCGGATAAGCCCGCGAGGTGTAAAGAAAAGTGTGGCGGACCGTCCAGTGAGGTCAGAGGTCAGATAAGTGCAGTTTTCAGACAACGGTGGACACTGGACCGGCGCCGGCGGACACTGCCGACACTTCTGACATACGCACGCGTGCGGGGACACCTCCCCTACAACGCCAGACTCTCGGATAAGCCCGAGAGGTGTAAAGAAAAGTGTGGCGGACCGTCCAGTGAGGTCAGAGGTCAGAAAAGTGCAGTTTTCAGACAACGGTGGACACTGGACCGGCGCTGGCGGACACTGCCGACACTTCTGACATACGCACGCGTGCGGGGACACCTCCCCTACAACACCACACTCTCGGATAAGCCCGAGAGATGTAAAAAAAAGTGTGGCGGACCGTCCAGTGAGGTCAGAGGTCAGAAAAGTGCAGTTTTCAGACAACGGTGGACACTGGACCGGCGCCGGCGGACACTGCCGACACTTCTGACATACGCACGCGTGCGGGGACACCTCCCCTACAACGCCACACTCTCGGATAAGCCCGAGAGGTGTAAAGAAAAGTGTGGCGGACCGTCCAGTGAGGTCAGAGGTCAGAAAAGTGCAGTTTTCAGACAACGGTGGACACTGGACCGGCGCCGGCGGACACTGCCGACACTTTTGACATACGCACGCGTGCGGGGACACCTCCCCTACAACGCCACACTCTCGGATAAGCCCGAGAGATGTAAAAAAAAGTGTGGCGGACCGTCCAGTGAGGTCAGAGGTCAGAAAAGTGCAGTTTTCAGACAACGGTGGACACTGGACCGGCGCTGGCGGACACTGCCGACACTTTTGACATACGCACGCGTGCGGGGACACCTCCCCTACAACGCCACACTCTCGGATAAGCCCGAGAGGTGTAAAGAAAAGTGTTGCGGACCGTTCAGTGAGGTCAGAGGTCAGAAAAGTGCAGTTTTCAGACAACGGTGGACACTGGACCGGCGCCGGCGGACACTGCCGACACTTCTGACATACGCACGCGTGCGGGGACACCTCCCCTACAACGCCACACTCTCGGATAAGCCCGAGAGGTGTAAAGAAAAGTGTGGCGGACCGTCCAGTGAGGTCAGAGGTCAGAAAAGTGCCGTTTTCAGAGAACAGTGGACACTGGACAGGCACCGGTGGACACTGCCGACACTTCTGACATACGCACGCGTGCGGGGACACCTCCCCTACAACGCCACACTCTCGGATAAGCCCGAGAGGTGTAAAGAAAAGTGTGGCGGACCGTCCAGTGAGGTCAAAGGTCAGATAAGTGCAGTTTTCAGACAACGGTGGACACTGGACCGGCGCCGGCGGACACTGCCGACACTTCTGACATACGCACGCGTGCGGGGACACCTCCCCTACAACGCCACACTCTCGGATAAGCCCGCGAGGTGTAAAGAAAAGTGTGGCGGACCGTCCAGTGAGGTCAGAGGTCAGATAAGTGCAGTTTTCAGACAACGGTGGACACTGGACCGGCGCCGGCGGACACTGCCGACACTTCTGACATACGCACGCGTGCGGGGACACCTCCCCTACAACGCCAGACTCTCGGATAAGCCCGAGAGGTGTAAAGAAAAGTGTGGCGGACCGTCCAGTGAGGTCAGAGGTCAGAAAAGTGCAGTTTTCAGACAACGGTGGACACTGGACCGGCGCCGGCGGACACTGCCGACACTTCTGACATACGCACGCGTGCAGGGACACCTCCCCTACAACGCCACACTCTCGGATAAGCCCGCGAGGTGTAAAGAAAAGTGTGGCGGACCGTCCAGTGAGGTCAGAGGTCAGATAAGTGCAGTTTTCAGACAACGGTGGACACTGGACCGGCGCCGGCGGACACTGCCGACACTTCTGACATACGCACGCGTGCGGGGACACCTCCCCTACAACGCCAGACTCTCGGATAAGCCCGAGAGGTGTAAAGAAAAGTGTGGCGGACCGTCCAGTGAGGTCAGAGGTCAGAAAAGTGCAGTTTTCAGACAACGGTGGACACTGGACCGGCGCCGGCGGACACTGCCGACACTTCTGACATACGCACACGTGCGGGGACACCTCCCCTACAACGCCAGACTCTCGGATAAGCCCGAGAGGTGTAAAGAAAAGTGTGGCGGACCGTCCAGTGAGGTCAGAGGTCAGAAAAGTGCAGTTTTCAGACAACGGTGGACACTGGACCGGCGCTGTTGGACACTGCCGACACTTCTGACATACGCACGCGTGCAGGGACACCTCCCCTACAACGCCACACTCTCGGATAAGCCCGAGAGATGTAAAAAAAAGTGTGGCGGACCGTCCAGTGAGGTCAGAGGTCAGAAAAGTGCAGTTTTCAGACAACGGTGGACACTGGACCGGCGCCGGCGGACACTGCCGACACTTCTGTCATACGCACGCGTGCGGGGACACCTCCCCTACAACGCCACACTCTCGGATAAGCCTGAGAGATGTAAAAAAAAGTGTGGCGGACCGTCCAGTGAGGTCAGAGGTCAGAAAAGTGCAGTTTTCAGACAACGGTGGACACTGGACCGGCGCCGGCGGACACTGCCGACACTTCTGACATACGCACGCGTGCGGGGACACCTCCCCTACAACGCCACACTCTCGGATAAGCCCGAGAGGTGTAAAGAAAAGTGTGGCGGACCGTCCAGTGAGGTCAGAGGTCAGAAAAGTGCAGTTTTCAGACAACGGTGGACACTGGACCGGCGCCGGCGGACACTGCCGACACTTCTGACATACGCACGCGTGCGGGGACACCTCCCCTACAACGCCAAACTCTCGGATAAGCCCGAGAGATGTAAAAAAAGGTGTGGCGGACCGTCCAGTGAGGTCAGAGGTCAGAAAAGTGCAGTTTTCAGACAACGGTGGACACTGGACCAGCGCCGGCGGACACTGCCGACACTTTTGACATACGCACGCGTGCGGGGACACCTCCCCTACAACGCCAAACTCTCGGATAAGCCCGAGAGATGTAAAAAAAGGTGTGGCGGACCGTCCAGTGAGGTCAGAGGTCAGAAAAGTGCAGTTTTCAGACAACGGTGGACACTGGACCAGCGCCGGCGGACACTGCCGACACTTTTGACATACGCACGCGTGCGGGGACACCTCCCCTACAACGCCACACTCTCGGATAAGCCCGAGAGGTGTAAAGAAAAGTGTGGCGGACCGTCCAGTGAGGTCAGAGGTCAGAAAAGTGCAGTTTTCAGACAACGGTGGACACTGGACCGGCGCCGGCGGACACTGCCGACACTTCTGACATACGCACGCGTGCGTGGACACATCCCCTACAACGCCACACTCTCGGATAAGCCCGAGAGGTGTAAAGAAAAGTGTGGCGGACCGTCCAGTGAGGTCAGAGGTCAGAAAAGTGCAGTTTTCAGACAACGGTGGACAATGGACCGGCGCCGGCGGACACTGCCGACACTTCTGACATACGCACGCGTGCGGGGACACCTCCCCTACAACGCCAGACTCTCGGATAAGCCCGAGAGGTGTAAAGAAAAGTGTGGCGGACCGTCCAGTGAGGTCAGAGGTCAGAAAAGTGCAGTTTTCAGACAACGGTGGACACTGGACCGGCGCCGGCGGACACTGCCGACACTTCTGACATACGCACGCGTGCAGGGACACCTCCCCTACAACGCCACACTCTCGGATAAGCCCGAGAGATGTAAAGAAAAGTGTGGCGGACCGTCCAGTGAGGTCAGAGGTCAGAAAAGTGCAGTTTTCAGACAACGGTGGACACTGGACCGGCGCCGGCGGACACTGCCGACACTTCTGACATACGCACGCGTGCGGGGACACCTCCCCTACAACGCCACACTCTCGGATAAGCCCGAGAGATGTAAAAAAAAGTGTGGCGGACCGTCCAGTGAGGTCAGAGGTCAGAAAAGTGCAGTTTTCAGACAACGGTGGACACTGGACCGGCGCCGGCGGACACTGCCGACACTTCTGACATACGCACGCGTGTGGGGACACCTCCCCTACAACGCCACACTCTCGGATAAGCCCGAGAGGTGTAAAGAAAAGTGTGGCGGACCGTCCAGTGAGGTCAGAGGTCAGAAAAGTGCAGTTTTCAGACAACGGTGGACACTGGACCGGCGCCGGCGGACACTGCCGACACTTCTGACATACGCACGCGTGCGGGGACACCTCCCCTACAACGCCACACTCTCGGATAAGCCCGAGAGATGTAAAAAAAAGTGTGGCGGACCGTCCAGTGAGGTCAGAGGTCAGAAAAGTGCAGTTTTCAGACAACGGTGGACACTGGACCGGCGCTGGCGGACACTGCCGACACTTTTGACATACGCACGCGTGCGGGGACACCTCCCCTACAACGCCACACTCTCGGATAAGCCCGAGAGGTGTAAAGAAAAGTGTTGCGGACCGTTCAGTGAGGTCAGAGGTCAGAAAAGTGCAGTTTTCAGACAACGGTGGACACTGGACCGGCGCCGGCGGACACTGCCGACACTTCTGACATACGCACGCGTGCGGGGACACCTCCCCTACAACGCCACACTCTCGGATAAGCCCGAGAGGTGTAAAGAAAAGTGTGGCGGACCGTCCAGTGAGGTCAGAGGTCAGAAAAGTGCCGTTTTCAGAGAACAGTGGACACTGGACAGGCACCGGTGGACACTGCCGACACTTCTGACATACGCACGCGTGCGGGGACACCTCCCCTACAACGCCACACTCTCGGATAAGCCCGAGAGGTGTAAAGAAAAGTGTGGCGGACCGTCCAGTGAGGTCAAAGGTCAGATAAGTGCAGTTTTCAGACAACGGTGGACACTGGACCGGCGCCGGCGGACACTGCCGACACTTCTGACATACGCACGCGTGCGGGGACACCTCCCCTACAACGCCACACTCTCGGATAAGCCCGCGAGGTGTAAAGAAAAGTGTGGCGGACCGTCCAGTGAGGTCAGAGGTCAGATAAGTGCAGTTTTCAGACAACGGTGGACACTGGACCGGCGCCGGCGGACACTGCCGACACTTCTGACATACGCACGCGTGCGGGGACACCTCCCCTACAACGCCAGACTCTCGGATAAGCCCGAGAGGTGTAAAGAAAAGTGTGGCGGACCGTCCAGTGAGGTCAGAGGTCAGAAAAGTGCAGTTTTCAGACAACGGTGGACACTGGACCGGCGCCGGTGGACACTGCCGACACTTCTGACATACGCACGCGTGCAGGGACACCTCCCCTACAACGCCACACTCTCGGATAAGCCCGAGAGATGTAAAGAAAAGTGTGGCGGACCGTCCAGTGAGGTCAGAGGTCAGAAAAGTGCAGTTTTCAGACAACGGTGGACACTGGACCGGCGCCGGCGGACACTGCCGACACTTCTGACATACGCACGCGTGCGGGGACACCTCCCCTACAACGCCACACTCTCGGATAAGCCCGAGAGATGTAAAAAAAAGTGTGGCGGACCGTCCAGTGAGGTCAGAGGTCAGAAAAGTGCAGTTTTCAGACAACGGTGGACACTGGACCGGCGCCGGCGGACACTGCCGACACTTTTGACATACGCACGCGTGCGGGGACACCTCCCCTACAACGCCACACTCTCGGATAAGCCCGAGAGATGTAAAAAAAAGTGTGGCGGACCGTCCAGTGAGGTCAGAGGTCAGAAAAGTGCAGTTTTCAGACAACGGTGGACACTGGACCGGCGCCGGCGGACACTGCCGACACTTTTGACATACGCACGCGTACGGGGACACCTCCCCTACAACGCCACACTCTCGGATAAGCCCGAGAGGTGTAAAGAAAAGTGTGGCGGACCGTCCAGTGAGGTCAGAGGTCAGAAAAGTGCAGTTTTCAGACAACGGTGGACACTGGACCGGCGCCGGCGGACACTGCCGACACTTCTGACATACGCACGCGTGCGGGGACACCTCCCCTACAACGCCAGACTCTCGGATAAGCCCGAGAGGTGTAAAGAAAAGTGTGGCGGACCGTCCAGTGAGGTCAGAGGTCAGAAAAGTGCAGTTTTCAGACAACGGTGGACACTGGACCGGCGCTGGCGGACACTGCCGACACTTCTGACATACGCACGCGTGCGGGGACACCTCCCCTACAACGCCACACTCTCGGATAAGCCCGAGAGATGTAAAAAAAAGTGTGGCGGACCGTCCAGTGAGGTCAGAGGTCAGAAAAGTGCAGTTTTCAGACAACGGTGGACACTGGACCGGCGCCGGCGGACACTGCCGACACTTCTGACATACGCACGCGTGCGGGGACACCTCCCCTACAACGCCACACTCTCGGATAAGCCCGAGAGGTGTAAAGAAAAGTGTGGCGGACCGTCCAGTGAGGTCAGAGGTCAGAAAAGTGCAGTTTTCAGACAACGGTGGACACTGGACCGGCGCCGGCGGACACTGCCGACACTTCTGACATACGCACGCGTGCGGGGACACCTCCCCTACAACGCCACACTCTCGGATAAGCCCGAGAGATGTAAAAAAAAGTGTGGCGGACCGTCCAGTGAGGTCAGAGGTCAGAAAAGTGCAGTTTTCAGACAACGGTGGACACTGGACCGGCGCTGGCGGACACTGCCGACACTTTTGACATACGCACGCGTGCGGGGACACCTCCCCTACAACGCCACACTCTCGGATAAGCCCGAGAGGTGTAAAGAAAAGTGTGGCGGACCGTCCAGTGAGGTCAGAGGTCAGAAAAGTGCAGTTTTCAGACAACGGTGGACACTGGACCGGCGCCGGCGGACACTGCCGACACTTCTGACATACGCACGCGTGCGGGGACACCTCCCCTACAACGCCACACTCTCGGATAAGCCCGAGAGGTGTAAAGAAAAGTGTGGCGGACCGTCCAGTGAGGTCAGAGGTCAGAAAAGTGCAGTTTTCAGACAACGGTGGACACTGGACCGGCGCCGGCGGACACTGCCGACACTTCTGACATACGCACGCGTGCGGGGACACCTCCCCTACAACGCCACACTCTCGGATAAGCCCGAGAGATGTAAAAAAAAGTGTGGCGGACCGTCCAGTGAGGTCAGAGGTCAGAAAAGTGCAGTTTTCAGACAACGGTGGACACTGGACCGGCGCTGGCGGACACTGCCGACACTTCTGACATACGCACGCGTGCGGGGACACCTCCCCTACAATGCCACACTCTCGGATAAGCCCGCGAGGTGTAAAGAAAAGTGTGGCGGACCGTCCAGTGAGGTCAGAGGTCAGATAAGTGCAGTTTTCAGACAACGGTGGACACTGGACCGGCGCCGGCGGACACTGCCGACACTTCTGACATACGCACGCGTGCGGGGACACCTCCCCTACAACGCCAGACTCTCGGATAAGCCCGAGAGGTGTAAAGAAAAGTGTGGCGGACCGTCCAGTGAGGTCAGAGGTCAGAAAAGTGCAGTTTTCAGACAACGGTGGACACTGGACCGGCGCTGGCGGACACTGCCGACACTTCTGACATACGCACGCGTGCGGGGACACCTCCCCTACAACGCCAAACTCTCGGATAAGCCCGAGAGATGTAAAAAAAAGTGTGGCGGACCGTCCAGTGAGGTCAGAGGTCAGAAAAGTGCAGTTTTCAGACAACGGTGGACACTGGACCGGCG
Source organism: Gymnoscopelus braueri (assembly GCF_963280865.1). Taxonomy (NCBI): domain Eukaryota; kingdom Metazoa; phylum Chordata; class Actinopteri; order Myctophiformes; family Myctophidae; genus Gymnoscopelus; species Gymnoscopelus braueri. The sequence goes on along the minus strand of NW_027660552.1, from coordinate 161,332 downwards.
CCGGCGGACACTGCCGACACTTCTGACATACGCACGCGTGCGGGGACACCTCCCCTACAACGCCACACTCTCGGATAAGCCCGAGAGGTGTAAAGAAAAGTGTGGCGGACCGTCCAGTGAGGTCAGAGGTCAGAAAAGTGCAGTTTTCAGACAACGGTGGACACTGGACCGGCGCCGGCGGACACTGCCGACACTTCTGACATACGCACGCGTGCGGGGACACCTCCCCTACAACGCCACACTCTCGGATAAGCCCGAGAGATGTAAAAAAAAGTGTGGCGGACCGTCCAGTGAGGTCAGAGGTCAGAAAAGTGCAGTTTTCAGACAACGGTGGACACTGGACCGGCGCTGGCGGACACTGCCGACACTTTTGACATACGCACGCGTGCGGGGACACCTCCCCTACAACGCCACACTCTCGGATAAGCCCGAGAGGTGTAAAGAAAAGTGTTGCGGACCGTTCAGTGAGGTCAGAGGTCAGAAAAGTGCAGTTTTCAGACAACGGTGGACACTGGACCGGCGCCGGCGGACACTGCCGACACTTCTGACATACGCACGCGTGCGGGGACACCTCCCCTACAACGCCACACTCTCGGATAAGCCTGAGAGGTGTAAAGAAAAGTGTGGCGGACCGTCCAGTGAGGTCAGAGGTCAGAAAAGTGCCGTTTTCAGAGAACAGTGGACACTGGACAGGCACCGGTGGACACTGCCGACACTTCTGACATACGCACGCGTGCGGGGACACCTCCCCTACAACGCCACACTCTCGGATAAGCCCGAGAGGTGTAAAGAAAAGTGTGGCGGACCGTCCAGTGAGGTCAAAGGTCAGATAAGTGCAGTTTTCAGACAACGGTGGACACTGGACCGGCGCCGGCGGACACTGCCGACACTTCTGACATACGCACGCGTGCGGGGACACCTCCCCTACAACGCCACACTCTCGGATAAGCCCGCGAGGTGTAAAGAAAAGTGTGGCGGACCGTCCAGTGAGGTCAGAGGTCAGATAAGTGCAGTTTTCAGACAACGGTGGACACTGGACCGGCGCCGGCGGACACTGCCGACACTTCTGACATACGCACGCGTGCGGGGACACCTCCCCTACAACGCCAGACTCTCGGATAAGCCCGAGAGGTGTAAAGAAAAGTGTGGCGGACCGTCCAGTGAGGTCAGAGGTCAGAAAAGTGCAGTTTTCAGACAACGGTGGACACTGGACCGGCGCCGGCGGACACTGCCGACACTTCTGACATACGCACGCGTGCAGGGACACCTCCCCTACAACGCCACACTCTCGGATAAGCCCGAGAGATGTAAAGAAAAGTGTGGCGGACCGTCCAGTGAGGTCAGAGGTCAGAAAAGTGCAGTTTTCAGACAACGGTGGACACTGGACCGGCGCCGGCGGACACTGCCGACACTTCTGACATACGCACGCGTACGGAGACACCTCCCCTACAACGCCACACTCTCGGATAAGCCCGAGAGGTGTAAAGAAAAGTGTTGCGGACCGTTCAGTGAGGTCAGAGGTCAGAAAAGTGCAGTTTTCAGACAACGGTGGACACTGGACCGGCGCCGGCGGACACTGCCGACACTTCTGACATACGCACGCGTGCGGGGACACCTCCCCTACAACGCCACACTCTCGGATAAGCCCGAGAGGTGTAAAGAAAAGTGTGGCGGACCGTCCAGTGAGGTCAGAGGTCAGAAAAGTGCCGTTTTCAGAGAACAGTGGACACTGGACAGGCACCGCTGGACACTGCCGACACTTCTGACATACGCACGCGTGCGGGGACACCTCCCCTACAACGCCACACTCTCGGATAAGCCCGAGAGGTGTAAAGAAAAGTGTGGCGGACCGTCCAGTGAGGTCAAAGGTCAGATAAGTGCAGTTTTCAGACAACGGTGGACACTGGACCGGCGCCGGCGGACACTGCCGACACTTCTGACATACGCACGCGTGCGGGGACACCTCCCCTACAACGCCACACTCTCGGATAAGCCCAAGAGGTGTAAAGAAAAGTGTGGCGGACCGTCCAGTGAGGTCAGAGGTCAGAAAAGTGCAGTTTTCAGACAACGGTGGACACTGGACCGGCGCCGGCGGACACTGCCGACACTTCTGACATACGCACGCGTGCGGGGACACCTCCCCTACAACGCCACACTCTCGGATAAGCCCGAGAGATGTAAAAAAAAGTGTGGCGGACCGTCCAGTGAGGTCAGAGGTCAGAAAAGTGCAGTTTTCAGACAACGGTGGACACTGGACCGGCGCTGGCGGACACTGCCGACACTTTTGACATACGCACGCGTGCGGGGACACCTCCCCTACAACGCCACACTCTCGGATAAGCCCGAGAGGTGTAAAGAAAAGTGTGGCGGACCGTCCAGTGAGGTCAGAGGTCAGAAAAGAGCAGTTTTCAGACAACGGTGGACACTGGACCGGCGCCGGCGGACACTGCCGACACTTCTGACATACGCACGCGTGCGGGGACACCTCCCCTACAACGCCAGACTCTCGGATAAGCCCGAGAGGTGTAAAGAAAAGTGTTGCGGACCGTTCAGTGAGGTCAGAGGTCAGAAAAGTGCAGTTTTCAGACAACGGTGGACACTGGACCGGCGCCGGCGGACACTGCCGACACTTCTGACATACGCACGCGTGCGGGGACACCTCCCCTACAACGCCACACTCTCGGATAAGCCCGAGAGGTGTAAAGAAAAGTGTGGCGGACCGTCCAGTGAGGTCAGAGGTCAGAAAAGTGCCGTTTTCAGAGAACAGTGGACACTGGACAGGCACCGGTGGACACTGCCGACACTTCTGACATACGCACGCGTGCGGGGACACCTCCCCTACAACGCCACACTCTCGGATAAGCCCGAGAGGTGTAAAGAAAAGTGTGGCGGACCGTCCAGTGAGGTCAAAGGTCAGATAAGTGCAGTTTTCAGACAACGGTGGACACTGGACCGGCGCCGGCGGACACTGCCGACACTTCTGACATACGCACGCGTGCGGGGACACCTCCCCTACAACGCCACACTCTCGGATAAGCCCGCGAGGTGTAAAGAAAAGTGTGGCGGACCGTCCAGTGAGGTCAGAGGTCAGATAAGTGCAGTTTTCAGACAACGGTGGACACTGGACCGGCGCCGGCGGACACTGCCGACACTTCTGACATACGCACGCGTGCGGGGACACCTCCCCTACAACGCCAGACTCTCGGATAAGCCCGAGAGGTGTAAAGAAAAGTGTGGCGGACCGTCCAGTGAGGTCAGAGGTCAGAAAAGTGCAGTTTTCAGACAACGGTGGACACTGGACCGGCGCCGGCGGACACTGCCGACACTTCTGACATACGCACGCGTGCAGGGACACCTCCCCTACAACGCCGAACTCTCGGATAAGCCCGAGAGATGTAAAGAAAAGTGTGGCGGACCGTCCAGTGAGGTCAGAGGTCAGAAAAGTGCAGTTTTCAGACAACGGTGGACACTGGACCGGCGCCGGCGGACACTGCCGACACTTCTGACATACGCACGCGTGCGGGGACACCTCCCCTACAACGCCACACTCTCGGATAAGCCCGAGAGATGTAAAAAAAAGTGTGGCGGACCGTCCAGTGAGGTCAGAGGTCAGAAAAGTGCAGTTTTCAGACAACGGTGGACACTGGACCGGCGCCGGCGGACACTGCCGACACTTTTGACATACGCACGCGTGCGGGGACACCTCCCCTACAACGCCACACTCTCGGATAAGCCCGAGAGATGTAAAAAAAAGTGTGGCGGACCGTCCAGTGAGGTCAGAGGTCAGAAAAGTGCAGTTTTCAGACAACGGTGGACACTGGACCGGCGCCGGCGGACACTGCCGACACTTTTGACATACGCACGCGTGCGGGGACACCTCCCCTACAACGCCACACTCTCGGATAAGCCCGAGAGGTGTAAAGAAAAGTGTGGCGGACCGTCCAGTGAGGTCAGAGGTCAGAAAAGTGCAGTTTTCAGACAACGGTGGACACTGGACCGGCGCCGGCGGACACTGCCGACACTTCTGACATACGCACGCGTGCGGGGACACCTCCCCTACAACGCCAGACTCTCGGATAAGCCCGAGAGGTGTAAAGAAAAGTGTGGCGGACCGTCCAGTGAGGTCAGAGGTCAGAAAAGTGCAGTTTTCAGACAACGGTGGACACTGGACCGGCGCTGGCGGACACTGCCGACACTTCTGACATACGCACGCGTGCGGGGACACCTCCCCTACAACGCCACACTCTCGGATAAGCCCGAGAGATGTAAAAAAAAGTGTGGCGGACCGTCCAGTGAGGTCAGAGGTCAGAAAAGTGCAGTTTTCAGACAACGGTGGACACTGGACCGGCGCCGGCGGACACTGCCGACACTTCTGACATACGCACGCGTGCGGGGACACCTCCCCTACAACGCCACACTCTCGGATAAGCCCGAGAGGTGTAAAGAAAAGTGTGGCGGACCGTCCAGTGAAGTCAGAGGTCAGAAAAGTGCAGTTTTCAGACAACGGTGGACACTGGACCGGCGCCGGCGGACACTGCCGACACTTCTGACATACGCACGCGTGCGGGGACACCTCCCCTACAACGCCACACTCTCGGATAAGCCCGAGAGATGTAAAAAAAAGTGTGGCGGACCGTCCAGTGAGGTCAGAGGTCAGAAAAGTGCAGTTTTCAGACAACGGTGGACACTGGACCGGCGCTGGCGGACACTGCCGACACTTTTGACATACGCACGCGTGCGGGGACACCTCCCCTACAACGCCACACTCTCGGATAAGCCCGAGAGGTGTAAAGAAAAGTGTGGCGGACCGTCCAGTGAGGTCAGAGGTCAGAAAAGTGCAGTTTTCAGACAACGGTGGACACTGGACCGGCGCCGGCGGACACTGCCGACACTTCTGACATACGCACGCGTGCGGGGACACCTCCCCTACAACGCCACACTCTCGGATAAGCCCGAGAGGTGTAAAGAAAAGTGTTGCGGACCGTTCAGTGAGGTCAGAGGTCAGAAAAGTGCAGTTTTCAGACAACGGTGGACACTGGACCGGCGCCGGCGGACACTGCCGACACTTCTGACATACGCACGCGTGCGGGGACACCTCCCCTACAACGCCACACTCTCGGATAAGCCCGAGAGGTGTAAAGAAAAGTGTGGCGGACCGTCCAGTGAGGTCAGAGGTCAGAAAAGTGCCGTTTTCAGAGAACAGTGGACACTGGACAGGCACCGGTGGACACTGCCGACACTTCTGACATACGCACGCGTGCGGGGACACCTCCCCTACAACGCCACACTCTCGGATAAGCCCGAGAGGTGTAAAGAAAAGTGTGGCGGACCGTCCAGTGAGGTCAAAGGTCAGATAAGTGCAGTTTTCAGACAACGGTGGACAATGGACCGGCGCCGGCGGACACTGCCGACACTTCTGACATACGCACGCGTGCGGGGACACCTCCCCTACAACGCCACACTCTCGGATAAGCCCACGAGGTGTAAAGAAAAGTGTGGCGGACCGTCCAGTGAGGTCAGAGGTCAGATAAGTGCAGTTTTCAGACAACGGTGGACACTGGACCGGCGCCGGCGGACACTGCCGACACTTCTGACATACGCACGCGTGCGGGGACACCTCCCCTACAACGCCACACTCTCGGAAAAGCTCGCGAGGTGTAAAGAAAAGTGTGGCGGACCGTCCAGTGAGGTCAGAGGTCAGAAAAGTGCAGTTTTCAGACAACGGTGGACACTGGACCGGCGCTGGCGGACACTGCCGACACTTCTGACATACGCACGCGTGCGGGGACACCTCCCCTACAACGCCACACTCTCGGATAAGCCCGAGAGATGTAAAAAAAAGTGTGGCGGACCGTCCAGTGAGGTCAGAGGTCAGAAAAGTGCAGTTTTCAGACAACGGTGGACACTGGACCGGCGCCGGCGGACACTGCCGACACTTCTGACATACGCACGCGTGCGGGGACACCTCCCCTACAACGCCACACTCTCGGATAAGCCCGAGAGGTGTAAAGAAAAGTGTTGCGGACCGTTCAGTGAGGTCAGAGGTCAGAAAAGTGCAGTTTTCAGACAACGGTGGACACTGGACCGGCGCCGGCGGACACTGCCGACACTTCTGACATACGCACACGTGCGGGGACACCTCCCCTACAACGCCAGACTCTCGGATAAGCCCGAGAGGTGTAAAGAAAAGTGTGGCGGACCGTCCAGTGAGGTCAGAGGTCAGAAAAGTGCAGTTTTCAGACAACGGTGGACACTGGACCGGCGCCGGCGGACACTGCCGACACTTCTGACATACGCACGCGTGCGGGGACACCTCCCCTACAACGCCACACTCTCGGATAAGCCCGAGAGGTGTAAAGAAAAGTGTGGCGGACCGTCCAGTGAGGTCAGAGGTCAGAAAAGTGCAGTTTTCAGACAACGGTGGACACTGTGTAACGGTCAGATATTATATATTTGACTATTACTAATTTTTAAATCACGGGTTGTGAATGATCTCTTCAGATACAATTGATTAGGCTGAGAGTAGTGCACTTCAATAAATATACAGCAAATAAACACAGCCAGAAATAAAGCACGAAAGTTTGTGTCAATTTTAACCCTTTTATCTACTCCTTAATGACAGGAAAATAATACATGCATTGCCCAAATATAGCAGATCATGAAGCGGCCGACGGTAAAGTCCGCGTCTCGCGCACGCTCGCGTCGGCCGCTTCATGATCTGCTATATTTGGTGGCCCGTACGGGGAATGATTTAAATTGATTTTGTTTTGTTTGTTTTGTATTGAACATTGAACAATATGGCAGAACACCCAGTAGATACAGCCGAAGTTATTGCTGCTCCCTCTACTCCAGTGAATGAAAGTATGCCTTTATTTGCTGACCCAGATTTCACTGCAGGACCTTTTGTCACAAGGAGAAATCCTACTGATGAAATATCCTCTTTGTTGAGTGATTTGTACATAGAAAATGACGAAGTTAAAGCACCTGGTGAAAATGACGATGATAATGATGGTGATGATGACGATGATGATGATGACGATGAGGGGGATGATGATGGTGATGGGGTTGAGGCTGAATCAAATGTCACTGGTGACAGACAGGGAATACAGTATGTTACCCAGGCTGATTTTGGGCAGCTTAAAGACCAAGTGAATGCTATGAGGGCTGATTATGGGGAACTTAAAGGAGAGGTGAATTCCCTGAAGGAACAGGTGGTTAAGCTGGAAACTGATTTCAGAGATTCTGTAGACAGTGCCCTGAATAGAGAGACCCACCTAAGGAACTCCCTTGACACTGCCCTAGCCAAGGTGGACGAGGGAACTACGGCAAGCATACAGAGACTAGAAAGAGAGACAGTGAACTGTATGTTACGTAGGGATGACAAATGGAAGAAGGAGCTTGGTAGCTTAAGACCAACAAGCACTCCTGTGGCAAACCGAACCAGGACGGTAGCGGTTTCTACAGATGTCAGCTCCATAGCACCCCCTAGATCCCATAGTCTGCCTGGTGCACATTCACTCTCCTCTCCGTCGTACTCCAAACCTCCCGTGAAGTTGGAGTTTCCTACATTCGGCGCCACGACTGAAACTTCTGATGTCCTTGCCTTCGTCGAGGAGTGTGAGAACTTCCTTGGGCTCAGACCCCTCTCCAACCCGGAACTCTTAGGAGCACTGTCTTCTGTCTTCAAGGGGCCAGCACTCAGCTGGTGGAAGGCTGAAAAAAGCCAAGTTCAGGACTGGGTCTCATTTAAGAATGCCTTCATGTCTGCTTTCCTTCCCTCTGACTACATGACTGAAGTAGAGGAGAGATTGAGGGCCATGGTGCAGAAACCAGAACAATGTCTCAGGGACTTTGCTTATGATTATCGTGCACTATGTCTCAAGTGGAAGCGAGACATGCCAGAGGACGAGATAGTGAGACGCATCCTGAGTAACCTCAACCCGAAAGTGGCTGGCTGCCTGAGGGGGACGGTGACGACAGTGACCCAGCTGGTGAAAGTGGGTTCCATGGTGGAGAAGGACTTCTCAGGGTCCCAGGAGTACTGGCAGAGGGTGAAGGCAAGTACCGAAAAACAGGGGAAGAAGGAGAAGAAACAGTCTCAGAAAACAGCAGAGCTTTCAGTAGTACAACACCAGGGCTACAAAAAGAAAGAACCCAGGATCCTGTTAGTCCCAGTTACCATCAAGGGAATATCAGTAGAAGCCGTTGTGGACACTGGGAGTTCATACACGCTGATTAAGGAAAGTCTGTGGAAGCGGATCATGTTACCCGACGAAACCCTCTTACCGGCAGAGAGACAGGAATTTGTCCTAGCCGATGGAACAGCTCACCAAGCAGTGGGAAAGATAGGTCTCTGCTTCGACTGGCACGGTATGAAAACTACTATCGACACCCATGTGATGCAGGACCGCCATCTTGTGTTCCCATTAATCCTTGGGCTGGACCTCCTTTCTGAAACCGGTGCCATTCTTGATCTGGCTAGGAAGAGGTATGGGTTGAAATCAGGTAAAGGTTACACCTATTATCCATTCTTATGCCAGAACCCCAACTCCAGCTTGTGGGACAAGTCTCCCTCCGTCATGTACCAACCAGGCATTCGCCTCTACTACGCCTTACCACCAGGGGAGATGAGAAGTTGCTGGGCTTCCACTGTCCAGAGAGAGTCAGTGGCACCCTACGACACGGACAGCCCGGAGGAGCTACACCAGCTCATGGGAGACTGGCCCACCGTCACCTCCAGTAGACTGGGTAAGACGTCGGTGGAGAAACACACCATCTTCCTGCAGGATGAAGTGCCGGTGCGATCCAAGGCTTATCGTGTCTCCCCTCTGAAGAAGAAGGTCATCGAAGACCATGTGGAGAGAATGCTCGTGGATGGAATCATTGAGCCGTCGCAGTCAGCTTGGTCATCCCCTGTGGTCCTAGTAAACAAACCTGATGGATCCTATAGGTTTTGTGTGGACTATAGGCGGGTCAATGCCAAGACCTTACCAGACGCTTATCCGATGCCCATCATTCACGACATCCTTGAATCCCTGGAAGGTGCCTCCTGGTTCAGTTCTTTGGACTTGCAGTCTGGTTACTGGCAGGTGGCAATGGCAGAGGAGAGCAAGCCGAAGACTGCTTTCATAACATCTCTTGGCCTGTTCCAGTTTAAGGCCATGCCATTCGGTCTGCGGAATGCGGCGGCCTCCTTTCAACGTTTGATGGAGAGGGTCTTGGCGGAGTTGAGAGGAAAGCTATGCTTCGTGTACATTGATGACATCATTGTGTATTCTCGCTCCAAAGAGCAGCATCTTCGGGACTTAGAATCTGTCTTTCAGAAGTTGCATGCTGCCAATCTCAGCCTCAACATGAAAAAGTGCCACTTCTTCAAGCGAGAACTGAAGTTTCTTGGACACATTGTCTCCAACCGAGGCGTGGAGGTCGATCCATCCAAGACCCAAGCTGTGTCGGACTACCCTGTCCCTCGGGACCTGAAAGCCGTACAGCGTTTCTTGGGCCTTGCGGGATGGTATCACAAATTCATACCCCGGTTTGCGGACATGGCAGCTCCACTAAACAACCTCAAGAGGAAGGGAGTGGAATGGAACTGGACCATGGAGTGCCAGGATAGCATGGACGCTCTGAAACAGGCGTTGCAGAGTACACCGGTGTTGGCTCAACCCAATACCGCCCTGCCATTCCAGGTACATACGGACGCCAGCGAAGTGGGTCTCGGAGCCATCCTCTCCCAAATCACCGAGGATGGTGAGCACGTAATATCTTACGCGTCGAGGGGACTCCGAGGCCCAGAGCGGAATTATTCCACTTCGGAGAAGGAGTGCCTGGCAGTGGTCTGGGCGGTGGAAAAATGGAGGCACTATCTGGAGGGACCAGAGTTCAATGTCTTCACCGACCACGCTGCACTGTCATGGGCTTTCAACTGTCCGAAGACCACATCTCGGCTGACTCGGTGGATACTCTGTTTGCAGCAATTCACCTTCAAGGTTCATTATCGAAAGGGTTGTCTGAACGCCGCCCCGGATGCACTGTCCAGAGCCTATGAACCACTCTCCATTCACTCATCACCCTGTCTGGTCATCTCCTCCAAAAGCCACTCTGACCTACCGACCACCTTGGCAGAATTGGCCCAGGCACAGGAGAAGGACCAGGTAGTATGTGACTTGAGGGGGGACATTGGTCAGTCAACATCTCCGCCGGATCGCATCGGCTTCTTCGAACACCAAGGGGTATTGTACCGAAGAGTTCCGGTGAAAAACCAGGGAGAAAAATGGCAGTTGGTTGTTCCTCAGTCTCTGGTGCCAGAATTCCTTCGGTACTTCCATGACAATCCTTTGGGTGGCCATCTGGGCAGGCTGAAGACCCTGTTGAGAGTTCTGGAGGTGGCTTGGTGGGCAAACGTCCGCAAGGACGTATGGGATCATACGAAGATCTGTGCCACCTGTCAGCAGTACAAGGCTGACAACACTAAGCCGTCAGGGTTACTGCAGAGCACCCAAGTCACCGCACCCGGGGTGATGCTCGGAATCGACCTCATGTGACCATTCCCAAGGAGCAAGAGCGGCAACTGTTACCTTCTGGTGGTGGTGGACTATTACTCCAAGTGGGTGGAGATGTTCCCCTTGAGAGACAGCAAAACACCTCGTCTCATCAAGATCCTCAGGGAGGAAATCTTCACCCGCTGGGGGGTGCCGTTGTACCTGGTTTCGGACAGAGGACCACAATTCACTGCCAACTTGCTGATGGACCTCTGCAAGGCTTGGGGTGTTATCCAGAAGCTCACCACCAGTTATCATCCACAAACCAACCTTACAGAGCGTGTCAACCGGACACTGAAAACCATGATTGCATCATTTGTCGGCCAGCATCATAACACCTGGGACCAGTGGCTACCGGAGTTCCGTTTTGCCCTCAACACCGCCCAACAGGAGACTACAGGCAAAGTCCCTGCTGAGCTTGCCTTGGGCAGGAAGCTCCAAGGTCCACTGGAGAGGCTGATAAACAAACCACCATCTCCTGAACAGCAAGCCGCTTACGATCTGGTGGAGAGACAGCAGAAGATGGCGGAGGAGGTCAGGAGGAGAGTGGGTGTGCACCAGGCTAGACAAGCTAGGTATTATAATGCCCGCAGGAAAGATGCGCACTTCCAGCCGGGTGACCTAGTCTGGGTCAGGACGCATCCTCTCTCGAAAGCCAGTGACAAGTTCTCAGCTAAGCTTGCGCCGAAGTGGGAAGGGCCAGCGAAAATACTGAGAAAATTAGGGCCGGTAAATTACCGAATAGGATGGAATAACCCACCTGATAAACAGGACACAATAAATGTGGTCAACATAAAAAAGTTCTATGGCACCTCACCCTAGAAGCCGCTGGCTGGAGGGGGGGTCTATGTAGCGCTGCCACACATGTGTAAAAGAGGATTTAGTTTGATAATGGCATTTAAAAGTTTATGCCTATGAATTAAAATATTCCTTATATTAACGCCATCCTTTAAGGGTAAGGTCCTATCTTTTGTGATGTCTATGTTTTCATTTTGTTATTGTTTGGGGGGTTCAAATGTTTATGCTTTCATTTTGATGTATTGTGATTGATTGATTGACATTGATTGACGGGTCTGTCTGGGAATGACTGACGCACCATATAGCGTGCGGAAGCTGCCGGCTCGCGGCCCCGAAACGAGACAACAAACCGACAGGGAGTCCACGGGAGACCTGGTCCAGTTTGATTATTTATTTGTCTAGTTCTAAGCTATAGGTGGAACATAGCAAAGGCCACATTAACTGTCAATACTCACCGTTTAAAGGGAAGAGCTGCGGGACATTCTTCTGACTGGTGAGACCGTTTATATTTTGTTTATATCCAGCGTGGATTACTTTTCTTTTCTCCGTGGAGATCCGAGCTTTTTGGATTATACCGCTTCTGGAGTGGATTAAGTTTCTTTTGGATTTCTTTTGGATTACTTTTTTCGTGCTGTTTGGGGAGCGTTTGGAGACGCTACACGGAACTATATTGGAACAATAGGAGCGTGCGCGAGACGCGGACTTTACCGTCGGCCGCTTCATGATCTGCTATATTTGGGCAATGCATGTATTATTTTCCTGTCATTAAGGAGTAGATAAAAGGGTTAAAATTGACACAAACTTTCGTGCTTTATTTCTGGCTGTGTTTATTTGCTGTATATTTATTGAAGTGCACTACTCTCAGCCTAATCAATTGTATCTGAAGAGATCATTCACAACCCGTGATTTAAAAATTAGTAATAGTCAAATATATAATATCTGACCGTTACAACTGGACCGGCGCCGGCGGACACTGCCGACACTTCTGACATACGCACGCGTGCGGGGACACCTCCCCTACAACGCCACACTCTCGGATAAGCCCGAGAGATGTAAAAAAAAGTGTGGCGGACCGTCCAGTGAGGTCAGAGGTCAGAAAAGTGCAGTTTTCAGACAACGGTGGACACTGGACCGGCGCCGGCGGACACTGCCGACACTTTTGACATACGCACGCGTGCGGGGACACCTCCCCTACAACGCCACACTCTCGGATAAGCCCGAGAGGTGTAAAGAAAAGTGTGGCGGACCGTCCAGTGAGGTCAGAGGTCAGATAAGTGCAGTTTTCAGACAACGGTGGACACTGGACCGGCGCCGGCGGACACTGCCGACACTTCTGACATACGCACGCGTGCGGGGACACCTCCCCTACAACGCCAGACTCTCGGATAAGCCCGAGAGGTGTAAAGAAAAGTGTGGCGGACCGTCCAGTGAGGTCAGAGGTCAGAAAAGTGCAGTTTTCAGACAACGGTGGACACTGGACCGGCGCCGGCGGACACTGCCGACACTTCTGACATACGCACGCGTGCAGGGACACCTCCCCTACAACGCCACACTCTCGGATAAGCCCGAGAGATGTAAAGAAAAGTGTGGCGGACCGTCCAGTGAGGTCAGAGGTCAGAAAAGTGCAGTTTTCAGACAACGGTGGACACTGGACCGGCGCCGGCGGACACTGCCGACACTTCTGACATACGCACGCGTGCGGGGACACCTCCCCTACAACGCCACACTCTCGGATAAGCCCGAGAGATGTAAAAAAAAGTGTGGCGGACCGTCCAGTGAGGTCAGAGGTCAGAAAAGTGCAGTTTTCAGACAACGGTGGACACTGGACCGGCGCCGGCGGACACTGCCGACACTTTTGACATACGCACGCGTGCGGGGACACCTCCCCTACAACGCCACACTCTCGGATAAGCCCGAGAGATGTAAAAAAAAGTGTGGCGGACCGTCCAGTGAGGTCAGAGGTCAGAAAAGTGCAGTTTTCAGACAACGGTGGACACTGGACCGGCGCCGGCGGACACTGCCGACACTTTTGACATACGCACGCGTGCGGGGACACCTCCCCTACAACGCCACACTCTCGGATAAGCCCGAGAGGTGTAAAGAAAAGTGTGGCGGACCGTCCAGTGAGGTCAGAGGTCAGAAAAGTGCAGTTTTCAGACAACGGTGGACACTGGACCGGCGCCGGCGGACACTGCCGACACTTCTGACATACGCACGCGTGCGGGGACACCTCCCCTACAACGCCAGACTCTCGGATAAGCCCGAGAGGTGTAAAGAAAAGTGTGGCGGACCGTCCAGTGAGGTCAGAGGTCAGAAAAGTGCAGTTTTCAGACAACGGTGGACACTGGACCGGCGCTGGCGGACACTGCCGACACTTCTGACATACGCACGCGTGCGGGGACACCTCCCCTACAACGCCACACTCTCGGAAAAGCTCGCGAGGTGTAAAGAAAAGTGTGGCGGACCGTCCAGTGAGGTCAGAGGTCAGAAAAGTGCAGTTTTCAGACAACGGTGGACACTGGACCGGCGCTGGCGGACACTGCCGACACTTCTGACATACGCACGCGTGCGGGGACACCTCCCCTACAACGCCACACTCTCGGATAAGCCCGAGAGATGTAAAAAAAAGTGTGGCGGACCGTCCAGTGAGGTCAGAGGTCAGAAAAGTGCAGTTTTCAGACAACGGTGGACACTGGACCGGCGCCGGCGGACACTGCCGACACTTCTGACATACGCACGCGTGCGGGGACACCTCCCCTACAACGCCACACTCTCGGATAAGCCCGAGAGGTGTAAAGAAAAGTGTTGCGGACCGTTCAGTGAGGTCAGAGGTCAGAAAAGTGCAGTTTTCAGACAACGGTGGACACTGGACCGGCGCCGGCGGACACTGCCGACACTTCTGACATACGCACACGTGCGGGGACACCTCCCCTACAACGCCAGACTCTCGGATAAGCCCGAGAGGTGTAAATAAAAGTTTGGCTGACCGTCCAGTGAGGTCAGAGGTCAGAAAAGTGCAGTTTTCAGACAACGGTGGACACTGGACCGGCGCCGGCGGACACTGCCGACACTTCTGACATACGCACGCGTGCGGGGACACCTCCCCTACAACGCCACACTCTCGGATAAGCCCGAGAGGTGTAAAGAAAAGTGTGGCGGACCGTCCAGTGAGGTCAGAGGTCAGAAAAGTGCAGTTTTCAGACAACGGTGGACACTGGACCGGCGCCGGCGGACACTGCCGACACTTCTGACATACGCACGCGTGCGGGGACACCTCCCCTACAACGCCACACTCTCGGATAAGCCCGAGAGATGTAAAAAAAAGTGTGGCGGACCGTCCAGTGAGGTCAGAGGTCAGAAAAGTGCAGTTTTCAGACAACGGTGGACACTGGACCGGCGCCGGCGGACACTGCCGACACTTTTGACATACGCACGCGTGCGGGGACACCTCCCCTACAACGCCACACTCTCGGATAAGCCCGAGAGGTGTAAAGAAAAGTGTGGCGGACCGTCCAGTGAGGTCAGAGGTCAGAAAAGTGCAGTTTTCAGACAACGGTGGACACTGGACCGGCGCCGGCGGACACTGCCGACACTTCTGACATACGCACGCGTGCGGGGACACCTCCCCTACAACGCCACACTCTCGGATAAGCCCGAGAGGTGTAAAGAAAAGTGTGGCGGACCGTCCAGTGAGGTCAGAGGTCAGAAAAGTGCCGTTTTCAGAGAACAGTGGACACTGGACAGGCACCGGTGGACACTGCCGACACTTCTGACATACGCACGCGTGCGGGGACACCTCCCCTACAACGCCACACTCTCGGATAAGCCCGAGAGGTGTAAAGAAAAGTGTGGCGGACCGTCCAGTGAGGTCAGAGGTCAGAAAAGTGCAGTTTTCAGACAACGGTGGACACTGGACCGGCGCCGGCGGACACTGCCGACACTTCTGACATACGCACGCGTGCGGGGACACCTCCCCTACAACGCCACACTCTCGGATAAGCCCGAGAGATGTAAAAAAAAGTGTGGCGGACCGTCCAGTGAGGTCAGAGGTCAGAAAAGTGCAGTTTTCAGACAACGGTGGACACTGGACCGGCGCCGGCGGACACTGCCGACACTTTTGACATACGCACGCGTGCGGGGACACCTCCCCTACAACGCCACACTCTCGGATAAGCCCGAGAGGTGTAAAGAAAAGTATGGCGGACCGTCCAGTGAGGTCAGAGGTCAGAAAAGTGCAGTTTTCAGACAACGGTGGACACTGGACCGGCGCCGGCGGACACTGCCGACACTTCTGACATACGCACGCGTGCGGGGACACCTCCCCTACAACGCCACACTCTCGGATAAGCCCGAGAGGTGTAAAGAAAAGTGTGGCGGACCGTCCAGTGAGGTCAGAGGTCAGAAAAGTGCAGTTTTCAGACAACGGTGGACACTGGACCGGCGCCGGCGGACACTGCCGACACTTCTGACATACGCACGCGTGCGGGGACACCTCCCCTACAACGCCACACTCTCGGATAAGCCCGAGAGGTGTAAAGAAAAGTGTGGCGGACCGTCCAGTGAGGTCAGAGGTCAGAAAAGTGCAGTTTTCAGACAACGGTGGACACTGGACCGGCGCCGGCGGACACTGCCGACACTTCTGACATACGCACGCGTGCGGTGACACCTCCCCTACAACGCCACACTCTCGGATAAGCCCGAGAGATGTAAAAAAAAGTGTGGCGGACCGTCCAGTGAGGTCAGAGGTCAGAAAAGTGCAGTTTTCAGACAACGGTGGACACTGGACCGGCGCCGGCGGACACTGCCGACACTTTTGACATACGCACGCGTGCGGGGACACCTCCCCTACAACGCCACACTCTCGGATAAGCCCGAGAGGTGTAAAGAAAAGTGTGGCGGACCGTCCAGTGAGGTCAAAGGTCAGATAAGTGCAGTTTTCAGACAACGGTGGACACTGGACCGGCGCCGGCAGACACTGCCGACACTTCTGACATACGCACGCGTGCGGGGACACCTCCCCTACAACGCCACACTCTCGGATAAGCCCGCGAGGTGTAAAGAAAAGTGTGGCGGACCGTCCAGTGAGGTCAGAGGTCAGATAAGTGCAGTTTTCAGACAACGGTGGACACTGGACCGGCGCCGTCGGACACTGCCGACACTTCTGACATACGCACGCGTGCGGGGACACCTCCCCTACAACGCCACACTCTCGGAAAAGCTCGCGAGGTGTAAAGAAAAGTGTGGCGGACCGTCCAGTGAGGTCAGAGGTCAGAAAAGTGCAGTTTTCAGACAACGGTGGACACTGGACCGGCGCTGGCGGACACTGCCGACACTTCTGACATACGCACGCGTGCGGGGACACCTCCCCTACAACGCCACACTCTCGGAAAAGCTCGCGAGGTGTAAAGAAAAGTGTGGCGGACCGTCCAGTGAGGTCAGAGGTCAGAAAAGTGCAGTTTTCAGACAACGGTGGACACTGGACCGGCGCTGGCGGACACTGCCGACACTTCTGACATACGCACGCGTGCGGGGACACCTCCCCTACAACGCCACACTCTCGGATAAGCCCGAGAGATGTAAAAAAAAGTGTGGCGGACCGTCCAGTGAGGTCAGAGGTCAGAAAAGTGCAGTTTTCAGACAACGGTGGACACTGGACCGGCGCCGGCGGACACTGCCGACACTTCTGACATACGCACGCGTGCGGGGACACCTCCCCTACAACGCCACACTCTCGGATAAGCCCGAGAGGTGTAAAGAAAAGTGTTGCGGACCGTTCAGTGAGGTCAGAGGTCAGAAAAGTGCAGTTTTCAGACAACGGTGGACACTGGACCGGCGCCGGCGGACACTGCCGACACTTCTGACATACGCACACGTGCGGGGACACCTCCCCTACAACGCCAGACTCTCGGATAAGCCCGAGAGGTGTAAATAAAAGTGTGGCGGACCGTCCAGTGAGGTCAGAGGTCAGAAAAGTGCAGTTTTCAGACAACGGTGGACACTGGACCGGCGCCGGCGGACACTGCCGACACTTTTTGACTATGCTTGCACCTCCTGGTACTCCAACACCTCAGTGTCACTGAAGACTAAGCTTCAAACCTCCCAAAACAAACTGATTCGGCTACTCCTCGGATTGGGGCCCATGACCCACCTTTCTCCCACCCATTTTGCCAGCCTAGGCTGGCTCAGGGTGGAAGACAGGGTTAAACAACTAAAAATGGGACTGGCCTTCAAAATTGTAAATGCAAATTTGCCCGATATGCCCCCAATTCCCGCATATCTGAGTAAATACCTCCAAAAGGCTAGCGACACCCACAGTCACAATACCAGAGGGAGCGTTAACAACAATTTGGTACCACCCACCCATAAATCAAACATGGGCAAATTCTCCTTCTACAGCACTGCCACCCAGGATTGGAATAGTCTAACTCCATCCCTCAAAAAATGCAGTTCGCTGGGCTCATTTAAAAGAGCCTTAAAAAATCACCTTTCAGGAGGCCAAAGGTGGAGGTAGTACCATTTTCCCGTTAGACAGCAGACCCCCCCCCCTGTTCTTGTACATATTTTTTTTCCCCTCTTTTTTATTTTTTTGGTTGTACATAGTGTTATATATTGTTTTTGGCTGTTTATTTTGTAATGATATTTGAACTGTGGTGCCACTATATATGCCTATGAATTAAATGCCAAGGCCCTCATTGGAAACAAGTCCGCAAGGACTTTTATGAACGGACCTGTTAGACAAAGTATTTTAAATGTAACTGTGCTGTTTTACATTTTTTGCCTAATAAAATATTCAATCAATCAAAAAACTTCTGACATACGCACGCGTGCGGGGACACCTCCCCTACAACGCCACACTCTCGGATAAGCCCGAGAGGTGTAAAGAAAAGTGTGGCGGACCGTCCAGTGAGGTCAGAGGTCAGAAAAGTGCAGTTTTCAGACAACGGTGGACACTGGACCGGCGCCGGCGGACACTGCCGACACTTCTGACATACGCACGCGTGCGGGGACACCTCCCCTACAACGCCACACTCTCGGATAAGCCCGAGAGATGTAAAAAAAAGTGTGGCGGACCGTCCAGTGAGGTCAGAGGTCA
Source organism: Gymnoscopelus braueri (assembly GCF_963280865.1). Taxonomy (NCBI): domain Eukaryota; kingdom Metazoa; phylum Chordata; class Actinopteri; order Myctophiformes; family Myctophidae; genus Gymnoscopelus; species Gymnoscopelus braueri. Next base: position 142,900 of record NW_027660552.1, on the reverse strand, counting down.
GAAAAGTGCAGTTTTCAGACAACGGTGGACACTGGACCGGCGCCGGCGGACACTGCCGACACTTTTGACATACGCACGCGTGCGGGGACACCTCCCCTACAACGCCACACTCTCGGATAAGCCCGAGAGGTGTAAAGAAAAGTGTGGCGGACCGTCCAGTGAGGTCAGAGGTCAGAAAAGTGCAGTTTTCAGACAACGGTGGACACTGGACCGGCGCCGGCGGACACTGCCGACACTTCTGACATACGCACGCGTGCGGGGACACCTCCCCTACAACGCCACACTCTCGGATAAGCCCGAGAGGTGTAAAGAAAAGTGTGGCGGACCGTCCAGTGAGGTCAGAGGTCAGAAAAGTGCCGTTTTCAGAGAACAGTGGACACTGGACAGGCACCGGTGGACACTGCCGACACTTCTGACATACGCACGCGTGCGGGGACACCTCCCCTACAACGCCACACTCTCGGATAAGCCCGAGAGGTGTAAAGAAAAGTGTGGCGGACCGTCCAGTGAGGTCAGAGGTCAGAAAAGTGCAGTTTTCAGACAACGGTGGACACTGGACCGGCGCCGGCGGACACTGCCGACACTTCTGACATACGCACGCGTGCGGGGACACCTCCCCTACAACGCCACACTCTCGGATAAGCCCGAGAGATGTAAAAAAAAGTGTGGCGGACCGTCCAGTGAGGTCAGAGGTCAGAAAAGTGCAGTTTTCAGACAACGGTGGACACTGGACCGGCGCCGGCGGACACTGCCGACACTTTTGACATACGCACGCGTGCGGGGACACCTCCCCTACAACGCCACACTCTCGGATAAGCCCGAGAGGTGTAAAGAAAAGTGTGGCGGACCGTCCAGTGAGGTCAGAGGTCAGAAAAGTGCAGTTTTCAGACAACGGTGGACACTGGACCGGCGCCGGCGGACACTGCCGACACTTCTGACATACGCACGCGTGCGGGGACACCTCCCCTACAACGCCACACTCTCGGATAAGCCCGAGAGGTGTAAAGAAAAGTGTGGCGGACCGTCCAGTGAGGTCAGAGGTCAGAAAAGTGCAGTTTTCAGACAACGGTGGACACTGGACCGGCGCCGGCGGACACTGCCGACACTTCTGACATACGCACGCGTGCGGGGACACCTCCCCTACAACGCCACACTCTCGGATAAGCCCGAGAGGTGTAAAGAAAAGTGTGGCGGACCGTCCAGTGAGGTCAGAGGTCAGAAAAGTGCAGTTTTCAGACAACGGTGGACACTGGACCGGCGCCGGCGGACACTGCCGACACTTCTGACATACGCACGCGTGCGGTGACACCTCCCCTACAACGCCACACTCTCGGATAAGCCTGAGCGATGTAAAAAAAAGTGTGGCGGACCGTCCAGTGAGGTCAGAGGTCAGAAAAGTGCAGTTTTCAGACAACGGTGGACACTGGACCGGCGCCGGCGGACACTGCCGACACTTTTGACATACGCACGCGTGCGGGGACACCTCCCCTACAACGCCACACTCTCGGATAAGCCCGAGAGGTGTAAAGAAAAGTGTGGCGGACCGTCCAGTGAGGTCAGAGGTCAGAAAAGTGCAGTTTTCAGACAACGGTGGACACTGGACCGGCGCCGGCGGACACTGCCGACACTTCTGACATACGCACGCGTGCGGGGACACCTCCCCTACAACGCCACACTCTCGGATAAGCCCGAGAGGTGTAAAGAAAAGTGTTGCGGACCGTTCAGTGAGGTCAGAGGTCAGAAAAGTGCAGTTTTCAGACAACGGTGGACACTGGACCGGCGCCGGCGGACACTGCCGACACTTCTGACATACGCACGCGTGCGGGGACAACTCCCCTACAACGCCACACTCTCGGATAAGCCCGAGAGGTGTAAAGAAAAGTGTGGCGGACCGTCCAGTGAGGTCAGAGGTCAGAAAAGTGCCGTTTTCAGAGAACAGTGGACACTGGACAGGCACCGGTGGACACTGCCGACACTTCTGACATACGCACGCGTGCGGGGACACCTCCCCTACAACGCCACACTCTCGGATATGCCCGAGAGGTGTAAAGAAAAGTGTGGCGGACCGTCCAGTGAGGTCAGAGGTCAGATAAGTGCAGTTTTCAGACAACGGTGGACATTGGACCGGCGCCGGCGGACACTGCCGACACTTCTGACATACGCACGCGTGCGGGGACACCTCCCCTACAACGCCACACTCTCGGATAAGCCCGAGAGGTGTAAAGAAAAGTGTGGCGGACCGTCCAGTGAGGTCAGAGGTCAGAAAAGTGCAGTTTTCAGACAACGGTGGACACTGGACCGGCGCCGGCGGACACTGCCGACACTTCTGACATACGCACGCGTGCGGGGACACCTCCCCTACAACGCCACACTCTCGGATAAGCCCGAGAGGTGTAAAGAAAAGTGTGGCGGACCGTCCAGTGAGGTCAGAGGTCAGAAAAGTGCAGTTTTCAGACAACGGTGGACACTGGACCGGCGCCGGTGGACACTGCCGACACTTCTGACATACGCACGCGTGCGGGGACACCTCCCCTACAACGCCAGACTCTCGGATAAGCCCGAGAGGTGTAAAGAAAAGTGTGGCGGACCGTCCAGTGAGGTCAGAGGTCAGAAAAGTGCAGTTTTCAGACAACGGTGGACACTGGACCGGCGCCGGCGGACACTGCCGACACTTCTGACATACGCACGCGTGCGGGGACACCTCCCCTACAACGCCACACTCTCGGATAAGCCCGAGAGATGTAAAAAAAAGTGTGGCGGACCGTCCAGTGAGGTCAGAGGTCAGAAAAGTGCAGTTTTCAGACAACGGTGGACACTGGACCGGCGCCGGCGGACACTGCCGACACTTCTGACATACGCACGCGTGCGGGGACACCTCCCCTACAACGCCACACTCTCGGAAAAGCCCGAGAGATGTAAAAAAAAGTGTGGCGGACCGTCCAGTGAGGTCAGAGGTCAGAAAAGTGCAGTTTTCAGACAACGGTGGACACTGGACCGGCGCCGGCGGACACTGCCGACACTTCTGACATACGCACGCGTGCGGGGACACCTCCCCTACAACGCCACACTCTCGGATAAGCCCGAGAGATGTAAAAAAAAGTGTGGCGGACCGTCCAGTGAGGTCAGAGGTCAGAAAAGTGCAGTTTTCAGACAACGGTGGACACTGGACCGGCGCCGGCGGACACTGCCGACACTTCTGACATACGCACGCGTGCGGGGACACCTCCCCTACAACGCCACACTCTCGGATAAGCCCGAGAGGTGTAAAAAAAAGTGTGGCGGACCGTCCAGTGAGGTCAGAGGTCAGAAAAGTGCAGTTTTCAGACAACAGTGGACACTGGACAGGCACCGGTGGACACTGCCGACACTTCTGACATACGCACGCGTGCGGGGACACCTCCCCTACAACGCCACACTCTCGGATAAGCCCGAGAGGTGTAAAGAAAAGTGTGGCGGACCGTCCAGTGAGGTCAGAGGTCAGAAAAGTGCAGTTTTCAGACAACGGTGGACACTGGACCGGCGCCGGCGGACACTGCCGACACTTCTGACATACGCACGCGTGCGGGGACACCTCCCCTACAACGCCAGACTCTCGGATAAGCCCGAGAGGTGTAAAGAAAAGTGTGGCGGACCGTCCAGTGAGGTCAGAGGTCAGAAAAGTGCAGTTTTCAGACAACGGTGGACACTGGACCGGCGCCGGCGGACACTGCCGACACTTCTGACATACGCACGCGTGCGGGGACACCTCCCCTACAACGCCAGACTCTCGGATAAGCCCGAGAGGTGTAAAAAAAAGTGTGGCGGACCGTCCAGTGAGGTCAGAGGTCAGAAAAGTGCCGTTTTCAGACAACAGTGGACACTGGACAGGCACCGGTGGACACTGCCGACACTTCTGACATACGCACGCGTGCGGGGACACCTCCCCTACAACGCCAGACTCTCGGATAAGCCCGAGAGGTGTAAAGAAAAGTGTGGCGGACCGTCCAGTGAGGTCAGAGGTCAGAAAAGTGCAGTTTTCAGACAACGGTGGACACTGGACCGGCGCCGGCGGACACTGCCGACACTTCTGACATACGCACGCGTGCAGGGACACCTCCCCTACAACGCCACACTCTCGGATAAGCCCGAGAGATGTAAAAAAAAGTGTGGCGGACCGTCCAGTGAGGTCAGAGGTCAGAAAAGTGCAGTTTTCAGACAACGGTGGACACTGGACCGGCGCCGGCGGACACTGCCGACACTTCTGACATACGCACGCGTGCGGGGACACCTCCCCTACAACCCACACTCTCGGATAAGCCCGAGAGATGTAAAAAAAAGTGTGGCGGACCGTCCAGTGAGGTCAGAGGTCAGAAAAGTGCAGTTTTCAGACAACGGTGGACACTGGACCGGCGCCGGCGGACACTGCCGACACTTCTGACATACGCACGCGTGCGGGGACACCTCCCCTACAACCCACACTCTCGGATAAGCCCGAGAGATGTAAAAAAAAGTGTGGCGGACCGTCCAGTGAGGTCAGAGGTCAGAAAAGTGCAGTTTTCAGACAACGGTGGACACTGGACCGGCGCCGGCGGACACTGCCGACACTTCTGACATACGCACGCGTGCGGGGACACCTCCCCTACAACGCCACACTCTCGGATAAGCCCGAGAGGTGTAAAGAAAAGTGTGGCGGACCGTCCAGTGAGGTCAGAGGTCAGAAAAGTGCAGTTTTCAGACAACGGTGGACACTGGACCGGCGCCGGCGGACACTGCCGACACTTCTGACATACGCACGCGTGCGGGGACACCTCCCCTACAACGCCAGACTCTCGGATAAGCCCGAGAGGTGTAAAGAAAAGTGTGGCGGACCGTCCAGTGAGGTCAGAGGTCAGAAAAGTGCAGTTTTCAGACAACGGTGGACACTGGACCGGCGCCGGCGGACACTGCCGACACTTCTGACATACGCACGCGTGCGGGGACACCTCCCCTACAACGCCACACTCTCGGATAAGCCCGAGAGATGTAAAAAAAAGTGTGGCGGACCGTCCAGTGAGGTCAGAGGTCAGAAAAGTGCAGTTTTCAGACAACGGTGGACACTGGACCGGCGCCGGCGGACACTGCCGACACTTCTGACATACGCACGCGTGCGGGGACACCTCCCCTACAACGCCACACTCTCGGATAAGCCCGAGAGATGTAAAAAAAAGTGTGGCGGACCGTCCAGTGAGGTCAGAGGTCAGAAAAGTGCAGTTTTCAGACAACGGTGGACACTGGACCGGCGCCGGCGGACACTGCCGACACTTCTGACATACGCACGCGTGCGGGGACACCTCCCCTACAACCCACACTCTCGGATAAGCCCGAGAGATGTAAAAAAAAGTGTGGCGGACCGTCCAGTGAGGTCAGAGGTCAGAAAAGTGCAGTTTTCAGACAACGGTGGACACTGGACCGGCGCCGGCGGACACTGCCGACACTTCTGACATACGCACGCGTGCGGGGACACCTCCCCTACAACCCACACTCTCGGATAAGCCCGAGAGATGTAAAAAAAAGTGTGGCGGACCGTCCAGTGAGGTCAGAGGTCAGAAAAGTGCAGTTTTCAGACAACGGTGGACACTGGACCGGCGCCGGCGGACACTGCCGACACTTCTGACATACGCACGCGTGCGGGGACACCTCCCCTACAACGCCAGACTCTCGGATAAGCCCGAGAGGTGTAAAGAAAAGTGTGGCGGACCGTCCAGTGAGGTCAGAGGTCAGAAAAGTGCAGTTTTCAGACAACGGTGGACACTGGACCGGCGCCGGCGGACACTGCCGACACTTCTGACATACGCACGCGTGCGGGGACACCTCCCCTACAACGCCAGACTCTCGGATAAGCCCGAGAGGTGTAAAGAAAAGTGTGGCGGACCGTCCAGTGAGGTCAGAGGTCAGAAAAGTGCAGTTTTCAGACAACGGTGGACACTGGACCGGCGCCGGCGGACACTGCCGACACTTCTGACATACGCACGCGTGCGGGGACACCTCCCCTACAACGCCACACTCTCGGATAAGCCCGAGAGGTGTAAAAAAAAGTGTGGCGGACCGTCCAGTGAGGTCAGAGGTCAGAAAAGTGCCGTTTTCAGACAACAGTGGACACTGGACAGGCACCGGTGGACACTGCCGACACTTCTGACATACGCACGCGTGCGGGGACACCTCCCCTACAACGCCAGACTCTCGGATAAGCCCGAGAGGTGTAAAGAAAAGTGTGGCGGACCGTCCAGTGAGGTCAGAGGTCAGAAAAGTGCAGTTTTCAGACAACGGTGGACACTGGACCGGCGCCGGCGGACACTGCCGACACTTCTGACATACGCACGCGTGCAGGGACACCTCCCCTACAACGCCACACTCTCGGATAAGCCCGAGAGATGTAAAAAAAAGTGTGGCGGACCGTCCAGTGAGGTCAGAGGTCAGAAAAGTGCAGTTTTCAGACAACGGTGGACACTGGACCGGCGCCGGCGGACACTGCCGACACTTCTGACATACGCACGCGTGCGGGGACACCTCCCCTACAACCCACACTCTCGGATAAGCCCGAGAGATGTAAAAAAAAGTGTGGCGGACCGTCCAGTGAGGTCAGAGGTCAGAAAAGTGCAGTTTTCAGACAACGGTGGACACTGGACCGGCGCCGGCGGACACTGCCGACACTTCTGACATACGCACGCGTGCGGGGACACCTCCCCTACAACCCACACTCTCGGATAAGCCCGAGAGATGTAAAAAAAAGTGTGGCGGACCGTCCAGTGAGGTCAGAGGTCAGAAAAGTGCAGTTTTCAGACAACGGTGGACACTGGACCGGCGCCGGCGGACACTGCCGACACTTCTGACATACGCACGCGTGCGGGGACACCTCCCCTACAACGCCACACTCTCGGATAAGCCCGAGAGGTGTAAAGAAAAGTGTGGCGGACCGTCCAGTGAGGTCAGAGGTCAGAAAAGTGCAGTTTTCAGACAACGGTGGACACTGGACCGGCGCCGGCGGACACTGCCGACACTTCTGACATACGCACGCGTGCGGGGACACCTCCCCTACAACGCCAGACTCTCGGATAAGCCCGAGAGGTGTAAAAAAAAGTGTGGCGGACCGTCCAGTGAGGTCAGAGGTCAGAAAAGTGCAGTTTTCAGACAACGGTGGACACTGGACCGGCACCGGTGGACACTGCCGACACTTCTGACATACGCACGCGTGCGGGGACACCTCCCCTACAACGCCACACTCTCGGATAAGCCCGAGAGATGTAAAAAAAAGTGTGGCGGACCGTCCAGTGAGGTCAGAGGTCAGAAAAGTGCAGTTTTCAGACAACGGTGGACACTGGACCGGCGCCGGCGGACACTGCCGACACTTCTGACATACGCACGCGTGCGGGGACACCTCCCCTACAACCCACACTCTCGGATAAGCCCGAGAGATGTAAAAAAAAGTGTGGCGGACCGTCCAGTGAGGTCAGAGGTCAGAAAAGTGCAGTTTTCAGACAACGGTGGACACTGGACCGGCGCCGGCGGACACTGCCGACACTTCTGACATACGCACGCGTGCGGGGACACCTCCCCTACAACGCCACACTCTCGGATAAGCCCGAGAGGTGTAAAGAAAAGTGTGGCGGACCGTCCAGTGAGGTCAGAGGTCAGAAAAGTGCAGTTTTCAGACAACGGTGGACACTGGACCGGCGCCGGCGGACACTGCCGACACTTCTGACATACGCACGCGTGCGGGGACACCTCCCCTACAACGCCACACTCTCGGATAAGCCCGAGAGGTGTAAAGAAAAGTGTGGCGGACCGTCCAGTGAGGTCAGAGGTCAGAAAAGTGCAGTTTTCAGACAACGGTGGACACTGGACCGGCGCCGGCGGACACTGCCGACACTTCTGACATACGCACGCGTGCGGGGACACCTCCCCTACAACGCCAGACTCTCGGATAAGCCCGAGAGGTGTAAAAAAAAGTGTGGCGGACCGTCCAGTGAGGTCAGAGGTCAGAAAAGTGCAGTTTTCAGACAACGGTGGACACTGGACCGGCACCGGTGGACACTGCCGACACTTCTGACATACGCACGCGTGCGGGGACACCTCCCCTACAACGCCACACTCTCGGATAAGCCCGAGAGATGTAAAAAAAAGTGTGGCGGACCGTCCAGTGAGGTCAGAGGTCAGAAAAGTGCAGTTTTCAGACAACGGTGGACACTGGACCGGCGCCGGCGGACACTGCCGACACTTCTGACATACGCACGCGTGCGGGGACACCTCCCCTACAACCCACACTCTCGGATAAGCCCGAGAGATGTAAAAAAAAGTGTGGCGGACCGTCCAGTGAGGTCAGAGGTCAGAAAAGTGCAGTTTTCAGACAACGGTGGACACTGGACCGGCGCCGGCGGACACTGCCGACACTTCTGACATACGCACGCGTGCGGGGACACCTCCCCTACAACGCCACACTCTCGGATAAGCCCGAGAGGTGTAAAGAAAAGTGTGGCGGACCGTCCAGTGAGGTCAGAGGTCAGAAAAGTGCAGTTTTCAGACAACGGTGGACACTGGACCGGCGCCGGCGGACACTGCCGACACTTCTGACATACGCCCGCGTGCGGGGACACCTCCCCTACAACGCCACACTCTCGGATAAGCCCGAGAGATGTAAAAAAAAGTGTGGCGGACCGTCCAGTGAGGTCAGAGGTCAGAAAAGTGCAGTTTTCAGACAACGGTGGACACTGGACCGGCGCCGGCGGACACTGCCGACACTTTTGACATACGCACGCGTGCGGGGACACCTCCCCTACAACGCCACACTCTCGGATAAGCCCGAGAGGTGTAAAGAAAAGTGTGGCGGACCGTCCAGTGAGGTCAGAGGTCAGAAAAGTGCAGTTTTCAGACAACGGTGGACACTGGACCGGCGCCGGCGGACACTGCCGACACTTCTGACATACGCCCGCGTGCGGGGACACCTCCCCTACAACGCCACACTCTCGGATAAGCCCGAGAGATGTAAAAAAAAGTGTGGCGGACCGTCCAGTGAGGTCAGAGGTCAGAAAAGTGCAGTTTTCAGACAACGGTGGACACTGGACCGGCGCTGGCGGACACTGCCGACACTTTTGACATACGCACGCGTGCGGGGACACCTCCCCTACAACGCCACACTCTCGGATAAGCCCGAGAGGTGTAAAGAAAAGTGTGGCGGACCGTCCAGTGAGGTCAGAGGTCAGAAAAGTGCAGTTTTCAGACAACGGTGGACACTGGACCGGCGCCGGCGGACACTGCCGACACTTCTGACATACGCACGCGTGCGGGGACACCTCCCCTACAACGCCACACTCTCGGATAAGCCCGAGAGGTGTAAAGAAAAGTGTTGCGGACCGTTCAGTGAGGTCAGAGGTCAGAAAAGTGCAGTTTTCAGACAACGGTGGACACTGGACCGGCGCCGGCGGACACTGCCGACACTTCTGACATACGCACGCGTGCGGGGACACCTCCCCTACAACGCCACACTCTCGGATAAGCCCGAGAGGTGTAAAGAAAAGTGTGGCGGACCGTCCAGTGAGGTCAGAGGTCAGAAAAGTGCCGTTTTCAGAGAACTGTGGACACTGGACAGGCACCGGTGGACACTGCCGACACTTCTGACATACGCACGCGTGCGGGGACACCTCCCCTACAACGCCACACTCTCGGATAAGCCCGAGAGGTGTAAAGAAAAGTGTGGCGGACCGTCCAGTGAGGTCAAAGGTCAGATAAGTGCAGTTTTCAGACAACGGTGGACACTGGACCGGCGCCGGCAGACACTGCCGACACTTCTGACATACGCACGCGTGCGGGGACACCTCCCCTACAACGCCACACTCTCGGATAAGCCCGCGAGGTGTAAAGAAAAGTGTGGCGGACCGTCCAGTGAGGTCAGAGGTCAGATAAGTGCAGTTTTCAGACAACGGTGGACACTGGACCGGCGCCGGCGGACACTGCCGACACTTCTGACATACGCACGCGTGCGGGGACACCTCCCCTACAACGCCACACTCTCGGAAAAGCTCGCGAGGTGTAAAGAAAAGTGTGGCGGACCGTCCAGTGAGGTCAGAGGTCAGAAAAGTGCAGTTTTCAGACAACGGTGGACACTGGACCGGCGCTGGCGGACACTGCCGACACTTCTGACATACGCACGCGTGCGGGGACACCTCCCCTACAACGCCACACTCTCGGAAAAGCTCGCGAGGTGTAAAGAAAAGTGTGGCGGACCGTCCAGTGAGGTCAGAGGTCAGAAAAGTGCAGTTTTCAGACAACGGTGGACACTGGACCGGCGCTGGCGGACACTGCCGACACTTCTGACATACGCACGCGTGCGGGGACACCTCCCCTACAACGCCACACTCTCGGATAAGCCCGAGAGATGTAAAAAAAAGTGTGGCGGACCGTCCAGTGAGGTCAGAGGTCAGAAAAGTGCAGTTTTCAGACAACGGTGGACACTGGACCGGCGCCGGCGGACACTGCCGACACTTCTGACATACGCACGCGTGCGGGGACACCTCCCCTACAACGCCACACTCTCGGATAAGCCCGAGAGGTGTAAAGAAAAGTGTTGCGGACCGTTCAGTGAGGTCAGAGGTCAGAAAAGTGCAGTTTTCAGACAACGGTGGACACTGGACCGGCGCCGGCGGACACTGCCGACACTTCTGACATACGCACACGTGCGGGGACACCTCCCCTACAACGCCAGACTCTCGGATAAGCCCGAGAGGTGTAAATAAAAGTGTGGCGGACCGTCCAGTGAGGTCAGAGGTCAGAAAAGTGCAGTTTTCAGACAACGGTGGACACTGGACCGGCGCCGGCGGACACTGCCGACACTTCTGACATACGCACGCGTGCGGGGACACCTCCCCTACAACGCCACACTCTCGGATAAGCCCGAGAGGTGTAAAGAAAAGTGTGGCGGACCGTCCAGTGAGGTCAGAGGTCAGAAAAGTGCAGTTTTCAGACAACGGTGGACACTGGACCGGCGCCGGCGGACACTGCCGACACTTCTGACATACGCACGCGTGCGGGGACACCTCCCCTACAACGCCACACTCTCGGATAAGCCCGAGAGATGTAAAAAAAAGTGTGGCGGACCGTCCAGTGAGGTCAGAGGTCAGAAAAGTGCAGTTTTCAGACAACGGTGGACACTGGACCGGCGCCGGCGGACACTGCCGACACTTTTGACATACGCACGCGTGCGGGGACACCTCCCCTACAACGCCACACTCTCGGATAAGCCCGAGAGGTGTAAAGAAAAGTGTGGCGGACCGTCCAGTGAGGTCAGAGGTCAGAAAAGTGCAGTTTTCAGACAACGGTGGACACTGGACCGGCGCCGGCGGACACTGCCGACACTTCTGACATACGCACGCGTGCGGGGACACCTCCCCTACAACGCCACACTCTCGGATAAGCCCGAGAGGTGTAAAGAAAAGTGTGGCGGACCGTCCAGTGAGGTCAGAGGTCAGAAAAGTGCCGTTTTCAGAGAACAGTGGACACTGGACAGGCACCGGTGGACACTGCCGACACTTCTGACATACGCACGCGTGCGGGGACACCTCCCCTACAACGCCACACTCTCGGATAAGCCCGAGAGGTGTAAAGAAAAGTGTGGCGGACCGTCCAGTGAGGTCAGAGGTCAGAAAAGTGCAGTTTTCAGACAACGGTGGACACTGGACCGGCGCCGGCGGACACTGCCGACACTTCTGACATACGCACGCGTGCGGGGACACCTCCCCTACAACGCCACACTCTCGGATAAGCCCGAGAGATGTAAAAAAAAGTGTGGCGGACCGTCCAGTGAGGTCAGAGGTCAGAAAAGTGCAGTTTTCAGACAACGGTGGACACTGGACCGGCGCCGGCGGACACTGCCGACACTTTTGACATACGCACGCGTGCGGGGACACCTCCCCTACAACGCCACACTCTCGGATAAGCCCGAGAGGTGTAAAGAAAAGTGTGGCGGACCGTCCAGTGAGGTCAGAGGTCAGAAAAGTGCAGTTTTCAGACAACGGTGGACACTGGACCGGCGCCGGCGGACACTGCCGACACTTCTGACATACGCACGCGTGCGGGGACACCTCCCCTACAACGCCACACTCTCGGATAAGCCCGAGAGGTGTAAAGAAAAGTGTGGCGGACCGTCCAGTGAGGTCAGAGGTCAGAAAAGTGCAGTTTTCAGACAACGGTGGACACTGGACCGGCGCCGGCGGACACTGCCGACACTTCTGACATACGCACGCGTGCGGTGACACCTCCCCTACAACGCCACACTCTCGGATAAGCCCGAGAGATGTAAAAAAAAGTGTGGCGGACCGTCCAGTGAGGTCAGAGGTCAGAAAAGTGCAGTTTTCAGACAACGGTGGACACTGGACCGGCGCCGGCGGACACTGCCGACACTTTTGACATACGCACGCGTGCGGGGACACCTCCCCTACAACGCCACACTCTCGGATAAGCCCGAGAGGTGTAAAGAAAAGTGTGGCGGACCGTCCAGTGAGGTCAGAGGTCAGAAAAGTGCAGTTTTCAGACAACGGTGGACACTGGACCGGCGCCGGCGGACACTGCCGACACTTCTGACATACGCACGCGTGCGGGGACACCTCCCCTACAACGCCACACTCTCGGATAAGCCCGAGAGGTGTAAAGAAAAGTGTTGCGGACCGTTCAGTGAGGTCAGAGGTCAGAAAAGTGCAGTTTTCAGACAACGGTGGACACTGGACCGGCGCCGGCGGACACTGCCGACACTTCTGACATACGCACGCGTGCGGGGACAACTCCCCTACAACGCCACACTCTCGGATAAGCCCGAGAGGTGTAAAGAAAAGTGTGGCGGACCGTCCAGTGAGGTCAGAGGTCAGAAAAGTGCCGTTTTCAGAGAACAGTGGACACTGGACAGGCACCGGTGGACACTGCCGACACTTCTGACATACGCACGCGTGCGGGGACACCTCCCCTACAACGCCACACTCTCGGATATGCCCGAGAGGTGTAAAGAAAAGTGTGGCGGACCGTCCAGTGAGGTCAGAGGTCAGATAAGTGCAGTTTTCAGACAACGGTGGACATTGGACCGGCGCCGGCGGACACTGCCGACACTTCTGACATACGCACGCGTGCGGGGACACCTCCCCTACAACCCACACTCTCGGATAAGCCCGAGAGATGTAAAAAAAAGTGTGGCGGACCGTCCAGTGAGGTCAGAGGTCAGAAAAGTGCAGTTTTCAGACAACGGTGGACACTGGACCGGCGCCGGCGGACACTGCCGACACTTCTGACATACGCACGCGTGCGGGGACACCTCCCCTACAACGCCAGACTCTCGGATAAGCCCGAGAGGTGTAAAGAAAAGTGTGGCGGACCGTCCAGTGAGGTCAGAGGTCAGAAAAGTGCAGTTTTCAGACAACGGTGGACACTGGACCGGCGCCGGCGGACACTGCCGACACTTCTGACATACGCACGCGTGCGGGGACACCTCCCCTACAACGCCAGACTCTCGGATAAGCCCGAGAGGTGTAAAGAAAAGTGTGGCGGACCGTCCAGTGAGGTCAGAGGTCAGAAAAGTGCAGTTTTCAGACAACGGTGGACACTGGACCGGCGCCGGCGGACACTGCCGACACTTCTGACATACGCACGCGTGCGGGGACACCTCCCCTACAACGCCACACTCTCGGATAAGCCCGAGAGGTGTAAAAAAAAGTGTGGCGGACCGTCCAGTGAGGTCAGAGGTCAGAAAAGTGCCGTTTTCAGACAACAGTGGACACTGGACAGGCACCGGTGGACACTGCCGACACTTCTGACATACGCACGCGTGCGGGGACACCTCCCCTACAACGCCAGACTCTCGGATAAGCCCGAGAGGTGTAAAGAAAAGTGTGGCGGACCGTCCAGTGAGGTCAGAGGTCAGAAAAGTGCAGTTTTCAGACAACGGTGGACACTGGACCGGCGCCGGCGGACACTGCCGACACTTCTGACATACGCACGCGTGCAGGGACACCTCCCCTACAACGCCACACTCTCGGATAAGCCCGAGAGATGTAAAAAAAAGTGTGGCGGACCGTCCAGTGAGGTCAGAGGTCAGAAAAGTGCAGTTTTCAGACAACGGTGGACACTGGACCGGCGCCGGCGGACACTGCCGACACTTCTGACATACGCACGCGTGCGGGGACACCTCCCCTACAACCCACACTCTCGGATAAGCCCGAGAGATGTAAAAAAAAGTGTGGCGGACCGTCCAGTGAGGTCAGAGGTCAGAAAAGTGCAGTTTTCAGACAACGGTGGACACTGGACCGGCGCCGGCGGACACTGCCGACACTTCTGACATACGCACGCGTGCGGGGACACCTCCCCTACAACCCACACTCTCGGATAAGCCCGAGAGATGTAAAAAAAAGTGTGGCGGACCGTCCAGTGAGGTCAGAGGTCAGAAAAGTGCAGTTTTCAGACAACGGTGGACACTGGACCGGCGCCGGCGGACACTGCCGACACTTCTGACATACGCACGCGTGCGGGGACACCTCCCCTACAACGCCACACTCTCGGATAAGCCCGAGAGGTGTAAAGAAAAGTGTGGCGGACCGTCCAGTGAGGTCAGAGGTCAGAAAAGTGCAGTTTTCAGACAACGGTGGACACTGGACCGGCGCCGGCGGACACTGCCGACACTTCTGACATACGCACGCGTGCGGGGACACCTACCCTACAACGCCAGACTCTCGGATAAGCCCGAGAGGTGTAAAAAAAAGTGTGGCGGACCGTCCAGTGAGGTCAGAGGTCAGAAAAGTGCAGTTTTCAGACAACGGTGGACACTGGACCGGCACCGGTGGACACTGCCGACACTTCTGACATACGCACGCGTGCGGGGACACCTCCCCTACAACGCCACACTCTCGGATAAGCCCGAGAGATGTAAAAAAAAGTGTGGCGGACCGTCCAGTGAGGTCAGAGGTCAGAAAAGTGCAGTTTTCAGACAACGGTGGACACTGGACCGGCGCCGGCGGACACTGCCGACACTTCTGACATACGCACGCGTGCGGGGACACCTCCCCTACAACCCACACTCTCGGATAAGCCCGAGAGATGTAAAAAAAAGTGTGGCGGACCGTCCAGTGAGGTCAGAGGTCAGAAAAGTGCAGTTTTCAGACAACGGTGGACACTGGACCGGCGCCGGCGGACACTGCCGACACTTCTGACATACGCACGCGTGCGGGGACACCTCCCCTACAACGCCACACTCTCGGATAAGCCCGAGAGGTGTAAAGAAAAGTGTGGCGGACCGTCCAGTGAGGTCAGAGGTCAGAAAAGTGCAGTTTTCAGACAACGGTGGACACTGGACCGGCGCCGGCGGACACTGCCGACACTTCTGACATACGCACGAGTGCGGGGACACCTCCCCTACAACGCCACACTCTCGGATAAGCCCGAGAGATGTAAAAAAAAGTGTGGCGGACCGTCCAGTGAGGTCAGAGGTCAGAAAAGTGCAGTTTTCAGACAACGGTGGACACTGGACCGGCGCCGGCGGACACTGCCGACACTTTTGACATACGCACGCGTGCGGGGACACCTCCCCTACAACGCCACACTCTCGGATAAGCCCGAGAGGTGTAAAGAAAAGTGTGGCGGACCGTCCAGTGAGGTCAGAGGTCAGAAAAGTGCAGTTTTCAGACAACGGTGGACACTGGACCGGCGCCGGCGGACACTGCCGACACTTCTGACATACGCACGCGTGCGGGGACACCTCCCCTACAACGCCACACTCTCGGATAAGCCCGAGAGGTGTAAAGAAAAGTGTGGCGGACCGTTCAGTGAGGTCAGAGGTCAGAAAAGTGCCGTTTTCAGACAACAGTGGACACTGGACAGGCACCGGTGGACACTGCCGACACTTCTGACATACGCACGCGTGCGGGGACACCTCCCCTACAACGCCACACTCTCGGATAAGCCCGAGAGGTGTAAAGAAAAGTGTGGTGGACCGTCCAGTGAGGTCAGAGGTCAGAAAAGTGCAGTTTTCAGACAACGGTGGACACTGGACCGGCACCGGCGGACACTGCCGACACTTCTGACACACGCACGCGTGCGGGGACACCTCCCCTACAACGCCAGACTCTCGGATAAGCCCGAGAGGTGTTATGAAAAGTGTGGCGGACCGTCCAGTGAGGTCAGAGGTCAGAAAAGTGCAGTTTTCAGACAACGGTGGACACTGGACCGGCGCCGGCGGACACTGCCGACACTTCTGACATACGCACGCGTGCGGGGACACCTCCCCTACAACGCCAGACTCTCGGATAAGCCCGAGAGGTGTAAAGAAAAGTGTGGCGGACCGTCCAGTGACGTCAGAGGTCAGAAAAGTGCAGTTTTCAGACAACGGTGGACACTGGACCGGCGCCGGCGGACACTGCCGACACTTCTGACATACGCACGCGTGCGGGGACACCTCCCCTACAACGCCACACTCTCGGATAAGCCCGAGAGGTGTAAAGAAAAGTGTGGCGGACCGTCCAGTGAGGTCAGAGGTCAGAAAAGTGCAGTTTTCAGACAACGGTGGACACTGGACCGGCGCCGGCGGACACTGCCGACACTTCTGACATACGCACGCGTGCGGGGACACCTCCCCTACAATGCCAGACTCTCGGATTAGCCCGAGAGGTGTAAAGAAAAGTGTGGCGGACCGTCCAGTGAGGTCAGAGGTCAGAAAAGTGCAGTTTTCAGACAACGGTGGACACTGGACCGGCGCCGGCGGACACTGCCGACACTTCTGACATACGCACGCGTGCGGGGACACCTCCCCTACAACGCCACACTCTCGGATAAGCCCGAGAGGTGTAAAAAAAAGTGTGGCGGACCGTCCAGTGAGGTCAGAGGTCAGAAAAGTGCCGTTTTCAGACAACGGTGGACACTGGACCGGCGCGGGCGGACACTGCCGACACTTCTGACATACGCACGCGTGCGGGGACACCTCCCCTACAACGCCAGACTCTCGGATAAGCCCGAGAGGTGTAAAGAAAAGTGTGGCGGACCGTCCAGTGAGGTCAGAGGTCAGAAAAGTGCAGTTTTCAGACAACGGTGGACACTGGACCGGCGCCGGCGGACACTGCCGACACTTCTGACATACGCACGCGTGCGGGGACACCTCCCCTACAACCCACACTCTCGGATAAGCCCGAGAGATGTAAAAAAAAGTGTGGCGGACCGTCCAGTGAGGTCAGAGGTCAGAAAAGTGCAGTTTTCAGACAACGGTGGACACTGGACCGGCGCCGGCGGACACTGCCGACACTTCTGACATACGCACGCGTGCGGGGACACCTCCCCTACAACGCCAGACTCTCGGATAAGCCCGAGAGGTGTAAAGAAAAGTGTGGCGGACCGTCCAGTGAGGTCAGAGGTCAGAAAAGTGCAGTTTTCAGACAACGGTGGACACTGGACCGGCGCCGGCGGACACTGCCGACACTTCTGACATACGCACGCGTGCGGGGACACCTCCCCTACAACGCCACACTCTCGGATAAGCCCGAGAGGTGTAAAGAAAAGTGTGGTGGACCGTCCAGTGAGGTCAGAGGTCAGAAAAGTGCAGTTTTCAGACAACGGTGGACACTGGACCGGCACCGGCGGACACTGCCGACACTTCTGACACACGCACGCGTGCGGGGACACCTCCCCTACAACGCCAGACTCTCGGATAAGCCCGAGAGGTGTTATGAAAAGTGTGGCGGACCGTCCAGTGAGGTCAGAGGTCAGAAAAGTGCAGTTTTCAGACAACGGTGGACACTGGACCGGCGCCGGCGGACACTGCCGACACTTCTGACATACGCACGCGTGCGGGGACACCTCCCCTACAACGCCAGACTCTTGGATAAGCCCGAGAGGTGTAAAGAAAAGTGTGGCGGACCGTCCAGTGAGGTCAGAGGTCAGAAAAGTGCAGTTTTCAGACAACGGTGGACACTGGACCGGCGCCGGCGGACACTGCAGACACTTCTGACATACGCACGCGTGCAGGGACACCTCCCCTACAACGCCACACTCTCGGATAAGCCCGAGAGATGTAAAAAAAAGTGTGGCGGACCGTCCAGTGAGGTCAGAGGTCAGAAAAGTGCAGTTTTCAGACAACGGTGGACACTGGACCGGCGCCGGCGGACACTGCCGACACTTCTGACATACGCACGCGTGCGGGGACACCTCCCCTACAACGCCACACTCTCGGATAAGCCCGAGAGATGTAAAAAAAAGTGTGGCGGACCGTCCAGTGAGGTCAGAGGTCAGAAAAGTGCAGTTTTCAGACAACGGTGGACACTGGACCGGCGCCGGCGGACACTGCCGACACTTCTGACATACGCACGCGTGCGGGGACACCTCCCCTACAACGCCACACTCTCGGATAAGTCCGAGAGGTGTAAAGAAAAGTGTGGCGGACCGTCCAGTGAGGTCAGAGGTCAGAAAAGTGCAGTTTTCAGACAACGGTGGACACTGGACCGGCGCCGGCGGACACTGCCGACACTTCTGACATACGCACGCGTGCGGGGACACCTCCCCTACAACGCCAGACTCTCGGATAAGCCCGAGAGGTGTAAAGAAAAGTGTGGCGGACCGTCCAGTGAGGTCAGAGGTCAGAAAAGTGCAGTTTTCAGACAACGGTGGACACTGGACCGGCGCCGGCGGACACTGCCGACACTTCTGACATACGCACGCGTGCGGGGACACCTCCCCTACAACGCCAAACTCTCGGATAAGCCCGAGAGATGTAAAAAAAAGTGTGGCGGACCGTCCAGTGAGGTCAGAGGTCAGAAAAGTGCAGTTTTCATACAACGGTGGACACTGGACCGGCGCCGGCGGACACTGCCGACACTTCTGACATACGCACGCGTGCGGGGACACCTCCCCTACAACGCCAGACTCTCGGATAAGCCCGAGAGGTGTAAAGAAAAGTTTGGCGGACCGTCCAGTGAGGTCAGAGGTCAGAAAAGTGCAGTTTTCAGACAACGGTGGACACTGGACAGGCACCGGTGGACACTGCCGACACTTCTGACATACGCACGCGTGCGGGGACACCTCCCCTACAACGCCACACTCTCGGATAAGCCCGAGAGGTGTAAAAAAAAGTGTGGCGGACCGTCCAGTGAGGTCAGAGGTCAGAAAAGTGCAGTTTTCAGACAACAGTGGACACTGGACAGGCACCGGTGGACACTGCCGACACTTCTGACATACGCACGCGTGCGGGGACACCTCCCCTACAACGCCACACTCTCGGATAAGCCCGAGAGGTGTAAAGAAAAGTGTGGCGGACCGTCCAGTGAGGTCAGAGGTCAGAAAAGTGCAGTTTTCAGACAACGGTGGACACTGGACCGGCGCCGGCGGACACTGCCGACACTTCTGACATACGCACGCGTGCGGGGACACCTCCCCTACAACGCCAGACTCTCGGATAAGCCCGAGAGGTGTAAAGAAAAGTGTGGCGGACCGTCCAGTGAGGTCAGAGGTCAGAAAAGTGCAGTTTTCAGACAACGGTGGACACTGGACCGGCGCCGGCGGACACTGCCGACACTTCTGACATACGCACGCGTGCGGGGACACCTCCCCTACAACGCCACACTCTCGGATAAGCCCGAGAGGTGTAAAGAAAAGTGTGGCGGACCGTCCAGTGAGGTCAGAGGTCAGAAAAGTGCAGTTTTCAGACAATGGTGTACACTGGACCGGCGCCGGCGGACACTGCCGACACTTCTGACATACGCACGCGTGCGGGGACACCTCCCCTACAACGCCAGACTCTCGGATAAGCCCGAGAGGTGTAAAGAAAAGTGTGGCGGACCGTCCAGTGAGGTCAGAGGTCAGAAAAGTGCAGTTTTCAGACAACGGTGGACACTGGACCGGCGCCGGCGGACACTGCCGACACTTCTGACATACGCACGCGTGCGGGGACACCTCCCCTACAACGCCACACTCTCGGATAAGCCCGAGAGATGTAAAAAAAAGTGTGGCGGACCGTCCAGTGAGGTCAGAGGTCAGAAAAGTGCAGTTTTCAGACAACGGTGGACACTGGACCGGCGCCGGCGGACACTGCCGACACTTCTGACATACGCACGCGTGCGGGGACACCTCCCCTACAACGCCACACTCTCGGATAAGCCCGAGAGGTGTAAAAAAAAGTGTGGCGGACCGTCCAGTGAGGTAAGAGGTCAGAAAAGTGCCGTTTTCAGACAACAGTGGACACTGGACAGGCACCGGTGGACACTGCCGACACTTCTGACATACGCACGCGTGCAGGGACACCTCCCCTACAACGCCACACTCTCGGATAAGCCCGAGAGGTGTAAAGAAAAGTGTGGCGGACCGTCCAGTGAGGTCAGAGGTCAGAAAAGTGCAGTTTTCAGACAACGGTGGACACTGGACCGGCGCCGGCGGACACTGCCGACACTTCTGACATACGCACGCGTGCGGGGACACCTCCCCTACAACGCCAGACTCTCGGATAAGCCCGAGAGGTGTAAAGAAAAGTGTGGCGGACCGTCCAGTGAGGTCAGAGGTCAGAAAAGTGCAGTTTTCAGACAACGGAGGTGTCCCCGCACGAGGTGTCCCCGCGTGCGGGGACACCTCCCCTACAACGCCAGACTCTCGGATAAGCCCGAGAGGTGTAAAGAAAAGTGTGGCGGACCGTCCAGTGAGGTCAGAGGTCAGAAAAGTGCAGTTTTCAGACAACGGTGGACACTGGACCGGCGCCGGCGGACACTGCCGACACTTCTGACATACGCACGCGTGCGGGGACATCTCCCCTACAACGCCACACTCTCGGATAAGCCCGAGAGATGTAAAAAAAAGTGTGGCGGACCGTCCAGTGAGGTCAGAGGTCAGAAAAGTGCAGTTTTCAGACAACGGTGGACACTGGACCGGCGCCGGCGGACACTGCCGACACTTTTGACATACGCACGCGTGCGGGGACACCTCCCCTACAACGCCACACTCTCGGATAAGCCCGAGAGGTGTAAAGAAAAGTGTGGCGGACCGTCCAGTGAGGTCAGAGGTCAGAAAAGTGCAGTTTTCAGACAACGGTGGACACTGGACCGGCGCCGGCGGACACTGCCGACACTTCTGACATACGCACGCGTGCGGGGACACCTCCCCTACAACGCCAGACTCTCGGATAAGCCCGAGAGGTGTAAAGAAAAGTGTGGCGGACCGTCCAGTGAGGTCAGAGGTCAGAAAAGTGCAGTTTTCAGACAACGGTGGACACTGGACCGGCGCTGGCGGACACTGCCGACACTTCTGACATACGCACGCGTGCGGGGACACCTCCCCTACAACGCCACACTCTCGGATAAGCCCGAGAGATGTAAAAAAAAGTGTGGCGGACCGTCCAGTGAGGTCAGAGGTCAGAAAAGTGCAGTTTTCAGACAACGGTGGACACTGGACCGGCGCCGGCGGACACTGCCGACACTTCTGACATACGCACGCGTGCGGGGACACCTCCCCTACAACGCCACACTCTCGGATAAGCCCGAGAGATGTAAAAAAAAGTGTGGCGGACCGTCCAGTGAGGTCAGAGGTCAGAAAAGTGCAGTTTTCAGACAACGGTGGACACTGGACCGGCGCCGGCGGACACTGCCGACACTTCTGACATACGCACGCGTGCGGGGACATCTCCCCTACAACGCCACACTCTCGGATAAGCCCGAGAGATGTAAAAAAAAGTGTGGCGGACCGTCCAGTGAGGTCAGAGGTCAGAAAAGTGCAGTTTTCAGACAACGGTGGACACTGGACCGGCGCCGGCGGACACTGCCGACACTTTTGACATACGCACGCGTGCGGGGACACCTCCCCTACAACGCCACACTCTCGGATAAGCCCGAGAGATGTAAAAAAAAGTGTGGTGGACCGTCCAGTGAGGTCAGAGGTCAGAAAAGTGCAGTTTTCAGACAACGGTGGACACTGGACCGGCGCCGGCGGACACTGCCGACACTTTTGACATACGCACGCGTGCGGGGACACCTCCCCTACAACGCCACACTCTCGGATAAGCCCGAGAGGTGTAAAGAAAAGTGTGGCGGACCGTCCAGTGAGGTCAGAGGTCAGAAAAGTGCAGTTTTCAGACAACGGTGGACACTGGACCGGCGCCGGCGGACACTGCCGACACTTCTGACATACGCACGCGTGCGGGGACACCTCCCCTACAACGCCAGACTCTCGGATAAGCCCGAGAGGTGTAAAGAAAAGTGTGGCGGACCGTCCAGTGAGGTCAGAGGTCAGAAAAGTGCAGTTTTCAGACAACGGTGGACACTGGACCGGCGCTGGCGGACACTGCCGACACTTCTGACATACGCACGTGTGCGGGGACACCTCCCCTACAACGCCACACTCTCGGATAAGCCCGAGAGGTGTAAAGAAAAGTGTGGCGGACCGTCCAGTGAGGTCAGAGGTCAGAAAAGTGCAGTTTTCAGACAACGGTGGACACTGGACCGGCGCCGGCGGACACTGCCGACACTTCTGACATACGCACGTGTGCGGGGACACCTCCCCTACAACGCCACACTCTCGGATAAGCCCGAGAGGTGTAAAGAAAAGTGTGGCGGACCGTCCAGTGAGGTCAGAGGTCAGAAAAGTGCAGTTTTCAGACAACGGTGGACACTGGACCGGCGCTGGCGGACACTGCCGACACTTTTGACATACGCACGCGTGCGGGGACACCTCCCCTACAACGCCACACTCTCGGATAAGCCCGAGAGGTGTAAAGAAAAGTGTGGCGGACCGTCCAGTGAGGTCAGAGGTCAGAAAAGTGCAGTTTTCAGACAACGGTGGACACTGGACCGGCGCCGGCGGACACTGCCGACACTTCTGACATACGCACGCGTGCGGGGACACCTCCCCTACAACGCCACACTCTCGAATAAGCCCGAGAGATGTAAAAAAAAGTGTGGCGGACCGTCCAGTGAGGTCAGAGGTCAGAAAAGTGCAGTTTTCAGACAACGGTGGACACTGGACCGGCGCCGACGGACACTGCCGACACTTCTGACATACGCACGCGTGCGGGGACACCTCCCCTACAACGCCACACTCTCGGATAAGCCCGAGAGGTGTAAAAAAAAGTGTGGCGGACCGTCCAGTGAGGTCAGAGGTCAGAAAAGTGCAGTTTTCAGACAACAGTGGACACTGGACAGGCACCGGTGGACACTGCCGACACTTCTGACATACGCACGCGTGCGGGGACACCTCCCCTACAACGCCACACTCTCGGATAAGCCCGAGAGGTGTAAAGAAAAGTGTGGTGGACCGTCCAGTGAGGTCAGAGGTCAGAAAAGTGCAGTTTTCAGACAACGGTGGACACTGGACCGGCACCGGCGGACACTGCCGACACTTCTGACACACGCACGCGTGCGGGGACACCTCCCCTACAACGCCAGACTCTCGGATAAGCCCGAGAGGTGTTATGAAAAGTGTGGCGGACCGTCCAGTGAGGTCAGAGGTCAGAAAAGTGCAGTTTTCAGACAACGGTGGACACTGGACCGGCGCCGGCGGACACTGCCGACACTTCTGACATACGCACGCGTGCGGGGACACCTCCCCTACAACGCCAGACTCTCGGATAAGCCCGAGAGGTGTAAAGAAAAGTGTGGCGGACCGTCCAGTGAGGTCAGAGGTCAGAAAAGTGCAGTTTTCAGACAACGGTGGACACTGGACCGGCACCGGCGGACACTGCCGACACTTCTGACACACGCACGCGTGCGGGGACACCTCCCCTACAACGCCAGACTCTCGGATAAGCCCGAGAGGTGTTATGAAAAGTGTGGCGAACCGTCCAGTGAGGTCAGAGGTCAGAAAAGTGCAGTTTTCAGACAACGGTGGACACTGGACCGGCGCCGGCGGACACTGCCGACACTTCTGACATACGCACGCGTGCGGGGACACCTCCCCTACAACGCCAGACTCTCGGATAAGCCCGAGAGGTGTAAAGAAAAGTGTGGCGGACCGTCCAGTGACGTCAGAGGTCAGAAAAGTGCAGTTTTCAGACAACGGTGGACACTGGACCGGCGCCGGCGGACACTGCCGACACTTCTGACATACGCACGCGTGCGGGGACACCTCCCCTACAACGCCAGACTCTCGGATAAGCCCGAGAGGTGTAAAGAAAAGTGTGGCGGACCGTCCAGTGAGGTCAGAGGTCAGAAAAGTGCAGTTTTCAGACAACGGTGGACACTGGACCGGCGCCGGCGGACACTGCCGACACTTCTGACATACGCACGCGTGCGGGGACACCTCCCCTACAACGCCAGACTCTCGGATTAGCCCGAGAGGTGTAAAGAAAAGTGTGGCGGACCGTCCAGTGAGGTCAGAGGTCAGAAAAGTGCAGTTTTCAGACAACGGTGGACACTGGACCGGCGCCGGCGGACACTGCCGACACTTCTGACATACGCACGCGTGCGGGGACACCTCCCCTACAACGCCAAACTCTCGGATAAGCCCGAGAGGTGTAAAAAAAAGTGTGGCGGACCGTCCAGTGAGGTCAGAGGTCAGAAAAGTGCCGTTTTCAGACAACGGTGGACACTGGACCGGCGCCGGCGGACACTGCCGACACTTCTGACATACGCACGCGTGCGGGGACACCTCCCCTACAACGCCAGACTCTCGGATAAGCCCGAGAGGTGTAAAGAAAAGTGTGGCGGACCGTCCAGTGAGGTCAGAGGTCAGAAAAGTGCAGTTTTCAGACAACGGTGGACACTGGACCGGTGCCGGCGGACACTGCCGACACTTCTGACATACGCACGCGTGCGGGGACACCTACCCTACAACGCCACACTCTCGGATAAGCCCGAGAGGTGTAAAGAAAAGTGTGGCGGACCGTCCAGTGAGGTCAGAGGTCAGTAAAGTGCCGTTTTCAGACAACAGTGGACACTGGACAGGCACCGGTGGACACTGCCGACACTTCTGACATACGCACGCGTGCGGGGACACCTCCCCTACAACGCCACACTCTCGGATAAGCCCGAGAGGTGTAAAGAAAAGTGTGGCGGACCGTCCAGTGAGGTCAGAGGTCAGAAAAGTGCAGTTTTCAGACAACGGTGTACACTGGACCGGCGCCGGCGGACACTGCCGACACTTCTGACATACACACGCGTGCGGGGACACCTCCCCTACAACGCCAGACTCTCGGATAAGCCCGAGAGGTGTAAAGAAAAGTGTGGCGGACCGTCCAGTGAGGTCAGAGGTCAGAAAAGTGCAGTTTTCAGACAACGGTGGACACTGGACCGGCGCCGGCGGACACTGCCGACACTTCTGACATACGCACGCGTGCGGGGACACCTCCCCTACAACGCCACACTCTCGGATAAGCCCGAGAGATGTAAAAAAAAGTGTGGCGGACCGTCCAGTGAGGTCAGAGGTCAGAAAAGTGCAGTTTTCAGACAACGGTGGACACTGGACCGGCGCCGGCGGACACTGCCGACACTTCTGACATACGCACGCGTGCGGGGACACCTCCCCTACAACGCCACACTCTCGGATAAGCCCGAGAGGTGTAAAAAAAAGTGTGGCGGACCGTCCAGTGAGGTAAGAGGTCAGAAAAGTGCCGTTTTCAGACAACAGTGGACACTGGACAGGCACCGGTGGACACTGCCGACACTTCTGACATACGCACGCGTGCAGGGACACCTCCCCTACAACGCCACACTCTCGGATAAGCCCGAGAGGTGTAAAGAAAAGTGTGGCGGACCGTCCAGTGAGGTCAGAGGTCAGAAAAGTGCAGTTTTCAGACAACGGTGGACACTGGACCGGCGCCGGCGGACACTGCCGACACTTCTGACATACGCACGCGTGCGGGGACACCTCCCCTACAACGCCAGACTCTCGGATAAGCCCGAGAGGTGTAAAGAAAAGTGTGGCGGACCGTCCAGTGAGGTCAGAGGTCAGAAAAGTGCATTTTTCAGACAACGGAGGTGTCCCCGCACGAGGTGTCCCCGCGTGCGGGGACACCTCCCCTACAACGCCAGACTCTCGGATAAGCCCGAGAGGTGTAAAGAAAAGTGTGGCGGACCGTCCAGTGAGGTCAGAGGTCAGAAAAGTGCAGTTTTCAGACAACGGTGGACACTGGACCGGCGCCGGCGGACACTGCCGACACTTCTGACATACGCACGCGTGCGGGGACATCTCCCCTACAACGCCACACTCTCGGATAAGCCCGAGAGATGTAAAAAAAAGTGTGGCGGACCGTCCAGTGAGGTCAGAGGTCAGAAAAGTGCAGTTTTCAGACAACGGTGGACACTGGACCGGCGCCGGCGGACACTGCCGACACTTTTGACATACGCACGCGTGCGGGGACACCTCCCCTACAACGCCACACTCTCGGATAAGCCCGAGAGGTGTAAAGAAAAGTGTGGCGGACCGTCCAGTGAGGTCAGAGGTCAGAAAAGTGCAGTTTTCAGACAACGGTGGACACTGGACCGGCGCCGGCGGACACTGCCGACACTTCTGACATACGCACGCGTGCGGGGACACCTCCCCTACAACGCCAGACTCTCGGATAAGCCCGAGAGGTGTAAAGAAAAGTGTGGCGGACCGTCCAGTGAGGTCAGAGGTCAGAAAAGTGCAGTTTTCAGACAACGGTGGACACTGGACCGGCGCTGGCGGACACTGCCGACACTTCTGACATACGCACGCGTGCGGGGACACCTCCCCTACAACGCCACACTCTCGGATAAGCCCGAGAGATGTAAAAAAAAGTGTGGCGGACCGTCCAGTGAGGTCAGAGGTCAGAAAAGTGCAGTTTTCAGACAACGGTGGACACTGGACCGGCGCCGGCGGACACTGCCGACACTTCTGACATACGCACGCGTGCGGGGACACCTCCCCTACAACGCCACACTCTCGGATAAGCCCGAGAGATGTAAAAAAAAGTGTGGCGGACCGTCCAGTGAGGTCAGAGGTCAGAAAAGTGCAGTTTTCAGACAACGGTGGACACTGGACCGGCGCCGGCGGACACTGCCGACACTTCTGACATACGCACGCGTGCGGGGACATCTCCCCTACAACGCCACACTCTCGGATAAGCCCGAGAGATGTAAAAAAAAGTGTGGCGGACCGTCCAGTGAGGTCAGAGGTCAGAAAAGTGCAGTTTTCAGACAACGGTGGACACTGGACCGGCGCCGGCGGACACTGCCGACACTTTTGACATACGCACGCGTGCGGGGACACCTCCCCTACAACGCCACACTCTCGGATAAGCCCGAGAGATGTAAAAAAAAGTGTGGCGGACCGTCCAGTGAGGTCAGAGGTCAGAAAAGTGCAGTTTTCAGACAACGGTGGACACTGGACCGGCGCCGGCGGACACTGCCGACACTTTTGACATACGCACGCGTGCGGGGACACCTCCCCTACAACGCCACACTCTCGGATAAGCCCGAGAGGTGTAAAGAAAAGTGTGGCGGACCGTCCAGTGAGGTCAGAGGTCAGAAAAGTGCAGTTTTCAGACAACGGTGGACACTGGACCGGCGCCGGCGGACACTGCCGACACTTCTGACATACGCACGCGTGCGGGGACACCTCCCCTACAACGCCAGACTCTCGGATAAGCCCGAGAGGTGTAAAGAAAAGTGTGGCGGACCGTCCAGTGAGGTCAGAGGTCAGAAAAGTGCAGTTTTCAGACAACGGTGGACACTGGACCGGCGCTGGCGGACACTGCCGACACTTCTGACATACGCACGTGTGCGGGGACACCTCCCCTACAACGCCACACTCTCGGATAAGCCCGAGAGGTGTAAAGAAAAGTGTGGCGGACCGTCCAGTGAGGTCAGAGGTCAGAAAAGTGCAGTTTTCAGACAACGGTGGACACTGGACCGGCGCCGGCGGACACTGCCGACACTTCTGACATACGCACGTGTGCGGGGACACCTCCCCTACAACGCCACACTCTCGGATAAGCCCGAGAGGTGTAAAGAAAAGTGTGGCGGACCGTCCAGTGAGGTCAGAGGTCAGAAAAGTGCAGTTTTCAGACAACGGTGGACACTGGACCGGCGCTGGCGGACACTGCCGACACTTTTGACATACGCACGCGTGCGGGGACACCTCCCCTACAACGCCACACTCTCGGATAAGCCCGAGAGGTGTAAAGAAAAGTGTGGCGGACCGTCCAGTGAGGTCAGAGGTCAGAAAAGTGCAGTTTTCAGACAACGGTGGACACTGGACCGGCGCCGGCGGACACTGCCGACACTTCTGACATACGCACGCGTGCGGGGACACCTCCCCTACAACGCCACACTCTCGAATAAGCCCGAGAGATGTAAAAAAAAGTGTGGCGGACCGTCCAGTGAGGTCAGAGGTCAGAAAAGTGCAGTTTTCAGACAACGGTGGACACTGGACCGGCGCCGGCGGACACTGCCGACACTTCTGACATACGCACGCGTGCGGGGACACCTCCCCTACAACGCCACACTCTCGGATAAGCCCGAGAGGTGTAAAAAAAAGTGTGGCGGACCGTCCAGTGAGGTCAGAGGTCAGAAAAGTGCAGTTTTCAGACAACAGTGGACACTGGACAGGCACCGGTGGACACTGCCGACACTTCTGACATACGCACGCGTGCGGGGACACCTCCCCTACAACGCCACACTCTCGGATAAGCCCGAGAGGTGTAAAGAAAAGTGTGGTGGACCGTCCAGTGAGGTCAGAGGTCAGAAAAGTGCAGTTTTCAGACAACGGTGGACACTGGACCGGCACCGGCGGACACTGCCGACACTTCTGACACACGCACGCGTGCGGGGACACCTCCCCTACAACGCCAGACTCTCGGATAAGCCCGAGAGGTGTTATGAAAAGTGTGGCGGACCGTCCAGTGAGGTCAGAGGTCAGAAAAGTGCAGTTTTCAGACAACGGTGGACACTGGACCGGCGCCGGCGGACACTGCCGACACTTCTGACATACGCACGCGTGCGGGGACACCTCCCCTACAACGCCAGACTCTCGGATAAGCCCGAGAGGTGTAAAGAAAAGTGTGGCGGACCGTCCAGTGAGGTCAGAGGTCAGAAAAGTGCAGTTTTCAGACAACGGTGGACACTGGACCGGCACCGGCGGACACTGCCGACACTTCTGACACACGCACGCGTGCGGGGACACCTCCCCTACAACGCCAGACTCTCGGATAAGCCCGAGAGGTGTTATGAAAAGTGTGGCGGACCGTCCAGTGAGGTCAGAGGTCAGAAAAGTGCAGTTTTCAGACAACGGTGGACACTGGACCGGCGCCGGCGGACACTGCCGACACTTCTGACATACGCACGCGTGCGGGGACACCTCCCCTACAACGCCAGACTCTCGGATAAGCCCGAGAGGTGTAAAGAAAAGTGTGGCGGACCGTCCAGTGACGTCAGAGGTCAGAAAAGTGCAGTTTTCAGACAACGGTGGACACTGGACCGGCGCCGGCGGACACTGCCGACACTTCTGACATACGCACGCGTGCGGGGACACCTCCCCTACAACGCCAGACTCTCGGATAAGCCCGAGAGGTGTAAAGAAAAGTGTGGCGGACCGTCCAGTGAGGTCAGAGGTCAGAAAAGTGCAGTTTTCAGACAACGGTGGACACTGGACCGGCGCCGGCGGACACTGCCGACACTTCTGACATACGCACGCGTGCGGGGACACCTCCCCTACAACGCCAGACTCTCGGATTAGCCCGAGAGGTGTAAAGAAAAGTGTGGCGGACCGTCCAGTGAGGTCAGAGGTCAGAAAAGTGCAGTTTTCAGACAACGGTGGACACTGGACCGGCGCCGGCGGACACTGCCGACACTTCTGACATACGCACGCGTGCGGGGACACCTCCCCTACAACGCCAAACTCTCGGATAAGCCCGAGAGGTGTAAAAAAAAGTGTGGCGGACCGTCCAGTGAGGTCAGAGGTCAGAAAAGTGCCGTTTTCAGACAACGGTGGACACTGGACCGGCGCCGGCGGACACTGCCGACACTTCTGACATACGCACGCGTGCGGGGACACCTCCCCTACAACGCCAGACTCTCGGATAAGCCCGAGAGGTGTAAAGAAAAGTGTGGCGGACCGTCCAGTGAGGTCAGAGGTCAGAAAAGTGCAGTTTTCAGACAACGGTGGACACTGGACCGGTGCCGGCGGACACTGCCGACACTTCTGACATACGCACGCGTGCGGGGACACCTACCCTACAACGCCACACTCTCGGATAAGCCCGAGAGGTGTAAAGAAAAGTGTGGCGGACCGTCCAGTGAGGTCAGAGGTCAGTAAAGTGCCGTTTTCAGACAACAGTGGACACTGGACAGGCACCGGTGGACACTGCCGACACTTCTGACATACGCACGCGTGCGGGGACACCTCCCCTACAACGCCACACTCTCGGATAAGCCCGAGAGGTGTAAAGAAAAGTGTGGCGGACCGTCCAGTGAGGTCAGAGGTCAGAAAAGTGCAGTTTTCAGACAACGGTGGACACTGGACCGGCGCCGGTGGACACTGCCGACACTTCTGACATACGCACGCGTGCGGGGACACCTCCCCTACAACGCCAGACTCTCGGATAAGCCCGAGAGGTGTAAAGAAAAGTGTGGCGGACCGTCCAGTGAGGTCAGAGGTCAGAAAAGTGCAGTTTTCAGACAACGGTGGACACTGGACCGGCGCCGGCGGACACTGCCGACACTTCTGACATACGCACGCGTGCGGGGACACCTCCCCTACAACGCCACACTCTCGGATAAGCCCGAGAGATGTAAAAAAAAGTGTGGCGGACCGTCCAGTGAGGTCAGAGGTCAGAAAAGTGCAGTTTTCAGACAACGGTGGACACTGGACCGGCGCCGGCGGACACTGCCGACACTTCTGACATACGCACGCGTGCGGGGACACCTCCCCTACAACGCCACACTCTCGGATAAGCCCGAGAGGTGTAAAAAAAAGTGTGGCGGACCGTCCAGTGAGGTAAGAGGTCAGAAAAGTGCCGTTTTCAGACAACAGTGGACACTGGACAGGCACCGGTGGACACTGCCGACACTTCTGACATACGCACGCGTGCAGGGACACCTCCCCTACAACGCCACACTCTCGGATAAGCCCGAGAGGTGTAAAGAAAAGTGTGGCGGACCGTCCAGTGAGGTCAGAGGTCAGAAAAGTGCAGTTTTCAGACAACGGTGGACACTGGACCGGCGCCGGCGGACACTGCCGACACTTCTGAAATACGCACGCGTGCGGGGACACCTCCCCTACAACGCCAGACTCTCGGATAAGCCCGAGAGGTGTAAAGAAAAGTGTGGCGGACCGTCCAGTGAGGTCAGAGGTCAGAAAAGTGCAGTTTTCAGACAACGGAGGTGTCCCCGCACGAGGTGTCCCCGCGTGCGGGGACACCTCCCCTACAACGCCAGACTCTCGGATAAGCCCGAGAGGTGTAAAGAAAAGTGTGGCGGACCGTCCAGTGAGGTCAGAGGTCAGAAAAGTGCAGTTTTCAGACAACGGTGGACACTGGACCGGCGCCGGCGGACACTGCCGACACTTCTGACATACGCACGCGTGCGGGGACATCTCCCCTACAACGCCACACTCTCGGATAAGCCCGAGAGATGTAAAAAAAAGTGTGGCGGACCGTCCAGTGAGGTCAGAGGTCAGAAAAGTGCAGTTTTCAGACAACGGTGGACACTGGACCGGCGCCGGCGGACACTGCCGACACTTTTGACATACGCACGCGTGCGGGGACACCTCCCCTACAACGCCACACTCTCGGATAAGCCCGAGAGGTGTAAAGAAAAGTGTGGCGGACCGTCCAGTGAGGTCAGAGGTCAGAAAAGTGCAGTTTTCAGACAACGGTGGACACTGGACCGGCGCCGGCGGACACTGCCGACACTTCTGACATACGCACGCGTGCGGGGACACCTCCCCTACAACGCCAGACTCTCGGATAAGCCCGAGAGGTGTAAAGAAAAGTGTGGCGGACCGTCCAGTGAGGTCAGAGGTCAGAAAAGTGCAGTTTTCAGACAACGGTGGACACTGGACCGGCGCTGGCGGACACTGCCGACACTTCTGACATACGCACGCGTGCGGGGACACCTCCCCTACAACGCCACACTCTCGGATAAGCCCGAGAGATGTAAAAAAAAGTGTGGCGGACCGTCCAGTGAGGTCAGAGGTCAGAAAAGTGCAGTTTTCAGACAACGGTGGACACTGGACCGGCGCCGGCGGACACTGCCGACACTTCTGACATACGCACGCGTGCGGGGACACCTCCCCTACAACGCCACACTCTCGGATAAGCCCGAGAGATGTAAAAAAAAGTGTGGCGGACCGTCCAGTGAGGTCAGAGGTCAGAAAAGTGCAGTTTTCAGACAACGGTGGACACTGGACCGGCGCCGGCGGACACTGCCGACACTTCTGACATACGCACGCGTGCGGGGACATCTCCCCTACAACGCCACACTCTCGGATAAGCCCGAGAGATGTAAAAAAAAGTGTGGCGGACCGTCCAGTGAGGTCAGAGGTCAGAAAAGTGCAGTTTTCAGACAACGGTGGACACTGGACCGGCGCCGGCGGACACTGCCGACACTTCTGACATACGCACGCGTGCGGGGACATCTCCCCTACAACGCCACACTCTCGGATAAGCCCGAGAGATGTAAAAAAAAGTGTGGCGGACCGTCCAGTGAGGTCAGAGGTCAGAAAAGTGCAGTTTTCAGACAACGGTGGACACTGGACCGGCGCCGGCGGACACTGCCGACACTTTTGACATACGCACGCGTGCGGGGACACCTCCCCTACAACGCCACACTCTCGGATAAGCCCGAGAGATGTAAAAAAAAGTGTGGCGGACCGTCCAGTGAGGTCAGAGGTCAGAAAAGTGCAGTTTTCAGACAACGGTGGACACTGGACCGGCGCCGGCGGACACTGCCGACACTTTTGACATACGCACGCGTGCGGGGACACCTCCCCTACAACGCCACACTCTCGGATAAGCCCGAGAGGTGTAAAGAAAAGTGTGGCGGACCGTCCAGTGAGGTCAGAGGTCAGAAAAGTGCAGTTTTCAGACAACGGTGGACACTGGACCGGCGCCGGCGGACACTGCCGACACTTCTGACATACGCACGCGTGCGGGGACACCTCCCCTACAACGCCAGACTCTCGGATAAGCCCGAGAGGTGTAAAGAAAAGTGTGGCGGACCGTCTAGTGAGGTCAGAGGTCAGAAAAGTGCAGTTTTCAGACAACGGTGGACACTGGACCGGCGCTGGCGGACACTGCCGACACTTCTGACATACGCACGTGTGCGGGGACACCTCCCCTACAACGCCACACTCTCGGATAAGCCCGAGAGGTGTAAAGAAAAGTGTGGCGGACCGTCCAGTGAGGTCAGAGGTCAGAAAAGTGCAGTTTTCAGACAACAGTGGACACTGGACAGGCACCGGTGGACACTGCCGACACTTCTGACATACGCACGCGTGCGGGGACACCTCCCCTACAACGCCACACTCTCGGATAAGCCCGAGAGGTGTAAAGAAAAGTGTGGTGGACCGTCCAGTGAGGTCAGAGGTCAGAAAAGTGCAGTTTTCAGACAACGGTGGACACTGGACCGGCACCGGCGGACACTGCCGACACTTCTGACACACGCACGCGTGCGGGGACACCTCCCCTACAACGCCAGACTCTCGGATAAGCCCGAGAGGTGTTATGAAAAGTGTGGCGGACCGTCCAGTGAGGTCAGAGGTCAGAAAAGTGCAGTTTTCAGACAACGGTGGACACTGGACCGGCGCCGGCGGACACTGCCGACACTTCTGACATACGCACGCGTGCGGGGACACCTCCCCTACAACGCCAGACTCTCGGATAAGCCCGAGAGGTGTAAAGAAAAGTGTGGCGGACCGTCCAGTGAGGTCAGAGGTCAGAAAAGTGCAGTTTTCAGACAACGGTGGACACTGGACCGGCACCGGCGGACACTGCCGACACTTTTGACACACGCACGCGTGCGGGGACACCTCCCCTACAACGCCAGACTCTCGGATAAGCCCGAGAGGTGTTATGAAAAGTGTGGCGGACCGTCCAGTGAGGTCAGAGGTCAGAAAAGTGCAGTTTTCAGACAACGGTGGACACTGGACCGGCGCCGGCGGACACTGCCGACACTTCTGACATACGCACGCGTGCGGGGACACCTCCCCTACAACGCCAGACTCTCGGATAAGCCCGAGAGGTGTAAAGAAAAGTGTGGCGGACCGTCCAGTGACGTCAGAGGTCAGAAAAGTGCAGTTTTCAGACAACGGTGGACACTGGACCGGCGCCGGCGGACACTGCCGACACTTCTGACATACGCACGCGTGCGGGGACACCTCCCCTACAACGCCAGACTCTCGGATAAGCCCGAGAGGTGTAAAGAAAAGTGTGGCGGACCGTCCAGTGAGGTCAGAGGTCAGAAAAGTGCAGTTTTCAGACAACGGTGGACACTGGACCGGCGCCGGCGGACACTGCCGACACTTCTGACATACGCACGCGTGCGGGGACACCTCCCCTACAACGCCAGACTCTCGGATAAGCCCGAGAGGTGTAAAGAAAAGTGTGGCGGACCGTCCAGTGAGGTCAGAGGTCAGAAAAGTGCAGTTTTCAGACAACGGTGGACACTGGACCGGCGCCGGCGGACACTGCCGACACTTCTGACATACGCACGCGTGCGGGGACACCTCCCCTACAACGCCACACTCTCGGATAAGCCCGAGAGATGTAAAAAAAAGTGTGGCGGACCGTCCAGTGAGGTCAGAGGTCAGAAAAGTGCAGTTTTCAGACAACGGTGGACACTGGACCGGCGCCGGCGGACACTGCCGACACTTCTGACATACGCACGCGTGCGGGGACACCTCCCCTACAACGCCACACTCTCGGATAAGCCCGAGAGGTGTAAAAAAAAGTGTGGCGGACCGTCCAGTGAGGTAAGAGGTCAGAAAAGTGCCGTTTTCAGACAACAGTGGACACTGGACAGGCACCGGTGGACACTGCCGACACTTCTGACATACGCACGCGTGCAGGGACACCTCCCCTACAACGCCACACTCTCGGATAAGCCCGAGAGGTGTAAAGAAAAGTGTGGCGGACCGTCCAGTGAGGTCAGAGGTCAGAAAAGTGCAGTTTTCAGACAACGGTGGACACTGGACCGGCGCCGGCGGACACTGCCGACACTTCTGACATACGCACGCGTGCGGGGACACCTCCCCTACAACGCCAGACTCTCGGATAAGCCCGAGAGGTGTAAAGAAAAGTGTGGCGGACCGTCCAGTGAGGTCAGAGGTCAGAAAAGTGCAGTTTTCAGACAACGGAGGTGTCCCCGCACGAGGTGTCCCCGCGTGCGGGGACACCTCCCCTACAACGCCAGACTCTCGGATAAGCCCGAGAGGTGTAAAGAAAAGTGTGGCGGACCGTCCAGTGAGGTCAGAGGTCAGAAAAGTGCAGTTTTCAGACAACGGTGGACACTGGACCAGCGCCGGCGGACACTGCCGACACTTCTGACATACGCACGCGTGCGGGGACATCTCCCCTACAACGCCACACTCTCGGATAAGCCCGAGAGGTGTAAAGAAAAGTGTGGTGGACCGTCCAGTGAGGTCAGAGGTCAGAAAAGTGCAGTTTTCAGACAACGGTGGACACTGGACCGGCACCGGCGGACACTGCCGACACTTCTGACACACGCACGCGTGCGGGGACACCTCCCCTACAACGCCAGACTCTCGGATAAGCCCGAGAGGTGTTATGAAAAGTGTGGCGGACCGTCCAGTGAGGTCAGAGGTCAGAAAAGTGCAGTTTTCAGACAACGGTGGACACTGGACCGGCGCCGGCGGACACTGCCGACACTTCTGACATACGCACGCGTGCGGGGACACCTCCCCTACAACGCCAGACTCTCGGATAAGCCCGAGAGGTGTAAAGAAAAGTGTGGCGGACCGTCCAGTGAGGTCAGAGGTCAGAAAAGTGCAGTTTTCAGACAACGGTGGACACTGGACCGGCACCGGCGGACACTGCCGACACTTTTGACACACGCACGCGTGCGGGGACACCTCCCCTACAACGCCAGACTCTCGGATAAGCCCGAGAGGTGTTATGAAAAGTGTGGCGGACCGTCCAGTGAGGTCAGAGGTCAGAAAAGTGCAGTTTTCAGACAACGGTGGACACTGGACCGGCGCCGGCGGACACTGCCGACACTTCTGACATACGCACGCGTGCGGGGACACCTCCCCTACAACGCCAGACTCTCGGATAAGCCCGAGAGGTGTAAAGAAAAGTGTGGCGGACCGTCCAGTGACGTCAGAGGTCAGAAAAGTGCAGTTTTCAGACAACGGTGGACACTGGACCGGCGCCGGCGGACACTGCCGACACTTCTGACATACGCACGCGTGCGGGGACACCTCCCCTACAACGCCAGACTCTCGGATAAGCCCGAGAGGTGTAAAGAAAAGTGTGGCGGACCGTCCAGTGAGGTCAGAGGTCAGAAAAGTGCAGTTTTCAGACAACGGTGGACACTGGACCGGCGCCGGCGGACACTGCCGACACTTCTGACATACGCACGCGTGCGGGGACACCTCCCCTACAACGCCAGACTCTCGGATTAGCCCGAGAGGTGTAAAGAAAAGTGTGGCGGACCGTCCAGTGAGGTCAGAGGTCAGAAAAGTGCAGTTTTCAGACAACGGTGGACACTGGACCGGCGCCGGCGGACACTGCCGACACTTCTGACATACGCACGCGTGCGGGGACACCTCCCCTACAACGCCAAACTCTCGGATAAGCCCGAGAGGTGTAAAAAAAAGTGTGGCGGACCGTCCAGTGAGGTCAGAGGTCAGAAAAGTGCCGTTTTCAGACAACGGTGGACACTGGACCGGCGCCGGCGGACACTGCCGACACTTCTGACATACGCACGCGTGCGGGGACACCTCCCCTACAACGCCAGACTCTCGGATAAGCCCGAGAGGTGTAAAGAAAAGTGTGGCGGACCGTCCAGTGAGGTCAGAGGTCAGAAAAGTGCAGTTTTCAGACAACGGTGGACACTGGACCGGTGCCGGCGGACACTGCCGACACTTCTGACATACGCACGCGTGCGGGGACACCTACCCTACAACGCCACACTCTCGGATAAGCCCGAGAGGTGTAAAGAAAAGTGTGGCGGACCGTCCAGTGAGGTCAGAGGTCAGTAAAGTGCCGTTTTCAGACAACAGTGGACACTGGACAGGCACCGGTGGACACTGCCGACACTTCTGACATACGCACGCGTGCGGGGACACCTCCCCTACAACGCCACACTCTCGGATAAGCCCGAGAGGTGTAAAGAAAAGTGTGGCGGACCGTCCAGTGAGGTCAGAGGTCAGAAAAGTGCAGTTTTCAGACAACGGTGGACACTGGACCGGCGCCGGTGGACACTGCCGACACTTCTGACATACGCACGCGTGCGGGGTTACCTCCCCTACAACGCCAGACTCTCGGATAAGCCCGAGAGGTGTAAAGAAAAGTGTGGCGGACCGTCCAGTGAGGTCAGAGGTCAGAAAAGTGCAGTTTTCAGACAACGGTGGACACTGGACCGGCGCCGGCGGACACTGCCGACACTTCTGACATACGCACGCGTGCGGGGACACCTCCCCTACAACGCCACACTCTCGGATAAGCCCGAGAGATGTAAAAAAAAGTGTGGCGGACCGTCCAGTGAGGTCAGAGGTCAGAAAAGTGCAGTTTTCAGACAACGGTGGACACTGGACCGGCGCCGGCGGACACTGCCGACACTTCTGACATACGCACGCGTGCGGGGACACCTCCCCTACAACGCCACACTCTCGGATAAGCCCGAGAGGTGTAAAAAAAAGTGTGGCGGACCGTCCAGTGAGGTAAGAGGTCAGAAAAGTGCCGTTTTCAGACAACAGTGGACACTGGACAGGCACCGGTGGACACTGCCGACACTTCTGACATACGCACGCGTGCAGGGACACCTCCCCTACAACGCCACACTCTCGGATAAGCCCGAGAGGTGTAAAGAAAAGTGTGGCGGACCGTCCAGTGAGGTCAGAGGTCAGAAAAGTGCAGTTTTCAGACAACGGTGGACACTGGACCGGCGCCGGCGGACACTGCCGACACTTCTGACATACGCACGCGTGCGGGGACACCTCCCCTACAACGCCAGACTCTCGGATAAGCCCGAGAGGTGTAAAGAAAAGTGTGGCGGACCGTCCAGTGAGGTCAGAGGTCAGAAAAGTGCAGTTTTCAGACAACGGAGGTGTCCCCGCACGAGGTGTCCCCGCGTGCGGGGACACCTCCCCTACAACGCCAGACTCTCGGATAAGCCCGAGAGGTGTAAAGAAAAGTGTGGCGGACCGTCCAGTGAGGTCAGAGGTCAGAAAAGTGCAGTTTTCAGACAACGGTGGACACTGGACCGGCGCCGGCGGACACTGCCGACACTTCTGACATACGCACGCGTGCGGGGACATCTCCCCTACAACGCCACACTCTCGGATAAGCCCGAGAGATGTAAAAAAAAGTGTGGCGGACCGTCCAGTGAGGTCAGAGGTCAGAAAAGTGCAGTTTTCAGACAACGGTGGACACTGGACCGGCGCCGGCGGACACTGCCGACACTTTTGACATACGCACGCGTGCGGGGACACCTCCCCTACAACGCCACACTCTCGGATAAGCCCGAGAGGTGTAAAGAAAAGTGTGGCGGACCGTCCAGTGAGGTCAGAGGTCAGAAAAGTGCAGTTTTCAGACAACGGTGGACACTGGACCGGCGCCGGCGGACACTGCCGACACTTCTGACATACGCACGCGTGCGGGGACACCTCCCCTACAACGCCAGACTCTCGGATAAGCCCGAGAGGTGTAAAGAAAAGTGTGGCGGACCGTCCAGTGAGGTCAGAGGTCAGAAAAGTGCAGTTTTCAGACAACGGTGGACACTGGACCGGCGCTGGCGGACACTGCCGACACTTCTGACATACGCACGCGTGCGGGGACACCTCCCCTACAACGCCACACTCTCGGATAAGCCCGAGAGATGTAAAAAAAAGTGTGGCGGACCGTCCAGTGAGGTCAGAGGTCAGAAAAGTGCAGTTTTCAGACAACGGTGGACACTGGACCGGCGCCGGCGGACACTGCCGACACTTTTGACATACGCACGCGTGCGGGGACACCTCCCCTACAACGCCACACTCTCGGATAAGCCCGAGAGGTGTAAAGAAAAGTGTGGCGGACCGTCCAGTGAGGTCAGAGGTCAGAAAAGTGCAGTTTTCAGACAACGGTGGACACTGGACCGGCGCCGGCGGACACTGCCGACACTTCTGACATACGCACGCGTGCGGGGACACCTCCCCTACAACGCCAGACTCTCGGATAAGCCCGAGAGGTGTAAAGAAAAGTGTGGCGGACCGTCCAGTGAGGTCAGAGGTCAGAAAAGTGCAGTTTTCAGACAACGGTGGACACTGGACCGGCGCTGGCGGACACTGCCGACACTTCTGACATACGCACGCGTGCGGGGACACCTCCCCTACAACGCCACACTCTCGGATAAGCCCGAGAGATGTAAAAAAAAGTGTGGCGGACCGTCCAGTGAGGTCAGAGGTCAGAAAAGTGCAGTTTTCAGACAACGGTGGACACTGGACCGGCGCCGGCGGACACTGCCGACACTTCTGACATACGCACGCGTGCGGGGACACCTCCCCTACAACGCCACACTCTCGGATAAGCCCGAGAGATGTAAAAAAAAGTGTGGCGGACCGTCCAGTGAGGTCAGAGGTCAGAAAAGTGCAGTTTTCAGACAACGGTGGACACTGGACCGGCGCCGGCGGACACTGCCGACACTTCTGACATACGCACGCGTGCGGGGACATCTCCCCTACAACGCCACACTCTCGGATAAGCCCGAGAGATGTAAAAAAAAGTGTGGCGGACCGTCCAGTGAGGTCAGAGGTCAGAAAAGTGCAGTTTTCAGACAACGGTGGACACTGGACCGGCGCCGGCGGACACTGCCGACACTTTTGACATACGCACGCGTGCGGGGACACCTCCCCTACAACGCCACACTCTCGGATAAGCCCGAGAGATGTA
The DNA here is from genome assembly GCF_963280865.1 of Gymnoscopelus braueri. NCBI lineage: Eukaryota > Metazoa > Chordata > Actinopteri > Myctophiformes > Myctophidae > Gymnoscopelus > Gymnoscopelus braueri. The sequence continues at coordinate 102,894 of NW_027660552.1, read as the reverse complement.
AAAAAAAGTGTGGCGGACCGTCCAGTGAGGTCAGAGGTCAGAAAAGTGCAGTTTTCAGACAACGGTGGACACTGGACCGGCGCCGGCGGACACTGCCGACACTTTTGACATACGCACGCGTGCGGGGACACCTCCCCTACAACGCCACACTCTCGGATAAGCCCGAGAGGTGTAAAGAAAAGTGTGGCGGACCGTCCAGTGAGGTCAGAGGTCAGAAAAGTGCAGTTTTCAGACAACGGTGGACACTGGACCGGCGCCGGCGGACACTGCCGACACTTCTGACATACGCACGCGTGCGGGGACACCTCCCCTACAACGCCAGACTCTCGGATAAGCCCGAGAGGTGTAAAGAAAAGTGTGGCGGACCGTCCAGTGAGGTCAGAGGTCAGAAAAGTGCAGTTTTCAGACAACGGTGGACACTGGACCGGCGCTGGCGGACACTGCCGACACTTCTGACATACGCACGTGTGCGGGGACACCTCCCCTACAACGCCACACTCTCGGATAAGCCCGAGAGGTGTAAAGAAAAGTGTGGCGGACCGTCCAGTGAGGTCAGAGGTCAGAAAAGTGCAGTTTTCAGACAACGGTGGACACTGGACCGGCGCCGGCGGACACTGCCGACACTTCTGACATACGCACGTGTGCGGGGACACCTCCCCTACAACGCCACACTCTCGGATAAGCCCGAGAGGTGTAAAGAAAAGTGTGGCGGACCGTCCAGTGAGGTCAGAGGTCAGAAAAGTGCAGTTTTCAGACAACGGTGGACACTGGACCGGCGCTGGCGGACACTGCCGACACTTTTGACATACGCACGCGTGCGGGGACACCTCCCCTACAACGCCACACTCTCGGATAAGCCCGAGAGGTGTAAAGAAAAGTGTGGCGGACCGTCCAGTGAGGTCAGAGGTCAGAAAAGTGCAGTTTTCAGACAACGGTGGACACTGGACCGGCGCCGGCGGACACTGCCGACACTTCTGACATACGCACGTGTGCGGGGACACCTCCCCTACAACGCCACACTCTCGGATAAGCCCGAGAGGTGTAAAGAAAAGTGTGGCGGACCGTCCAGTGAGGTCAGAGGTCAGAAAAGTGCAGTTTTCAGACAACGGTGGACACTGGACCGGCGCCGGCGGACACTGCCGACACTTCTGACATACGCACGTGTGCGGGGACACCTCCCCTACAACGCCACACTCTCGGATAAGCCCGAGAGGTGTAAAGAAAAGTGTGGCGGACCGTCCAGTGAGGTCAGAGGTCAGAAAAGTGCAGTTTTCAGACAACGGTGGACACTGGACCGGCGCTGGCGGACACTGCCGACACTTTTGACATACGCACGCGTGCGGGGACACCTCCCCTACAACGCCACACTCTCGGATAAGCCCGAGAGGTGTAAAGAAAAGTGTGGCGGACCGTCCAGTGAGGTCAGAGGTCAGAAAAGTGCAGTTTTCAGACAACGGTGGACACTGGACCGGCGCCGGCGGACACTGCCGACACTTCTGACATACGCACGCGTGCGGGGACACCTCCCCTACAACGCCACACTCTCGAATAAGCCCGAGAGATGTAAAAAAAAGTGTGGCGGACCGTCCAGTGAGGTCAGAGGTCAGAAAAGTGCAGTTTTCAGACAACGGTGGACACTGGACCGGCGCCGGCGGACACTGCCGACACTTCTGACATACGCACGCGTGCGGGGACACCTCCCCTACAACGCCACACTCTTGGATAAGCCCGAGAGGTGTAAAAAAAAGTGTGGCGGACCGTCCAGTGAGGTCAGAGGTCAGAAAAGTGCAGTTTTCAGACAACAGTGGACACTGGACAGGCACCGGTGGACACTGCCGACACTTCTGACATACGCACGCGTGCGGGGACACCTCCCCTACAACGCCACACTCTCGGATAAGCCCGAGAGGTGTAAAGAAAAGTGTGGTGGACCGTCCAGTGAGGTCAGAGGTCAGAAAAGTGCAGTTTTCAGACAACGGTGGACACTGGACCGGCACCGGCGGACACTGCCGACACTTCTGACACACGCACGCGTGCGGGGACACCTCCCCTACAACGCCAGACTCTCGGATAAGCCCGAGAGGTGTTATGAAAAGTGTGGCGGACCGTCCAGTGAGGTCAGAGGTCAGAAAAGTGCAGTTTTCAGACAACGGTGGACACTGGACCGGCGCCGGCGGACACTGCCGACACTTCTGACATACGCACGCGTGCGGGGACACCTCCCCTACAACGCCAGACTCTCGGATAAGCCCGAGAGGTGTAAAGAAAAGTGTGGCGGACCGTCCAGTGAGGTCAGAGGTCAGAAAAGTGCAGTTTTCAGACAACGGTGGACACTGGACCGGCACCGGCGGACACTGCCGACACTTCTGACACACGCACGCGTGCGGGGACACCTCCCCTACAACGCCAGACTCTCGGATAAGCCCGAGAGGTGTTATGAAAAGTGTGGCGGACCGTCCAGTGAGGTCAGAGGTCAGAAAAGTGCAGTTTTCAGACAACGGTGGACACTGGACCGGCGCCGGCGGACACTGCCGACACTTCTGACATACGCACGCGTGCGGGGACACCTCCCCTACAACGCCAGACTCTCGGATAAGCCCGAGAGGTGTAAAGAAAAGTGTGGCGGACCGTCCAGTGACGTCAGAGGTCAGAAAAGTGCAGTTTTCAGACAACGGTGGACACTGGACCGGCGCCGGCGGACACTGCCGACACTTCTGACATACGCACGCGTGCGGGGACACCTCCCCTACAACGCCAGACTCTCGGATAAGCCCGAGAGGTGTAAAGAAAAGTGTGGCGGACCGTCCAGTGAGGTCAGAGGTCAGAAAAGTGCAGTTTTCAGACAACGGTGGACACTGGACCGGCGCCGGCGGACACTGCCGACACTTCTGACATACGCACGCGTGCGGGGACACCTCCCCTACAACGCCAAACTCTCGGATAAGCCCGAGAGGTGTAAAAAAAAGTGTGGCGGACCGTCCAGTGAGGTCAGAGGTCAGAAAAGTGCCGTTTTCAGACAACGGTGGACACTGGACCGGCGCCGGCGGACACTGCCGACACTTCTGACATACGCACGCGTGCGGGGACACCTCCCCTACAACGCCAGACTCTCGGATAAGCCCGAGAGGTGTAAAGAAAAGTGTGGCGGACCGTCCAGTGAGGTCAGAGGTCAGAAAAGTGCAGTTTTCAGACAACGGTGGACACTGGACCGGTGCCGGCGGACACTGCCGACACTTCTGACATACGCACGCGTGCGGGGACACCTACCCTACAACGCCACACTCTCGGATAAGCCCGAGAGGTGTAAAGAAAAGTGTGGCGGACCGTCCAGTGAGGTCAGAGGTCAGTAAAGTGCCGTTTTCAGACAACAGTGGACACTGGACAGGCACCGGTGGACACTGCCGACACTTCTGACATACGCACGCGTGCGGGGACACCTCCCCTACAACGCCACACTCTCGGATAAGCCCGAGAGGTGTAAAGAAAAGTGTGGCGGACCGTCCAGTGAGGTCAGAGGTCAGAAAAGTGCAGTTTTCAGACAACGGTGGACACTGGACCGGCGCCGGTGGACACTGCCGACACTTCTGACATACGCACGCGTGCGGGGACACCTCCCTTACAACGCCAGACTCTCGGATAAGCCCGAGAGGTGTAAAGAAAAGTGTGGCGGACCGTCCAGTGAGGTCAGAGGTCAGAAAAGTGCAGTTTTCAGACAACGGTGGACACTGGACCGGCGCCGGCGGACACTGCCGACACTTCTGACATACGCACGCGTGCGGGGACACCTCCCCTACAACGCCACACTCTCGGATAAGCCCGAGAGATGTAAAAAAAAGTGTGGCGGACCGTCCAGTGAGGTCAGAGGTCAGAAAAGTGCAGTTTTCAGACAACGGTGGACACTGGACCGGCGCCGGCGGACACTGCCGACACTTCTGACATACGCACGCGTGCGGGGACACCTCCCCTACAACGCCACACTCTCGGATAAGCCCGAGAGGTGTAAAAAAAAGTGTGGCGGACCGTCCAGTGAGGTCAGAGGTCAGAAAAGTGCCGTTTTCAGACAACGGTGGACACTGGACCGGCGCCGGCGGACACTGCCGACACTTCTGACATACGCACGCGTGCGGGGACACCTCCCCTACAACGCCAGACTCTCGGATAAGCCCGAGAGGTGTAAAGAAAAGTGTGGCGGACCGTCCAGTGAGGTCAGAGGTCAGAAAAGTGCAGTTTTCAGACAACGGTGGACACTGGACCGGTGCCGGCGGACACTGCCGACACTTCTGACATACGCACGCGTGCGGGGACACCTACCCTACAACGCCACACTCTCGGATAAGCCCGAGAGGTGTAAAGAAAAGTGTGGCGGACCGTCCAGTGAGGTCAGAGGTCAGTAAAGTGCCGTTTTCAGACAACAGTGGACACTGGACAGGCACCGGTGGACACTGCCGACACTTCTGACATACGCACGCGTGCGGGGACACCTCCCCTACAACGCCACACTCTCGGATAAGCCCGAGAGGTGTAAAGAAAAGTGTGGCGGACCGTCCAGTGAGGTCAGAGGTCAGAAAAGTGCAGTTTTCAGACAACGGTGGACACTGGACCGGCGCCGGTGGACACTGCCGACACTTCTGACATACGCACGCGTGCGGGGACACCTCCCTTACAACGCCAGACTCTCGGATAAGCCCGAGAGGTGTAAAGAAAAGTGTGGCGGACCGTCCAGTGAGGTCAGAGGTCAGAAAAGTGCAGTTTTCAGACAACGGTGGACACTGGACCGGCGCCGGCGGACACTGCCGACACTTCTGACATACGCACGCGTGCGGGGACACCTCCCCTACAACGCCACACTCTCGGATAAGCCCGAGAGATGTAAAAAAAAGTGTGGCGGACCGTCCAGTGAGGTCAGAGGTCAGAAAAGTGCAGTTTTCAGACAACGGTGGACACTGGACCGGCGCCGGCGGACACTGCCGACACTTCTGACATACGCACGCGTGCGGGGACACCTCCCCTACAACGCCACACTCTCGGATAAGCCCGAGAGGTGTAAAAAAAAGTGTGGCGGACCGTCCAGTGAGGTAAGAGGTCAGAAAAGTGCCGTTTTCAGACAACAGTGGACACTGGACAGGCACCGGTGGACACTGCCGACACTTCTGACATACGCACGCGTGCAGGGACACCTCCCCTACAACGCCACACTCTCGGATAAGCCCGAGAGGTGTAAAGAAAAGTGTGGCGGACCGTCCAGTGAGGTCAGAGGTCAGAAAAGTGCAGTTTTCAGACAACGGTGGACACTGGACCGGCGCCGGCGGACACTGCCGACACTTCTGACATACGCACGCGTGCGGGGACACCTCCCCTACAACGCCAGACTCTCGGATAAGCCCGAGAGGTGTAAAGAAAAGTGTGGCGGACCGTCCAGTGAGGTCAGAGGTCAGAAAAGTGCAGTTTTCAGACAACGGAGGTGTCCCCGCACGAGGTGTCCCCGCGTGCGGGGACACCTCCCCTACAACGCCAGACTCTCGGATAAGCCCGAGAGGTGTAAAGAAAAGTGTGGCGGACCGTCCAGTGAGGTCAGAGGTCAGAAAAGTGCAGTTTTCAGACAACGGTGGACACTGGACCGGCGCCGGCGGACACTGCCGACACTTCTGACATACGCACGCGTGCGGGGACATCTCCCCTACAACGCCACACTCTCGGATAAGCCCGAGAGATGTAAAAAAAAGTGTGGCGGACCGTCCAGTGAGGTCAGAGGTCAGAAAAGTGCAGTTTTCAGACAACGGTGGACACTGGACCGGCGCCGGCGGACACTGCCGACACTTTTGACATACGCACGCGTGCGGGGACACCTCCCCTACAACGCCACACTCTCGGATAAGCCCGAGAGGTGTAAAGAAAAGTGTGGCGGACCGTCCAGTGAGGTCAGAGGTCAGAAAAGTGCAGTTTTCAGACAACGGTGGACACTGGACCGGCGCCGGCGGACACTGCCGACACTTCTGACATACGCACGCGTGCGGGGACACCTCCCCTACAACGCCAGACTCTCGGATAAGCCCGAGAGGTGTAAAGAAAAGTGTGGCGGACCGTCCAGTGAGGTCAGAGGTCAGAAAAGTGCAGTTTTCAGACAACGGTGGACACTGGACCGGCGCTGGCGGACACTGCCGACACTTCTGACATACGCACGCGTGCGGGGACACCTCCCCTACAACGCCACACTCTCGGATAAGCCCGAGAGATGTAAAAAAAAGTGTGGCGGACCGTCCAGTGAGGTCAGAGGTCAGAAAAGTGCAGTTTTCAGACAACGGTGGACACTGGACCGGCGCCGGCGGACACTGCCGACACTTCTGACATACGCACGCGTGCGGGGACACCTCCCCTACAACGCCACACTCTCGGATAAGCCCGAGAGATGTAAAAAAAAGTGTGGCGGACCGTCCAGTGAGGTCAGAGGTCAGAAAAGTGCAGTTTTCAGACAACGGTGGACACTGGACCGGCGCCGGCGGACACTGCCGACACTTCTGACATACGCACGCGTGCGGGGACATCTCCCCTACAACGCCACACTCTCGGATAAGCCCGAGAGATGTAAAAAAAAGTGTGGCGGACCGTCCAGTGAGGTCAGAGGTCAGAAAAGTGCAGTTTTCAGACAACGGTGGACACTGGACCGGCGCCGGCGGACACTGCCGACACTTTTGACATACGCACGCGTGCGGGGACACCTCCCCTACAACGCCACACTCTCGGATAAGCCCGAGAGATGTAAAAAAAAGTGTGGCGGACCGTCCAGTGAGGTCAGAGGTCAGAAAAGTGCAGTTTTCAGACAACGGTGGACACTGGACCGGCGCCGGCGGACACTGCCGACACTTTTGACATACGCACGCGTGCGGGGACACCTCCCCTACAACGCCACACTCTCGGATAAGCCCGAGAGGTGTAAAGAAAAGTTTGGCGGACCGTCCAGTGAGGTCAGAGGTCAGAAAAGTGCAGTTTTCAGACAACGGTGGACACTGGACCGGCGCCGGCGGACACTGCCGACACTTCTGACATACGCACGCGTGCGGGGACACCTCCCCTACAACGCCAGACTCTCGGATAAGCCCGAGAGGTGTAAAGAAAAGTGTGGCGGACCGTCCAGTGAGGTCAGATGTCAGAAAAGTGCAGTTTTCAGACAACGGTGGACACTGGACCAACGCTGGCGGACACTGCCGACACTTCTGACATACGCACGTGTGCGGGGACACCTCCCCTACAACGCCACACTCTCGGATAAGCCCGAGAGGTGTAAAGAAAAGTGTGGCGGACCGTCCAGTGAGGTCAGAGGTCAGAAAAGTGCAGTTTTCAGACAACGGTGGACACTGGACCGGCGCCGGCGGACACTGCCGACACTTCTGACATACGCATGTGTGCGGGGACACCTCCCCTACAACGCCACACTCTCGGATAAGCCCGAGAGGTGTAAAGAAAAGTGTGGCGGACCGTCCAGTGAGGTCAGAGGTCAGAAAAGTGCAGTTTTCAGACAACGGTGGACACTGGACCGGCGCTGGCGGACACTGCCGACACTTTTGACATACGCACGCGTGCGGGGACACCTCCCCTACAACGCCACACTCTCGGATAAGCCCGAGAGGTGTAAAGAAAAGTGTGGCGGACCGTCCAGTGAGGTCAGAGGTCAGAAAAGTGCAGTTTTCAGACAACGGTGGACACTGGACCGGCGCCGGCGGACACTGCCGACACTTCTGACATACGCACGCGTGCGGGGACACCTCCCCTACAACGCCACACTCTCGAATAAGCCCGAGAGATGTAAAAAAAAGTGTGGCGGACCGTCCAGTGAGGTCAGAGGTCAGAAAAGTGCAGTTTTCAGACAACGGTGGACACTGGACCGGCGCCGGCGGACACTGCCGACACTTCTGACATACGCACGCGTGCGGGGACACCTCCCCTACAACGCCACACTCTCGGATAAGCCCGAGAGGTGTAAAAAAAAGTGTGGCGGACCGTCCAGTGAGGTCAGAGGTCAGAAAAGTGCAGTTTTCAGACAACAGTGGACACTGGACAGGCACCGGTGGACACTGCCGACACTTCTGACATACGCACGCGTGCGGGGACACCTCCCCTACAACGCCACACTCTCGGATAAGCCCGAGAGGTGTAAAGAAAAGTGTGGTGGACCGTCCAGTGAGGTCAGAGGTCAGAAAAGTGCAGTTTTCAGACAACGGTGGACACTGGACCGGCACCGGCGGACACTGCCGACACTTCTGACACACGCACGCGTGCGGGGACACCTCCCCTACAACGCCAGACTCTCGGATAAGCCCGAGAGGTGTTATGAAAAGTGTGGCGGACCGTCCAGTGAGGTCAGAGGTCAGAAAAGTGCAGTTTTCAGACAACGGTGGACACTGGACCGGCGCCGGCGGACACTGCCGACACTTCTGACATACGCACGCGTGCGGGGACACCTCCCCTACAACGCCAGACTCTCGGATAAGCCCGAGAGGTGTAAAGAAAAGTGTGGCGGACCGTCCAGTGAGGTCAGAGGTCAGAAAAGTGCAGTTTTCAGACAACGGTGGACACTGGACCGGCACCGGCGGACACTGCCGACACTTCTGACACACGCACGCGTGCGGGGACACCTCCCCTACAACGCCAGACTCTCGGATAAGCCCGAGAGGTGTTATGAAAAGTGTGGCGGACCGTCCAGTGAGGTCAGAGGTCAGAAAAGTGCAGTTTTCAGACAACGGTGGACACTGGACCGGCGCCGGCGGACACTGCCGACACTTCTGACATACGCACGCGTGCGGGGACACCTCCCCTACAACGCCAGACTCTCGGATAAGCCCGAGAGGTGTAAAGAAAAGTGTGGCGGACCGTCCAGTGACGTCAGAGGTCAGAAAAGTGCAGTTTTCAGACAACGGTGGACACTGGACCGGCGCCGGCGGACACTGCCGACACTTCTGACATACGCACGCGTGCGGGGACACCTCCCCTACAACGCCAGACTCTCGGATAAGCCCGAGAGGTGTAAAGAAAAGTGTGGCGGACCGTCCAGTGAGGTCAGAGGTCAGAAAAGTGCAGTTTTCAGACAACGGTGGACACTGGACCGGTGCCGGCGGACACTGCCGACACTTCTGACATACGCACGCGTGCGGGGACACCTACCCTACAACGCCACACTCTCGGATAAGCCCGAGAGGTGTAAAGAAAAGTGTGGCGGACCGTCCAGTGAGGTCAGAGGTCAGTAAAGTGCCGTTTTCAGACAACAGTGGACACTGGACAGGCACCGGTGGACACTGCCGACACTTCTGACATACGCACGCGTGCGGGGACACCTCCCCTACAACGCCACACTCTCGGATAAGCCCGAGAGGTGTAAAGAAAAGTGTGGCGGACCGTCCAGTGAGGTCAGAGGTCAGAAAAGTGCAGTTTTCAGACAACGGTGGACACTGGACCGGCGCCGATGGACACTGCCGACACTTCTGACATACGCACGCGTGCGGGGACACCTCCCCTACAACGCCAGACTCTCGGATAAGCCCGAGAGGTGTAAAGAAAAGTGTGGCGGACCGTCCAGTGAGGTCAGAGGTCAGAAAAGTGCAGTTTTCAGACAACGGTGGACACTGGACCGGCGCCGGCGGACACTGCCGACACTTCTGACATACGCACGCGTGCGGGGACACCTCCCCTACAACTCCAAACTCTCGGATAAGCCCGAGAGATGTAAAAAAAAGTGTGGCGGACCGTCCAGTGAGGTCAGAGGTCAGAAAAGTGCAGTTTTCAGACAACGGTGGACACTGGACCGGCGCCGGCGGACACTGCCGACACTTCTGACATACGCACGCGTGCGGGGACACCTCCCCTACAACGCCACACTCTCGGATAAGCCCGAGAGATGTAAAAAAAAGTGTGGCGGACCGTCCAGTGAGGTCAGAGGTCAGAAAAGTGCAGTTTTCAGACAACGGTGGACACTGGACCGGCGCCGGCGGACACTGCCGACACTTCTGACATACGCACGCGTGCGGGGACACCTCCCTTACAACGCCACACTCTCGGATAAGCCCGAGAGGTGTAAAAAAAAGTGTGGCGGACCGTCCAGTGAGGTCAGAGGTCAGAAAAGTGCAGTTTTCAGACAACAGTGGACACTGGACAGGCACCGGTGGACACTGCCGACACTTCTGACAAACGCACGCGTGCGGGGACACCTCCCCTACAACGCCAGACTCTCGGATAAGCCCGAGAGGTGTAAAGAAAAGTGTGGCGGACCGTCCAGTGAGGTCAGAGGTCAGAAAAGTGCAGTTTTCAGACAACGGTGGACACTGGACCGGTGCCGGCGGACACTGCCGACACTTCTGACATACGCACGCGTGCGGGGACACCTACCCTACAACGCCACACTCTCGGATAAGCCCGAGAGGTGTAAAGAAAAGTGTGGCGGACCGTCCAGTGACGTCAGAGGTCAGAAAAGTGCAGTTTTCAGACAACGGTGGACACTGGACCGGCGCCGGCGGACACTGCCGACACTTCTGACATACGCACGCGTGCGGGGACACCTCCCCTACAACGCCACACTCTCGGATAAGCCCGAGAGGTGTAAAGAAAAGTGTGGCGGACCGTCCAGTGAGGTCAGAGGTCAGAAAAGTGCAGTTTTCAGACAACGGTGGACACTGGACCGGCGCCGGCGGAAACTGCCGACACTTCTGACATACGCACGCGTGCGGGGACACCTCCCCTACAACGCCAGACTCTCGGATTAGCCCGAGAGGTGTAAAGAAAAGTGTGGCGGACCGTCCAGTGAGGTCAGAGGTCAGAAAAGTGCAGTTTTCAGACAACGGTGGACACTGGACCGGCGCCGGCGGACACTGCCGACACTTCTGACATACGCACGCGTGCGGGGACACCTCCCCTACAACGCCACACTCTCGGATAAGCCCGAGAGGTGTAAAAAAAAGTGTGGCGGACCGTCCAGTGAGGTCAGAGGTCAGAAAAGTGCCGTTTTCAGACAACGGTGGACACTGGACCGGCGCCGGCGGACATTGCCGACACTTCTGACATACGCACGCGTGCGGGGACACCTCCCCTACAACGCCAGACTCTCGGATAAGCCCGAGAGGTGTAAAGAAAAGTGTGGCGGACCGTCCAGTGAGGTCAGAGGTCAGAAAAGTGCAGTTTTCAGACAACGGTGGACACTGGACCGGCGCCGGCGGACACTGCCGACACTTCTGACATACGTACGCGTGCGGGGACATCTCCCCTACAACGCCACACTCTCGGATAAGCCCGAGAGGTGTAAAGAAAAGTGTGGCGGACCGTCCAGTGAGGTCAGAGGTCAGAAAAGTGCAGTTTTCAGACAACGGTGGACACTGGACCGGCGCCGGCGGACACTGCCGACACTTCTGACATACGCACGCGTGCGGGGACACCTCCCCTACAACGCCACACTCTCGGATAAGCCCGAGAGATGTAAAAAAAAGTGTGGCGGACCGTCCAGTGAGGTCAGAGGTCAGAAAAGTGCAGTTTTCAGACAACGGTGGACACTGGACCGGCGCCGGCGGACACTGCCGACACTTCTGACATACGCACGCGTGCGGGGACACCTCCCCTACAACGCCAGACTCTCGGATAAGCCCGAGAGGTGTAAAGAAAAGTGTGGCGGACCGTCCAGTGAGGTCAGAGGTCAGAAAAGTGCAGTTTTCAGACAACGGTGGACACTGGACCGGCGCCGGCGGACACTGCCGACACTTCTGACATACGCACGCGTGCGGGGACACCTCCCCTACAACGCCACACTCTCGGATAAGCCCGAGAGGTGTAAAAAAAAGTGTGGCGGACCGTCCAGTGAGGTCAGAGGTCAGAAAAGTGCAGTTTTCAGACAACGGTGGACACTGGACCGGCGCCGGCGGACACTGCCGACACTTCTGACATACGCACGCGTGCGGGGACACCTCCCCTACAACGCCACACTCTCGGATAAGCCCGAGAGGTGTAAAGAAAAGTGTGGCGGAACGTCCAGTGAGGTCAGAGGTCAGAAAAGTGCAGTTTTCAGACAACGGTGGACACTGGACCGGCGCCGGCGGACACTGCCGACACTTCTGACATACGCACGCGTGCGGGGACACCTCCCCTACAACGCCACACTCTCGGAGAAGCCCGAGAGATGTAAAAAAAAGTGTGGCGGACCGTCCAGTGAGGTCAGAGGTCAGAAAAGTGCAGTTTTCAGACAACGGTGGACACTGGACCGGCGCCGGCGGACACTGCCGACACTTCTGACATACGCACGCGTGCGGGGACACCTCCCCTACAACGCCAGACTCTCGGATAAGCCCGAGAGGTGTAAAGAAAAGTGTGGCGGACCGTCCAGTGAGGTCAGAGGTCAGAAAAGTGCAGTTTTCAGACAACGGTGGACACTGGACCGGCGCCGGCGGACACTGCCGACACTTCTGACATACGCACGCGTGCGGGGACACCTCCCCTACAACTCCAAACTCTCGGATAAGCCCGAGAGATGTAAAAAAAAGTGTGGCGGACCGTCCAGTGAGGTCAGAGGTCAGAAAAGTGCAGTTTTCAGACAACGGTGGACACTGGACCGGCGCCGGCGGACACTGCCGACACTTCTGACATACGCACGCGTGCGGGGACACCTCCCCTACAACGCCACACTCTCGGATAAGCCCGAGAGATGTAAAAAAAAGTGTGGCGGACCGTCCAGTGAGGTCAGAGGTCAGAAAAGTGCAGTTTTCAGACAACGGTGGACACTGGACCGGCGCCGGCGGACACTGCCGACACTTCTGACATACGCACGCGTGCGGGGACACCTCCCTTACAACGCCACACTCTCGGATAAGCCCGAGAGGTGTAAAAAAAAGTGTGGCGGACCGTCCAGTGAGGTCAGAGGTCAGAAAAGTGCAGTTTTCAGACAACGGTGGACACTGGACCGGCGCCGGCGGAAACTGCCGACACTTCTGACATACGCACGCGTGCGGGGACACCTCCCCTACAACGCCAGACTCTCGGATTAGCCCGAGAGGTGTAAAGAAAAGTGTGGCGGACCGTCCAGTGAGGTCAGAGGTCAGAAAAGTGCAGTTTTCAGACAACGGTGGACACTGGACCGGCGCCGGCGGACACTGCCGACACTTCTGACATACGCACGCGTGCGGGGACACCTCCCCTACAACGCCACACTCTCGGATAAGCCCGAGAGGTGTAAAAAAAAGTGTGGCGGACCGTCCAGTGAGGTCAGAGGTCAGAAAAGTGCCGTTTTCAGACAACGGTGGACACTGGACCGGCGCCGGCGGACACTGCCGACACTTCTGACATACGCACGCGTGCGGGGACACCTCCCCTACAACGCCAGACTCTCGGATAAGCCCGAGAGGTGTAAAGAAAAGTGTGGCGGACCGTCCAGTGAGGTCAGAGGTCAGAAAAGTGCAGTTTTCAGACAACGGTGGACACTGGACCGGCGCCGGCGGACACTGCCGACACTTCTGACATACGCACGCGTGCGGGGACACCTCCCCTACAACGCCACACTCTCGGATAAGCCCGAGAGGTGTAAAAAAAAGTGTGGCGGACCGTCCAGTGAGGTCAGAGGTCAGAAAAGTGCAGTTTTCAGACAACGGTGGACACTGGACCGGCGCCGGCGGACACTGCCGACACTTCTGACATACGCACGCGTGCGGGGACACCTCCCCTACAATGCCACACTCTCGGATAAGCCCGAGAGGTGTAAAGAAAAGTGTGGCGGACCGTCCAGTGAGGTCAGAGGTCAGAAAAGTGCAGTTTTCAGACAACGGTGGACACTGGACCGGCGCCGGCGGACACTGCCGACACTTCTGACATACGCACGCGTGCGGGGACACCTCCCCTACAACGCCACACTCTCGGAGAAGCCCGAGAGATGTAAAAAAAAGTGTGGCGGACCGTCCAGTGAGGTCAGAGGTCAGAAAAGTGCAGTTTTCAGACAACGGTGGACACTGGACCGGCGCCGGCGGACACTGCCGACACTTCTGACATACGCACGCGTGCGGGGACACCTCCCCTACAACGCCAGACTCTCGGATAAGCCCGAGAGGTGTAAAGAAAAGTGTGGCGGACCGTCCAGTGAGGTCAGAGGTCAGAAAAGTGCAGTTTTCAGACAACGGTGGACACTGGACCGGCGCCGGCGGACACTGCCGACACTTCTGACATACGCACGCGTGCGGGGACACCTCCCCTACAACTCCAAACTCTCGGATAAGCCCGAGAGATGTAAAAAAAAGTGTGGCGGACCGTCCAGTGAGGTCAGAGGTCAGAAAAGTGCAGTTTTCAGACAACGGTGGACACTGGACCGGCGCCGGCGGACACTGCCGACACTTCTGACATACGCACGCGTGCGGGGACACCTCCCCTACAACGCCACACTCTCGGATAAGCCCGAGAGATGTAAAAAAAAGTGTGGCGGACCGTCCAGTGAGGTCAGAGGTCAGAAAAGTGCAGTTTTCAGACAACGGTGGACACTGGACCGGCGCCGGCGGACACTGCCGACACTTCTGACATACGCACGCGTGCGGGGACACCTCCCTTACAACGCCACACTCTCGGATAAGCCCGAGAGGTGTAAAAAAAAGTGTGGCGGACCGTCCAGTGAGGTCAGAGGTCAGAAAAGTGCAGTTTTCAGACAACGGTGGACACTGGACCGGCGCCGGCGGAAACTGCCGACACTTCTGACATACGCACGCGTGCGGGGACACCTCCCCTACAACGCCAGACTCTCGGATTAGCCCGAGAGGTGTAAAGAAAAGTGTGGCGGACCGTCCAGTGAGGTCAGAGGTCAGAAAAGTGCAGTTTTCAGACAACGGTGGACACTGGACCGGCGCCGGCGGACACTGCCGACACTTCTGACATACGCACGCGTGCGGGGACACCTCCCCTACAACGCCAAACTCTCGGATAAGCCCGAGAGGTGTAAAAAAAAGTGTGGCGGACCGTCCAGTGAGGTCAGAGGTCAGAAAAGTGCCGTTTTCAGACAACGGTGGACACTGGACCGGCGCCGGCGGACACTGCCGACACTTCTGACATACGCACGCGTGCGGGGACACCTCCCCTACAACGCCAGACTCTCGGATAAGCCCGAGAGGTGTAAAGAAAAGTGTGGCGGACCGTCCAGTGAGGTCAGAGGTCAGAAAAGTGCAGTTTTCAGACAACGGTGGACACTGGACCGGCGCCGGCGGACACTGCCGACACTTCTGACATACGCACGCGTGCGGGGACATCTCCCCTACAACGCCACACTCTCGGATAAGCCCGAGAGGTGTAAAGAAAAGTGTGGCGGACCGTCCAGTGAGGTCAGAGGTCAGAAAAGTGCAGTTTTCAGACAACGGTGGACACTGGACCGGCGCCGGCGGACACTGCCGACACTTCTGACATACGCACGCGTGCGGGGACACCTCCCCTACAACGCCACACTCTCGGATAAGCCCGAGAGATGTAAAAAAAAGTGTGGCGGACCGTCCAGTGAGGTCAGAGGTCAGAAAAGTGCAGTTTTCAGACAACGGTGGACACTGGACCGGCGCCGGCGGACACTGCCGACACTTCTGACATACGCACGCGTGCGGGGACACCTCCCCTACAACGCCAGACTCTCGGATAAGCCCGAGAGGTGTAAAGAAAAGTGTGGCGGACCGTCCAGTGAGGTCAGAGGTCAGAAAAGTGCAGTTTTCAGACAACGGTGGACACTGGACCGGCGCCGGCGGACACTGCCGACACTTCTGACATACGCACGCGTGCGGGGACACCTCCCCTACAACGCCACACTCTCGGATAAGCCCGAGAGGTGTAAAAAAAAGTGTGGCGGACCGTCCAGTGAGGTCAGAGGTCAGAAAAGTGCAGTTTTCAGACAACGGTGGACACTGGACCGGCGCCGGCGGACACTGCCGACACTTCTGACATACGCACGCGTGCGGGGACACCTCCCCAACAACGCCACACTCTCGGATAAGCCCGAGAGGTGTAAAGAAAAGTGTGGCGGACCGTCCAGTGAGGTCAGAGGTCAGAAAAGTGCAGTTTTCAGACAACGGTGGACACTGGACCGGCGCCGGCGGACACTGCCGACACTTCTGACATACGCACGCGTGCGGGGACACCTCCCCTACAACGCCACACTCTCGGAGAAGCCCGAGAGATGTAAAAAAAAGTGTGGCGGACCGTCCAGTGAGGTCAGAGGTCAGAAAAGTGCAGTTTTCAGACAACGGTGGACACTGGACCGGCGCCGGCGGACACTGCCGACACTTCTGACATACGCACGCGTGCGGGGACACCTCCCCTACAACGCCAGACTCTCGGATAAGCCCGAGAGGTGTAAAGAAAAGTGTGGCGGACCGTCCAGTGACGTCAGAGGTCAGAAAAGTGCAGTTTTCAGACAACGGTGGACACTGGACCGGCGCCGGCGGACACTGCCGACACTTCTGACATACGCACGCGTGCGGGGACACCTCCCCTACAACGCCACACTCTCGGATAAGCCCGAGAGGTGTAAAGAAAAGTGTGGCGGACCGTCCAGTGAGGTCAGAGGTCAGAAAAGTGCAGTTTTCAGACAACGGTGGACACTGGACCGGCGCCGGCGGAAACTGCCGACACTTCTGACATACGCACGCGTGCGGGGACACCTCCCCTACAACGCCAGACTCTCGGATTAGCCCGAGAGGTGTAAAGAAAAGTGTGGCGGACCGTCCAGTGAGGTCAGAGGTCAGAAAAGTGCAGTTTTCAGACAACGGTGGACACTGGACCGGCGCCGGCGGACACTGCCGACACTTCTGACATACGCACACGTGCGGGGACACCTCCCCTACAACGCCACACTCTCGGATAAGCCCGAGAGGTGTAAAAAAAAGTGTGGCGGACCGTCCAGTGAGGTCAGAGGTCAGAAAAGTGCCGTTTTCAGACAACGGTGGACACTGGACCGGCGCCGGCGGACACTGCCGACACTTCTGACATACGCACGCGTGCGGGGACACCTCCCCTACAACGCCAGACTCTCGGATAAGCCCGAGAGGTGTAAAGAAAAGTGTGGCGGACCGTCCAGTGAGGTCAGAGGTCAGAAAAGTGTGGCGGACCGTCCAGTGAGGTCAGAGGTCAGAAAAGTGCAGTTTTCAGACAACGGTGGACACTGGACCGGCGCCGGCGGACACTGCCGACACTTCTGACATACGCACGCGTGCGGGGACACCTCCCCTACAACGCCAGACTCTCGGATAAGCCCGAGAGGTGTAAAGAAAAGTGTGGCGGACCGTCCAGTGAGGTCAGAGGTCAGAAAAGTGCAGTTTTCAGACAACGGTGGACACTGGACCGGCGCCGGCGGACACTGCCAAACACTTCTGACATACGCACGCGTGCGGGGACACCTCCCCTACAACGCCACACTCTCGGATAAGCCCGAGAGGTGTAAAAAAAAGTGTGGCGGACCGTCCAGTGAGGTCAGAGGTCAGAAAAGTGCCGTTTTCAGACAACGGTGGACACTGGACCGGCGCCGGCGGACACTGCCGACACTTCTGACATACGCACGCGTGCGGGGACACCTCCCCTACAACGCCACACTCTCGGAGAAGCCCGAGAGATGTAAAAAAAAGTGTGGCGGACCGTCCAGTGAGGTCAGAGGTCAGAAAAGTGCAGTTTTCAGACAACGGTGGACACTGGACCGGCGCCGGCGGACACTGCCGACACTTCTGACATACGCACGCGTGCGGGGACACCTCCCCTACAACGCCAGACTCTCGGATAAGCCCGAGAGGTGTAAAGAAAAGTGTGGCGGACCGTCCAGTGACGTCAGAGGTCAGAAAAGTGCAGTTTTCAGACAACGGTGGACACTGGACCGGCGCCGGCGGACACTGCCGACACTTCTGACATACGCAAGCGTGCGGGGACACCTCCCCTACAACGCCACACTCTCGGATAAGCCCGAGAGGTGTAAAGAAAAGTGTGGCGGACCGTCCAGTGAGGTCAGAGGTCAGAAAAGTGCAGTTTTCAGACAACGGTGGACACTGGACCGGCGCCGGCGGAAACTGCCGACACTTCTGACATACGCACGCGTGCGGGGACACCTCCCCTACAACGCCAGACTCTCGGATTAGCCCGAGAGGTGTAAAGAAAAGTGTGGCGGACCGTCCAGTGAGGTCAGAGGTCAGAAAAGTGCAGTTTTCAGACAACGGTGGACACTGGACCGGCGCCGGCGGACACTGCCGACACTTCTGACATACGCACGCGTGCGGGGACACCTCCCCTACAACGCCACACTCTCGGATAAGCCCGAGAGGTGTAAAAAAAAGTGTGGCGGACCGTCCAGTGAGGTCAGAGGTCAGAAAAGTGCCGTTTTCAGACAACGGTGGACACTGGACCGGCGCCGGCGGACACTGCCGACACTTCTGACATACGCACGCGTGCGGGGACACCTCCCCTACAACGCCAGACTCTCGGATAAGCCCGAGAGGTGTAAAGAAAAGTGTGGCGGACCGTCCAGTGAGGTCAGAGGTCAGAAAAGTGCAGTTTTCAGACAACGGTGGACACTGGACCGGCGCCGGCGGACACTGCCGACACTTCTGACATACGCACGCGTGCGGGGACATCTCCCCTACAACGCCACACTCTCGGATAAGCCCGAGAGGTGTAAAGAAAAGTGTGGCGGACCGTCCAGTGAGGTCAGAGGTCAGAAAAGTGCAGTTTTCAGACAACGGTGGACACTGGACCGGCGCCGGCGGACACTGCCGACACTTCTGACATACGCACGCGTGCGGGGACACCTCCCCTACAACGCCACACTCTCGGATAAGCCCGAGAGATGTAAAAAAAAGTGTGGCGGACCGTCCAGTGAGGTCAGAGGTCAGAAAAGTGCAGTTTTCAGACAACGGTGGACACTGGACCGGCGCCGGCGGACACTGCCGACACTTCTGACATACGCACGCGTGCGGGGACACCTCCCCTACAACGCCAGACTCTCGGATAAGCCCGAGAGGTGTAAAGAAAAGTGTGGCGGACCGTCCAGTGAGGTCAGAGGTCAGAAAAGTGCAGTTTTCAGACAACGGTGGACACTGGACCGGCGCCGGCGGACACTGCCGACACTTCTGACATACGCACGCGTGCGGGGACACCTCCCCTACAACGCCACACTCTCGGATAAGCCCGAGAGGTGTAAAAAAAAGTGTGGCGGACCGTCCAGTGAGGTCAGAGGTCAGAAAAGTGCCGTTTTCAGACAACGGTGGACACTGGACCGGCGCCGGCGGACACTGCCGACACTTCTGACATACGCACGCGTGCGGGGACACCTCCCCTACAACGCCAGACTCTCGGATAAGCCCGAGAGGTGTAAAGAAAAGTGTGGCGGACCGTCCAGTGAGGTCAGAGGTCAGAAAAGTGCAGTTTTCAGACAACGGTGGACACTGGACCGGCGCCGGCGGACACTGCCGACACTTCTGACATACGCACGCGTGCGGGGACATCTCCCCTACAACGCCACACTCTCGGATAAGCCCGAGAGGTGTAAAGAAAAGTGTGGCGGACCGTCCAGTGAGGTCAGAGGTCAGAAAAGTGCAGTTTTCAGACAACGGTGGACACTGGACCGGCGCCGGCGGACACTGCCGACACTTCTGACATACGCACGCGTGCGGGGACACCTCCCCTACAACGCCACACTCTCGGATAAGCCCGAGAGATGTAAAAAAAAGTGTGGCGGACCGTCCAGTGAGGTCAGAGGTCAGAAAAGTGCAGTTTTCAGACAACGGTGGACACTGGACCGGCGCCGGCGGACACTGCCGACACTTCTGACATACGCACGCGTGCGGGGACACCTCCCCTACAACGCCAGACTCTCGGATAAGCCCGAGAGGTGTAAAGAAAAGTGTGGCGGACCGTCCAGTGAGGTCAGAGGTCAGAAAAGTGCAGTTTTCAGACAACGGTGGACACTGGACCGGCGCCGGCGGACACTGCCGACACTTCTGACATACGCACGCGTGCGGGGACACCTCCCCTACAACGCCACACTCTCGGATAAGCCCGAGAGGTGTAAAAAAAAGTGTGGCGGACCGTCCAGTGAGGTCAGAGGTCAGAAAAGTGCAGTTTTCAGACAACGGTGGACACTGGACCGGCGCCGGCGGACACTGCCGACACTTCTGACATACGCACGCGTGCGGGGACACCTCCCCTACAACGCCACACTCTCGGATAAGCTTGAGAGGTGTAAAGAAAAGTGTGGCGGACCGTCCAGTGAGGTCAGAGGTCAGAAAAGTGCAGTTTTCAGACAACGGTGGACACTGGACCGGCGCCGGCGGACACTGCCGACACTTCTGACATACGCACGCGTGCGGGGACACCTCCCCTACAACGCCACACTCTCGGATAAGCCCGAGAGATGTAAAAAAAAGTGTGGCGGACCGTCCAGTGAGGTCAGAGGTCAGAAAAGTGCAGTTTTCAGACAACGGTGGACACTGGACCGGCGCCGGCGGACACTGCCGACACTTCTGACATACGCACGCGTGCGGGGACACCTCCCCTACAACGCCACACTCTCGGATAAGCCCGAGAGGTGTAAAAAAAAGTGTGGCGGACCGTCCAGTGAGGTCAGAGGTCAGAAAAGTGCAGTTTTCAGACAACGGTGGACACTGGACCGGCGCCGGCGGACACTGTCGACACTTCTGACATACGCACGCGTGCGGGGACACCTCCCCTACAACGCCAGACTCTCGGATTAGCCCGAGAGGTGTAAAGAAAAGTGTGGCGGACCGTCCAGTGAGGTCAGAGGTCAGAAAAGTGCAGTTTTCAGACAACGGTGGACACTGGACCGGCGCCGGCGGACACTGCCGACACTTCTGACATACGCACGCGTGCGGGGACACCTCCCCTACAACGCCAGACTCTCGGATAAGCCCGAGAGGTGTAAAGAAAAGTGTGGCGGACCGTCCAGTGAGGTCAGAGGTCAGAAAAGTGCAGTTTTCAGACAACGGTGGACACTGGACCGGCGCCGGCGGACACTGCCGACACTTCTGACATACGCACGCGTGCGGGGACACCTCCCCTACAACGCCACACTCTCGGATAAGCCCGAGAGATGTAAAAAAAAGTGTGGCGGACCGTCCAGTGAGGTCAGAGGTCAGAAAAGTGCAGTTTTCAGACAACGGTGGACACTGGACCGGCGCCGGCGGACACTGCCGACACTTCTGACATACACACGCGTGCGGGGACACCTCCCCTACAACGCCACACTCTCGGATAAGCCCGAGAGGTGTAAAGAAAAGTGTGGCGGACCGTCCAGTGAGGTCAGAGGTCAGAAAAGTGCAGTTTTCAGACAACGGTGGACACTGGACCGGCGCCGGCGGACACTGCCGACACTTCTGACATACGCACGCGTGCGGGGACACCTCCCCTACAACGCCACACTCTCGGATAAGCCCGAGAGGTGTAAGAAAAAGTGTGGCGGACCGTCCAGTGAGGTCAGAGGTCAGAAAAGTGCAGTTTTCAGACAACGGTGGACACTGGACCGGCGCCGGCGGACACTGTCGACACTTCTGACATACGCACGCGTGCGGGGACACCTCCCCTACAACGCCACACTCTCGGATAAGCCCGAGAGGTGTAAAGAAAAGTGTGGCGGACCGTCCAGTGAGGTCAGAGGTCAGAAAAGTGCAGTTTTCAGACAACGGTGGACACTGGACCGGCGCCGGCGGACACTGCCGACACTTCTGACATACGCACGCGTGCGGGGACACCTCCCCTACAACGCCACACTCTCGGATAAGCCCGAGAGATGTAAAAAAAAGTGTGGCGGACCGTCCAGTGAGGTCAGAGGTCAGAAAAGTGCAGTTTTCAGACAACGGTGGACACTGGACCGGCGCCGGCGGACACTGCCGACACTTCTGACATACGCACGTGTGCGGGGACACCTCCCCTACAACGCCACACTCTCGGATAAGCCCGAGAGGTGTAAAAAAAAGTGTGGCGGACCGTCCAGTGAGGTCAGAGGTCAGAAAAGTGCCGTTTTCAGACAACGGTGGACACTGGACCGGCGCCGGCGGACACTGCCGACACTTCTGACATACGCACGCGTGCGGGGACACCTCCCCTACAACGCCAGACTCTCGGATAAGCCCGAGAGGTGTAAAGAAAAGTGTGGCGGACCGTCCAGTGAGGTCATAGGTCAGAAAAGTGCAGTTTTCAGACAACGGTGGACACTGGACCGGCGCCGGCGGACACTGCCGACACTTCTGACATACGCACGCGTGCGGGGACACCTCCCCTACAACGCCACACTCTCGGATAAGCCCGAGAGGTGTAAAGAAAAGTGTGGCGGACCGTCCAGTGAGGTCAGAGGTCAGAAAAGTGCAGTTTTCAGACAACGGTGGACACTGGACCGGCGCCGGCGGACACTGCCGACACTTCTGACATACGCACGCGTGCGGGGACACCTCCCCTACAACGCCAGACTCTCGGATAAGCCCGAGAGGTGTAAAGAAAAGTGTGGCGGACCGTCCAGTGAGGTCAGAGGTCAGAAAAGTGCAGTTTTCAGACAACGGTGGACACTGGACCGGCGCCGGCGGACACTGCCGACACTTCTGACATACGCACGCGTGCGGGGACACCTCCCCTACAACGCCACACTCTCGGATAAGCCCGAGAGATGTAAAAAAAAGTGTGGCGGACCGTCCAGTGAGGTCAGAGGTCAGAAAAGTGCAGTTTTCAGACAACGGTGGACACTGGACCGGCGCCGGCGGACACTGCCGACACTTCTGACATACGCACGCGTGCGGGGACACCTCCCCTACAACGCCACACTCTCGGATAAGCCCGAGAGATGTAAAAAAAAGTGTGGCGGACCGTCCAGTGAGGTCAGAGGTCAGAAAAGTGCAGTTTTCAGACAACGGTGGACACTGGACCGGCGCCGGCGGACACTGCCGACACTTCTGACATACGCACGCGTGCGGGGACACCTCCCCTACAACGCCACACTCTCGGATAAGCCCGAGAGATGTAAAAAAAAGTGTGGCGGACCGTCCAGTGAGGTCAGAGGTCAGAAAAGTGCAGTTTTCAGACAACGGTGGACACTGGACCGGCGCCGGCGGACACTGCCGACACTTCTGACATACGCACGCGTGCGGGGACACCTCCCCTACAACGCCACACTCTCGGATAAGCCCGAGAGATGTAAAAAAAAGTGTGGCGGACCGTCCAGTGAGGTCAGAGGTCAGAAAAGTGCAGTTTTCAGACAACGGTGGACACTGGACCGGCGCCGGCGGACACTGCCGACACTTCTGACATACGCACGCGTGCGGGGACACATCCCCTACAACGCCACACTCTCGGATAAGCCCGAGAGGTGTAAAAAAAAGTGTGGCGGACCGTCCAGTGAGGTCAGAGGTCAGAAAAGTGCAGTTTTCAGACAACAGTGGACACTGGACAGGCACCGGTGGACACTGCCGACACTTCTGACATACGCACGCGTGCGGGGACACCTCCCCTACAACGCCACACTCTCGGATAAGCCCGAGAGGTGTAAAGAAAAGTGTGGCGGACCGTCCAGTGAGGTCAGAGGTCAGAAAAGTGCAGTTTTCAGACAACGGTGGACACTGGACCGGCGCCGGCGGACACTGCCGACACTTCTGACATACGCACGCGTGCGGGGACACCTCCCCTACAACGCCAGACTCTCGGATAAGCCCGAGAGGTGTAAAGAAAAGTGTGGCGGACCGTCCAGTGAGGTCAGAGGTCAGAAAAGTGCAGTTTTCAGACAACGGTGGACACTGGACCGGCGCCGGCGGACACTGCCGACACTTCTGACATACGCACGCGTGCGGGGACACCTCCCCTACAACGCCAGACTCTCGGATAAGCCCGAGAGGTGTAAAAAAAAGTGTGGCGGACCGTCCAGTGAGGTCAGAGGTCAGAAAAGTGCAGTTTTCAGACAACAGTGGACACTGGACAGGCACCGGTGGACACTGCCGACACTTCTGACATACGCACGCGTGCGGGGACACCTCCCCTACAACGCCAGACTCTCGGATAAGCCCGAGAGGTGTAAAAAAAAGTGTGGCGGACCGTCCAGTGAGGTCAGAGGTCAGAAAAGTGCAGTTTTCAGACAACAGTGGACACTGGACAGGCACCGGTGGACACTGCCGACACTTCTGACATACGCACGCGTGCGGGGACACCTCCCCTACAACGCCAGACTCTCGGATAAGCCCGAGAGGTGTAAAGAAAAGTGTGGCGGACCGTCCAGTGAGGTCAGAGGTCAGAAAAGTGCAGTTTTCAGACAACGGTGGACACTGGACCGGCGCCGGCGGACACTGCCGACACTTCTGACATACGCACGCGTGCGGGGACACCTCCCCTACAACGCCACACTCTCGGATAAGCCCGAGAGGTGTAAAGAAAAGTGTGGCGGACCGTCCAGTGAGGTCAGAGGTCAGAAAAGTGCAGTTTTCAGACAACGGTGGACACTGGACCGGCGCCGGTGGACACTGCCGACACTTCTGACATACGCACGCGTGCGGGGACACCTCCCCTACAACGCCAGACTCTCGGATAAGCCCGAAAGGTGTAAAGAAAAGTGTGGCGGACCGTCCAGTGAGGTCAGAGGTCAGAAAAGTGCAGTTTTCAGACAACGGTGGACACTGGACCGGCGCCGGCGGACACTGCCGACACTTCTGACATACGCACGCGTGCGGGGACACCTCCCCTACAACGCCACACTCTCGGATAAGCCCGAGAGATGTAAAAAAAAGTGTGGCGGACCGTCCAGTGAGGTCAGAGGTCAGAAAAGTGCAGTTTTCAGACAACGGTGGACACTGGACCGGCGCCGGCGGACACTGCCGACACTTCTGACATACGCACGCGTGCGGGGACACCTCCCCTACAACGCCACACTCTCGGATAAGCCCGAGAGATGTAAAAAAAAGTGTGGCGGACCGTCCAGTGAGGTCAGAGGTCAGAAAAGTGCAGTTTTCAGACAACGGTGGACACTGGACCGGCGCCGGCGGACACTGCCGACACTTCTGACATACGCACGCGTGCGGGGACACATCCCCTACAACGCCACACTCTCGGATAAGCCCGAGAGGTGTAAAAAAAAGTGTGGCGGACCGTCCAGTGAGGTCAGAGGTCAGAAAAGTGCAGTTTTCAGACAACAGTGGACACTGGACAGGCACCGGTGGACACTGCCGACACTTCTGACATACGCACGCGTGCGGGGACACCTCCCCTACAACGCCACACTCTCGGATAAGCCCGAGAGGTGTAAAGAAAAGTGTGGCGGACCGTCCAGTGAGGTCAGAGGTCAGAAAAGTGCAGTTTTCAGACAACGGTGGACACTGGACCGGCGCCGGCGGACACTGCCGACACTTCTGACATACGCACGCGTGCGGGGACACCTCCTCTACAACGCCACACTCTCGGATAAGCCCGAGAGATGTAAAAAAAAGTGTGGCGGACCGTCCAGTGAGGTCAGAGGTCAGAAAAGTGCAGTTTTCAGACAACGGTGGACACTGGACCGGCGCCGGCGGACACTGCCGACACTTCTGACATACGCACGCGTGCGGGGACACCTCCCCTACAACGCCACACTCTCGGATAAGCCCGAGAGATGTAAAAAAAAGTGTGGCGGACCGTCCAGTGAGGTCAGAGGTCAGAAAAGTGCAGTTTTCAGACAACGGTGGACACTGGACCGGCGCCGGTGGACACTGCCGACACTTCTGACATACGCACGCGTGCGGGGACACCTCCCCTACAACGCCAGACTCTCGGATAAGCCCGAAAGGTGTAAAGAAAAGTGTGGCGGACCGTCCAGTGAGGTCAGAGGTCAGAAAAGTGCAGTTTTCAGACAACGGTGGACACTGGACCGGCGCCGGCGGACACTGCCGACACTTCTGACATACGCACGCGTGCGGGGACACCTCCCCTACAACGCCACACTCTCGGATAAGCCCGAGAGATGTAAAAAAAAGTGTGACGGACCGTCCAGTGAGGTCAGAGGTCAGAAAAGTGCAGTTTTCAGACAACGGTGGACACTGGACCGGCGCCGGCGGACACTGCCGACACTTCTGACATACGCACGCGTGCGGGGACACCTCCCCTACAACGCCACACTCTCGGATAAGCCCGAGAGATGTAAAAAAAAGTGTGGCGGACCGTCCAGTGAGGTCAGAGGTCAGAAAAGTGCAGTTTTCAGACAACGGTGGACACTGGACCGGCGCCGGCGGACACTGCCGACACTTCTGACATACGCACGCGTGCGGGGACACATCCCCTACAACGCCACACTCTCGGATAAGCCCGAGAGGTGTAAAAAAAAGTGTGGCGGACCGTCCAGTGAGGTCAGAGGTCAGAAAAGTGCAGTTTTCAGACAACAGTGGACACTGGACAGGCACCGGTGGACACTGCCGACACTTCTGACATACGCACGCGTGCGGGGACACCTCCCCTACAACGCCACACTCTCGGATAAGCCCGAGAGGTGTAAAGAAAAGTGTGGCGGACCGTCCAGTGAGGTCAGAGGTCAGAAAAGTGCAGTTTTCAGACAACGGTGGACACTGGACCGGCGCCGGCGGACACTGCCGACACTTCTGACATACGCACGCGTGCGGGGACACCTCCTCTACAACGCCACACTCTCGGATAAGCCCGAGAGATGTAAAAAAAAGTGTGGCGGACCGTCCAGTGAGGTCAGAGGTCAGAAAAGTGCAGTTTTCAGACAACGGTGGACACTGGACCGGCGCCGGCGGACACTGCCGACACTTCTGACATACGCACGCGTGCGGGGACACCTCCCCTACAACGCCACACTCTCGGATAAGCCCGAGAGATGTAAAAAAAAGTGTGGCGGACCGTCCAGTGAGGTCAGAGGTCAGAAAAGTGCAGTTTTCAGACAACGGTGGACACTGGACCGGCGCCGGCGGACACTGCCGACACTTCTGACATACGCACGCGTGCGGGGACACCTCCCCTACAACGCCAGACTCTCGGATAAGCCCGAGAGGTGTAAAGAAAAGTGTGGCGGACCGTCCAGTGAGGTCAGAGGTCAGAAAAGTGCAGTTTTCAGACAACGGTGGACACTGGACCGGCGCCGGCGGACACTGCCGACACTTCTGACATACGCACGCGTGCGGGGACACCTCCCCTACAACGCCACACTCTCGGATAAGCCCGAGAGGTGTAAAAAAAAGTGTGGCGGACCGTCCAGTGAGGTCAGAGGTCAGAAAAGTGCCGTTTTCAGACAACGGTGGACACTGGACCGGCGCCGGCGGACACTGCCGACACTTCTGACATACGCACGCGTGCGGGGACACCTCCCCTACAACGCCAGACTCTCGGATAAGCCCGAGAGGTGTAAAGAAAAGTGTGGCGGACCGTCCAGTGAGGTCAGAGGTCAGAAAAGTGCAGTTTTCAGACAACGGTGGACACTGGACCGGCGCCGGCGGACACTGCCGACACTTCTGACATACGCACGCGTGCGGGGACATCTCCCCTACAACGCCACACTCTCGGATAAGCCCGAGAGGTGTAAAGAAAAGTGTGGCGGACCGTCCAGTGAGGTCAGAGGTCAGAAAAGTGCAGTTTTCAGACAACGGTGGACACTGGACCGGCGCCGGCGGACACTGCCGACACTTCTGACATACGCACGCGTGCGGGGACACCTCCCCTACAACGCCACACTCTCGGATAAGCCCGAGAGATGTAAAAAAAAGTGTGGCGGACCGTCCAGTGAGGTCAGAGGTCAGAAAAGTGCAGTTTTCAGACAACGGTGGACACTGGACCGGCGCCGGCGGACACTGCCGACACTTCTGACATACGCACGCGTGCGGGGACACCTCCCCTACAACGCCAGACTCTCGGATAAGCCCGAGAGGTGTAAAGAAAAGTGTGGCGGACCGTCCAGTGAGGTCAGAGGTCAGAAAAGTGCAGTTTTCAGACAACGGTGGACACTGGACCGGCGCCGGCGGACACTGCCGACACTTCTGACATACGCACGCGTGCGGGGACACCTCCCCTACAACGCCACACTCTCGGATAAGCCCGAGAGGTGTAAAAAAAAGTGTGGCGGACCGTCCAGTGAGGTCAGAGGTCAGAAAAGTGCAGTTTTCAGACAACGGTGGACACTGGACCGGCGCCGGCGGACACTGCCGACACTTCTGACATACGCACGCGTGCGGGGACACCTCCCCTACAACGCCACACTCTCGGATAAGCTTGAGAGGTGTAAAGAAAAGTGTGGCGGACCGTCCAGTGAGGTCAGAGGTCAGAAAAGTGCAGTTTTCAGACAACGGTGGACACTGGACCGGCGCCGGCGGACACTGCCGACACTTCTGACATACGCACGCGTGCGGGGACACCTCCCCTACAACGCCACACTCTCGGATAAGCCCGAGAGATGTAAAAAAAAGTGTGGCGGACCGTCCAGTGAGGTCAGAGGTCAGAAAAGTGCAGTTTTCAGACAACGGTGGACACTGGACCGGCGCCGGCGGACACTGCCGACACTTCTGACATACGCACGCGTGCGGGGACACCTCCCCTACAACGCCACACTCTCGGATAAGCCCGAGAGGTGTAAAAAAAAGTGTGGCGGACCGTCCAGTGAGGTCAGAGGTCAGAAAAGTGCAGTTTTCAGACAACGGTGGACACTGGACCGGCGCCGGCGGACACTGTCGACACTTCTGACATACGCACGCGTGCGGGGACACCTCCCCTACAACGCCAGACTCTCGGATTAGCCCGAGAGGTGTAAAGAAAAGTGTGGCGGACCGTCCAGTGAGGTCAGAGGTCAGAAAAGTGCAGTTTTCAGACAACGGTGGACACTGGACCGGCGCCGGCGGACACTGCCGACACTTCTGACATACGCACGCGTGCGGGGACACCTCCCCTACAACGCCAGACTCTCGGATAAGCCCGAGAGGTGTAAAGAAAAGTGTGGCGGACCGTCCAGTGAGGTCAGAGGTCAGAAAAGTGCAGTTTTCAGACAACGGTGGACACTGGACCGGCGCCGGCGGACACTGCCGACACTTCTGACATACGCACGCGTGCGGGGACACCTCCCCTACAACGCCACACTCTCGGATAAGCCCGAGAGATGTAAAAAAAAGTGTGGCGGACCGTCCAGTGAGGTCAGAGGTCAGAAAAGTGCAGTTTTCAGACAACGGTGGACACTGGACCGGCGCCGGCGGACACTGCCGACACTTCTGACATACACACGCGTGCGGGGACACCTCCCCTACAACGCCACACTCTCGGATAAGCCCGAGAGGTGTAAAGAAAAGTGTGGCGGACCGTCCAGTGAGGTCAGAGGTCAGAAAAGTGCAGTTTTCAGACAACGGTGGACACTGGACCGGCGCCGGCGGACACTGCCGACACTTCTGACATACGCACGCGTGCGGGGACACCTCCCCTACAACGCCACACTCTCGGATAAGCCCGAGAGGTGTAAGAAAAAGTGTGGCGGACCGTCCAGTGAGGTCAGAGGTCAGAAAAGTGCAGTTTTCAGACAACGGTGGACACTGGACCGGCGCCGGCGGACACTGTCGACACTTCTGACATACGCACGCGTGCGGGGACACCTCCCCTACAACGCCACACTCTCGGATAAGCCCGAGAGGTGTAAAGAAAAGTGTGGCGGACCGTCCAGTGAGGTCAGAGGTCAGAAAAGTGCAGTTTTCAGACAACGGTGGACACTGGACCGGCGCCGGCGGACACTGCCGACACTTCTGACATACGCACGCGTGCGGGGACACCTCCCCTACAACGCCACACTCTCGGATAAGCCCGAGAGATGTAAAAAAAAGTGTGGCGGACCGTCCAGTGAGGTCAGAGGTCAGAAAAGTGCAGTTTTCAGACAACGGTGGACACTGGACCGGCGCCGGCGGACACTGCCGACACTTCTGACATACGCACGTGTGCGGGGACACCTCCCCTACAACGCCACACTCTCGGATAAGCCCGAGAGGTGTAAAAAAAAGTGTGGCGGACCGTCCAGTGAGGTCAGAGGTCAGAAAAGTGCCGTTTTCAGACAACGGTGGACACTGGACCGGCGCCGGCGGACACTGCCGACACTTCTGACATACGCACGCGTGCGGGGACACCTCCCCTACAACGCCAGACTCTCGGATAAGCCCGAGAGGTGTAAAGAAAAGTGTGGCGGACCGTCCAGTGAGGTCATAGGTCAGAAAAGTGCAGTTTTCAGACAACGGTGGACACTGGACCGGCGCCGGCGGACACTGCCGACACTTCTGACATACGCACGCGTGCGGGGACACCTCCCCTACAACGCCACACTCTCGGATAAGCCCGAGAGGTGTAAAGAAAAGTGTGGCGGACCGTCCAGTGAGGTCAGAGGTCAGAAAAGTGCAGTTTTCAGACAACGGTGGACACTGGACCGGCGCCGGCGGACACTGCCGACACTTCTGACATACGCACGCGTGCGGGGACACCTCCCCTACAACGCCAGACTCTCGGATAAGCCCGAGAGGTGTAAAGAAAAGTGTGGCGGACCGTCCAGTGAGGTCAGAGGTCAGAAAAGTGCAGTTTTCAGACAACGGTGGACACTGGACCGGCGCCGGCGGACACTGCCGACACTTCTGACATACGCACGCGTGCGGGGACACCTCCCCTACAACGCCACACTCTCGGATAAGCCCGAGAGATGTAAAAAAAAGTGTGGCGGACCGTCCAGTGAGGTCAGAGGTCAGAAAAGTGCAGTTTTCAGACAACGGTGGACACTGGACCGGCGCCGGCGGACACTGCCGACACTTCTGACATACGCACGCGTGCGGGGACACCTCCCCTACAACGCCACACTCTCGGATAAGCCCGAGAGATGTAAAAAAAAGTGTGGCGGACCGTCCAGTGAGGTCAGAGGTCAGAAAAGTGCAGTTTTCAGACAACGGTGGACACTGGACCGGCGCCGGCGGACACTGCCGACACTTCTGACATACGCACGCGTGCGGGGACACCTCCCCTACAACGCCACACTCTCGGATAAGCCCGAGAGATGTAAAAAAAAGTGTGGCGGACCGTCCAGTGAGGTCAGAGGTCAGAAAAGTGCAGTTTTCAGACAACGGTGGACACTGGACCGGCGCCGGCGGACACTGCCGACACTTCTGACATACGCACGCGTGCGGGGACACATCCCCTACAACGCCACACTCTCGGATAAGCCCGAGAGGTGTAAAAAAAAGTGTGGCGGACCGTCCAGTGAGGTCAGAGGTCAGAAAAGTGCAGTTTTCAGACAACAGTGGACACTGGACAGGCACCGGTGGACACTGCCGACACTTCTGACATACGCACGCGTGCGGGGACACCTCCCCTACAACGCCACACTCTCGGATAAGCCCGAGAGGTGTAAAGAAAAGTGTGGCGGACCGTCCAGTGAGGTCAGAGGTCAGAAAAGTGCAGTTTTCAGACAACGGTGGACACTGGACCGGCGCCGGCGGACACTGCCGACACTTCTGACATACGCACGCGTGCGGGGACACCTCCCCTACAACGCCAGACTCTCGGATAAGCCCGAGAGGTGTAAAAAAAAGTGTGGCGGACCGTCCAGTGAGGTCAGAGGTCAGAAAAGTGCAGTTTTCAGACAACAGTGGACACTGGACAGGCACCGGTGGACACTGCCGACACTTCTGACATACGCACGCGTGCGGGGACACCTCCCCTAGAACGCCAGACTCTCGGATAAGCCCGAGAGGTGTAAAGAAAAGTGTGGCGGACCGTCCAGTGAGGTCAGAGGTCAGAAAAGTGCAGTTTTCAGACAACGGTGGACACTGGACCGGCGCCGGCGGACACTGCCGACACTTCTGACATACGCACGCGTGCGGGGACACCTCCCCTACAACGCCACACTCTCGGATAAGCCCGAGAGGTGTAAAGAAAAGTGTGGCGGACCGTCCAGTGAGGTCAGAGGTCAGAAAAGTGCAGTTTTCAGACAACGGTGGACACTGGACCGGCGCCGGTGGACACTGCCGACACTTCTGACATACGCACGCGTGCGGGGACACCTCCCCTACAACGCCAGACTCTCGGATAAGCCCGAAAGGTGTAAAGAAAAGTGTGGCGGACCGTCCAGTGAGGTCAGAGGTCAGAAAAGTGCAGTTTTCAGACAACGGTGGACACTGGACCGGCGCCGGCGGACACTGCCGACACTTCTGACATACGCACGCGTGCGGGGACACCTCCCCTACAACGCCACACTCTCGGATAAGCCCGAGAGATGTAAAAAAAAGTGTGGCGGACCGTCCAGTGAGGTCAGAGGTCAGAAAAGTGCAGTTTTCAGACAACGGTGGACACTGGACCGGCGCCGGCGGACACTGCCGACACTTCTGACATACGCACGCGTGCGGGGACACCTCCCCTACAACGCCACACTCTCGGATAAGCCCGAGAGATGTAAAAAAAAGTGTGGCGGACCGTCCAGTGAGGTCAGAGGTCAGAAAAGTGCAGTTTTCAGACAACGGTGGACACTGGACCGGCGCCGGCGGACACTGCCGACACTTCTGACATACGCACGCGTGCGGGGACACATCCCCTACAACGCCACACTCTCGGATAAGCCCGAGAGGTGTAAAAAAAAGTGTGGCGGACCGTCCAGTGAGGTCAGAAAAGTGCAGTTTTCAGACAACAGTGGACACTGGACAGGCACCGGTGGACACTGCCGACACTTCTGACATACGCACGCGTGCGGGGACACCTCCCCTACAACGCCACACTCTCGGATAAGCCCGAGAGGTGTAAAGAAAAGTGTGGCGGACCGTCCAGTGAGGTCAGAGGTCAGAAAAGTGCAGTTTTCAGACAACGGTGGACACTGGACCGGCGCCGGCGGACACTGCCGACACTTCTGACATACGCACGCGTGCGGGGACACCTCCTCTACAACGCCACACTCTCGGATAAGCCCGAGAGATGTAAAAAAAAGTGTGGCGGACCGTCCAGTGAGGTCAGAGGTCAGAAAAGTGCAGTTTTCAGACAACGGTGGACACTGGACCGGCGCCGGCGGACACTGCCGACACTTCTGACATACGCACGCGTGCGGGGACACCTCCCCTACAACGCCACACTCTCGGATAAGCCCGAGAGATGTAAAAAAAAGTGTGGCGGACCGTCCAGTGAGGTCAGAGGTCAGAAAAGTGCAGTTTTCAGACAACGGTGGACACTGGACCGGCGCCGGCGGACACTGCCGACACTTCTGACATACGCACGCGTGCGGGGACACATCCCCTACAACGCCACACTCTCGGATAAGCCCGAGAGGTGTAAAATAAAGTGTGGCGGACCGTCCAGTGAGGTCAGAGGTCAGAAAAGTGCAGTTTTCAGACAACAGTGGACACTGGACAGGCACCGGTGGACACTGCCGACACTTCTGACATACGCACGCGTGCGGGGACACCTCCCCTACAACGCCACACTCTCGGATAAGCCCGAGAGGTGTAAAGAAAAGTGTGGCGGACCGTCCAGTGAGGTCAGAGGTCAGAAAAGTGCAGTTTTCAGACAACGGTGGACACTGGACCGGCGCCGGCGGACACTGCCGACACTTCTGACATACGCACGCGTGCGGGGACACCTCCCCTACAACGCCACACTCTCGGATAAGCCCGAGAGGTGTAAAGAAAAGTGTGGCGGACCGTCCAGTGAGGTCAGAGGTCAGAAAAGTGCAGTTTTCAGACAACGGTGGACACTGGACCGGCGCCGGTGGACACTGCCGACACTTCTGACATACGCACGCGTGCGGGGACACCTCCCCTACAACGCCAGACTCTCGGATAAGCCCGAAAGGTGTAAAGAAAAGTGTGGCGGACCGTCCAGTGAGGTCAGAGGTCAGAAAAGTGCAGTTTTCAGACAACGGTGGACACTGGACCGGCGCCGGCGGACACTGCCGACACTTCTGACATACGCACGCGTGCGGGGACACCTCCCCTACAACGCCACACTCTCGGATAAGCCCGAGAGATGTAAAAAAAAGTGTGGCGGACCGTCCAGTGAGGTCAGAGGTCAGAAAAGTGCAGTTTTCAGACAACGGTGGACACTGGACCGGCGCCGGCGGACACTGCCGACACTTCTGACATACGCACGCGTGCGGGGACACCTCCCCTACAACGCCACACTCTCGGATAAGCCCGAGAGATGTAAAAAAAAGTGTGGCGGACCGTCCAGTGAGGTCAGAGGTCAGAAAAGTGCAGTTTTCAGACAACGGTGGACACTGGACCGGCGCCGGCGGACACTGCCGACACTTCTGACATACGCACGCGTGCGGGGACACATCCCCTACAACGCCACACTCTCGGATAAGCCCGAGAGGTGTAAAAAAAAGTGTGGCGGACCGTCCAGTGAGGTCAGAGGTCAGAAAAGTGCAGTTTTCAGACAACAGTGGACACTGGACAGGCACCGGTGGACACTGCCGACACTTCTGACATACGCACGCGTGCGGGGACACCTCCCCTACAACGCCACACTCTCGGATAAGCCCGAGAGGTGTAAAGAAAAGTGTGGCGGACCGTCCAGTGAGGTCAGAGGTCAGAAAAGTGCAGTTTTCAGACAACGGTGGACACTGGACCGGCGCCGGCGGACACTGCCGACACTTCTGACATACGCACGCGTGCGGGGACACCTCCTCTACAACGCCACACTCTCGGATAAGCCCGAGAGATGTAAAAAAAAGTGTGGCGGACCGTCCAGTGAGGTCAGAGGTCAGAAAAGTGCAGTTTTCAGACAACGGTGGACACTGGACCGGCGCCGGCGGACACTGCCGACACTTCTGACATACGCACGCGTGTGGGGACACCTCCCCTACAACGCCACACTCTCGGATAAGCCCGAGAGATGTAAAAAAAAGTGTGGCGGACCGTCCAGTGAGGTCAGAGGTCAGAAAAGTGCAGTTTTCAGACAACGGTGGACACTGGACCGGCGCCGGCGGACACTGCCGACACTTCTGACATACGCACGCGTGCGGGGACACATCCCCTACAACGCCACACTCTCGGATAAGCCCGAGAGGTGTAAAAAAAAGTGTGGCGGACCGTCCAGTGAGGTCAGAGGTCAGAAAAGTGCAGTTTTCAGACAACAGTGGACACTGGACAGGCACCGGTGGACACTGCCGACACTTCTGACATACGCACGCGTGCGGGGACACCTCCCCTACAACGCCACACTCTCGGATAAGCCCGAGAGGTGTAAAGAAAAGTGTGGCGGACCGTCCAGTGAGGTCAGAGGTCAGAAAAGTGCAGTTTTCAGACAACGGTGGACACTGGACCGGCGCCGGCGGACACTGCCGACACTTCTGACATACGCACGCGTGCGGGGACACCTCCCCTACAACGCCAGACTCTCGGATAAGCCCGAGAGGTGTAAAGAAAAGTGTGGCGGACCGTCCAGTGAGGTCAGAGGTCAGAAAAGTGCAGTTTTCAGACAACGGTGGACACTGGACCGGCGCCGGCGGACACTGCCGACACTTCTGACATACGCACGCGTGCGGGGACACCTCCCCTACAACGCCATACTCTCGGATAAGCCCGAGAGATGTAAAAAAAAGTGTGGCGGACCGTCCAGTGAGGTCAGAGGTCAGAAAAGTGCAGTTTTCAGACAACGGTGGACACTGGACCGGCGCCGGCGGACACTGCCGACACTTCTGACATACGCACGCGTGCGGGGACACCTCCCCTACAACGCCACACTCTCGGATAAGCCCGAGAGATGTAAAAAAAAGTGTGGCGGACCGTCCAGTGAGGTCAGAGGTCAGAAAAGTGCAGTTTTCAGACAACGGTGGACACTGGACCGGCGCCGGCGGACACTGCCGACACTTCTGACATACGCACGTGTGCGGGGACACCTCCCCTACAACGCCACACTCTCGGATAAGCCCGAGAGGTGTAAAAAAAAGTGTGGCGGACCGTCCAGTGAGGTCAGAGGTCAGAAAAGTGCAGTTTTCAGACAACAGTGGACACTGGACAGGCACCGGTGGACACTGCCGACACTTCTGACATACGCACGCGTGCGGGGACACCTCCCCTACAACGCCAGACTCTCGGATAAGCCCGAGAGGTGTAAAGAAAAGTGTGGCGGACCGTCCAGTGAGGTCAGAGGTCAGAAAAGTGCAGTTTTCAGACAACGGTGGACACTGGACCGGCGCCGGCGGACACTGCCGACACTTCTGACATACGCACGCGTGCGGGGACACCTCCCCTACAACGCCACACTCTCGGATAAGCCCGAGAGATGTAAAAAAAAGTGTGGCGGACCGTCCAGTGAGGTCAGAGGTCAGAAAAGTGCAGTTTTCAGACAACAGTGGACACTGGACAGGCACCGGCGGACACTGCCGACACTTCTGACATACGCACGCGTGCGGGGACACATCCCCTACAACG
Organism: Gymnoscopelus braueri; assembly: GCF_963280865.1. Taxonomy (NCBI): domain Eukaryota; kingdom Metazoa; phylum Chordata; class Actinopteri; order Myctophiformes; family Myctophidae; genus Gymnoscopelus; species Gymnoscopelus braueri. Next base: position 66,553 of record NW_027660552.1, on the reverse strand, counting down.
CCACACTCTCGGATAAGCCCGAGAGGTGTAAAAAAAAGTGTGGCGGACCGTCCAGTGAGGTCAGAGGTCAGAAAAGTGCAGTTTTCAGACAACAGTGGACACTGGACAGGCACCGGTGGACACTGCCGACACTTCTGACATACGCACGCGTGCGGGGACACCTCCCCTACAACGCCAGACTCTCGGATAAGCCCGAGAGGTGTAAAGAAAAGTGTGGCGGACCGTCCAGTGAGGTCAGAGGTCAGAAAAGTGCAGTTTTCAGACAACGGTGGACACTGGACCGGCGCCGGCGGACACTGCCGACACTTCTGACATACGCACGCGTGCGGGGACACCTCCCCTACAACGCCACACTCTCGGATAAGCCCGAGAGATGTAAAAAAAAGTGTGGCGGACCGTCCAGTGAGGTCAGAGGTCAGAAAAGTGCAGTTTTCAGACAACGGTGGACACTGGACCGGCGCCGGTGGACACTGCCGACACTTCTGACATACGCACGCGTGCGGGGACACCTCCCCTACAACGCCAGACTCTCGGATAAGCCCGAAAGGTGTAAAGAAAAGTGTGGCGGACCGTCCAGTGAGGTCAGAGGTCAGAAAAGTGCAGTTTTCAGACAACGGTGGACACTGGACCGGCGCCGGCGGACACTGCCGACACTTCTGACATACGCACGCGTGCGGGGACACCTCCCCTACAACGCCACACTCTCGGATAAGCCCGAGAGATGTAAAAAAAAGTGTGGCGGACCGTCCAGTGAGGTCAGAGGTCAGAAAAGTGCAGTTTTCAGACAACGGTGGACACTGGACCGGCGCCGGCGGACACTGCCGACACTTCTGACATACGCACGCGTGCGGGGACACCTCCCCTACAACGCCACACTCTCGGATAAGCCCGAGAGATGTAAAAAAAAGTGTGGCGGACCGTCCAGTGAGGTCAGAGGTCAGAAAAGTGCAGTTTTCAGACAACGGTGGACACTGGACCGGCGCCGGCGGACACTGCCGACACTTCTGACATACGCACGCGTGCGGGGACACATCCCCTACAACGCCACACTCTCGGATAAGCCCGAGAGGTGTAAAAAAAAGTGTGGCGGACCGTCCAGTGAGGTCAGAGGTCAGAAAAGTGCAGTTTTCAGACAACAGTGGACACTGGACAGGCACCGGTGGACACTGCCGACACTTCTGACATACGCACGCGTGCGGGGACACCTCCCCTACAACGCCACACTCTCGGATAAGCCCGAGAGGTGTAAAGAAAAGTGTGGCGGACCGTCCAGTGAGGTCAGAGGTCAGAAAAGTGCAGTTTTCAGACAACGGTGGACACTGGACCGGCGCCGGCGGACACTGCCGACACTTCTGACATACGCACGCGTGCGGGGACACCTCCCCTACAACGCCAGACTCTCGGATAAGCCCGAGAGGTGTAAAGAAAAGTGTGGCGGACCGTCCAGTGAGGTCAGAGGTCAGAAAAGTGCAGTTTTCAGACAACGGTGGACACTGGACCGGCGCCGGCGGACACTGCCGACACTTCTGACATACGCACGCGTGCGGGGACACCTCCCCTACAACGCCACACTCTCGGATAAGCCCGAGAGATGTAAAAAAAAGTGTGGCGGACCGTCCAGTGAGGTCAGAGGTCAGAAAAGTGCAGTTTTCAGACAACGGTGGACACTGGACCGGCGCCGGCGGACACTGCCGACACTTCTGACATACGCACGCGTGCGGGGACACCTCCCCTACAACGCCACACTCTCGGATAAGCCCGAGAGATGTAAAAAAAAGTGTGGCGGACCGTCCAGTGAGGTCAGAGGTCAGAAAAGTGCAGTTTTCAGACAACGGTGGACACTGGACCGGCGCCGGCGGACACTGCCGACACTTCTGACATACGCACGCATGCGGGGACACCTCCCCTACAACGCCAGACTCTCGGATAAGCCCGAGAGGTGTAAAAAAAAGTGTGGCGGACCGTCCAGTGAGGTCAGAGGTCAGAAAAGTGCAGTTTTCAGACAACAGTGGACACTGGACAGGCACCGGTGGACACTGCCGACACTTCTGACATACGCACGCGTGCGGGGACACCTCCCCTACAACGCCAGACTCTCGGATAAGCCCGAGAGGTGTAAAGAAAAGTGTGGCGGACCGTCCAGTGAGGTCAGAGGTCAGAAAAGTGCAGTTTTCAGACAACGGTGGACACTGGACCGGCGCCGGCGGACACTGCCGACACTTCTGACATACGCACGCGTGCGGGGACACATCCCCTACAACGCCACACTCTCGGATAAGCCCGAGAGGTGTAAAAGAAAGTGTGGCGGACTGTCCAGTGAGGTCAGAGGTCAGAAAAGTGCAGTTTTCAGACAACAGTGGACACTGGACAGGCACCGGTGGACACTGCCGACACTTCTGACATACGCACGCGTGCGGGGACACCTCCCCTACAACGCCACACTCTCGGATAAGCCCGAGAGGTGTAAAGAAAAGTGTGGCGGACCGTCCAGTGAGGTCAGAGGTCAGAAAAGTGCAGTTTTCAGACAACGGTGGACACTGGACCGGCGCCGGCGGACACTGCCGACACTTCTGACATACGCACGCGTGCGGGGACACCTCCCCTACAACACCAGACTCTCGGATAAGCCCGAGAGGTGTAAAGAAAAGTGTGGCGGACCGTCCAGTGAGGTCAGAGGTCAGAAAAGTGCAGTTTTCAGACAACGGTGGACACTGGACCGGCGCCGGCGGACACTGCCGACACTTCTGACATACGCACGCGTGCGGGGACACCTCCCCTACAACGCCACACTCTCGGATAAGCCCGAGAGATGTAAAAAAAAGTGTGGCGGACCGTCCAGTGAGGTCAGAGGTCAGAAAAGTGCAGTTTTCAGACAACGGTGGACACTGGACCGGCGCCGGCGGACACTGCCGACACTTCTGACATACGCACGCGTGCGGGGACACCTCCCCTACAACGCCACACTCTCGGATAAGCCCGAGAGATGTAAAGAAAAGTGTGGCGGACCGTCCAGTGAGGTCAGAGGTCAGAAAAGTGCAGTTTTCAGACAACGGTGGACACTGGACCGGCGCCGGCGGACACTGCCGACACTTCTGACATACGCACGCGTGCGGGGACACCTCCCCTACAACGCCACACTCTCGGATAAGCCCGAGAGGTGTAAAGAAAAGTGTGGCGGACCGTCCAGTGAGGTCAGAGGTCAGAAAAGTGCAGTTTTCAGACAACGGTGGACACTGGACCGGCGCCGGCGGACACTGCCGACACTTCTGACATACGCACGCGTGCGGGGACACATCCCCTACAACGCCACACTCTCGGATAAGCCCGAGAGGTGTAAAAAAAAGTGTGGCGGACCGTCCAGTGAGGTCAGAGGTCAGAAAAGTGCAGTTTTCAGACAACAGTGGACACTGGACAGGCACCGGTGGACACTGCCGACACTTCTGACATACGCACGCGTGCGGGGACACCTCCCCTACAACGCCACACTCTCGGATAAGCCCGAGAGGTGTAAAGAAAAGTGTGGCGGACCGTCCAGTGAGGTCAGAGGTCAGAAAAGTGCAGTTTTCAGACAACGGTGGACACTGGACCGGCGCCGGTGGACACTGCCGACACTTCTGACATACGCACGCGTGCGGGGACACCTCCCCTACAACGCCACACTCTCGGATAAGCCCGAGAGATGTAAAAAAAAGTGTGGCGGACCGTCCAGTGAGGTCAGAGGTCAGAAAAGTGCAGTTTTCAGACAACGGTGGACACTGGACCGGCGCCGGCGGACACTGCCGACACTTCTGACATACGCACGCGTGCGGGGACACCTCCCCTACAACGCCACACTCTCGGATAAGCCCGAGAGATGTAAAGAAAAGTGTGGCGGACCGTCCAGTGAGGTCAGAGGTCAGAAAAGTGCAGTTTTCAGACAACGGTGGACACTGGACCGGCGCCGGCGGACACTGCCGACACTTCTGACATACGCACGCGTGCGGGGACACCTCCCCTACAACGCCACACTCTCGGATAAGCCCGAGAGGTGTAAAGAAAAGTGTGGCGGACCGTCCAGTGAGGTCAGAGGTCAGAAAAGTGCCGTTTTCAGAGAACAGTGGACACTGGACAGGCACCGGTGGACACTGCCGACACTTCTGACATACGCACGCGTGCGGGGACACCTCCCCTACAACGCCACACTCTCGGATAAGCCCGAGAGGTGTAAAGAAAAGTGTGGCGGACCGTCCAGTGAGGTCAGAGGTCAGAAAAGTGCCGTTTTCAGAGAACAGTGGACACTGGACAGGCACCGGTGGACACTGCCGACACTTCTGACATACGCACGCGTGCGGGGACACCTCCCCTACAACGCCACACTCTCGGATAAGCCCGAGAGGTGTAAAGAAAAGTGTGGCGGACCGTCCAGTGAGGTCAGAGGTCAGATAAGTGCAGTTTTCAGACAACGGTGGACACTGGACCGGCGCCGGCGGACACTGCCGACACTTATGACATACGCACGCGTGCGGGGACACCTCCCCTACAACGCCACACTCTCGGATAAGCACGCGAGGTGTAAAGAAAAGTGTGGCGGACCGTCCAGTGAGGTCAGAGGTCAGATAAGTGCAGTTTTCAGACAACGGTGGACACTGGACCGGCGCCGGCGGACACTGCCGACACTTCTGACATACGCACGCGTGCAGGGACACCTCCCCTACAACGCCACACTCTCGGATAAGCCCGCGAGGTGTAAAGAAAAGTGTGGCGGACAGTCCAGTGAGGTCAGAGGTCAGAAAAGTGCAGTTTTCAGACAACGGTGGACACTGGACCGGCGCTGGCGGACACTGCCGACACTTCTGACATACGCACGCGTGCGGGGACACCTCCCCTACAACGCCACACTCTCGGATAAGCCCGAGAGGTGTAAAGAAAAGTGTGGCGGACCGTCCAGTGAGGTCAGAGGTCAGAAAAGTGCCGTTTTCAGAGAACAGTGGACACTGGACAGGCATCGGTGGACACTGCCGACACTTCTGACATACGCACGCGTGCGGGGACACCTCCCCTACAACGCCACACTCTCGGATAAGCCCGCGAGGTGTAAAGAAAAGTGTGGCGGACCGTCCAGTGAGGTCAGAGGTCAGATAAGTGCAGTTTTCAGACAACGGTGGACACTGGACCGGCGCTGGCGGACACTGCCGACACTTCTGACATACGCACGCGTGCGGGGACACCTCCCCTACAACGCCACACTCTCGGATAAGCCCGAGAGGTGTAAAGAAAAGTGTGGCGGACCGTCCAGTGAGGTCAGAGGTCAGAAAAGTGCCGTTTTCAGAGAACAGTGGACACTGGACAGGCACCGGTGGACACTGCCGACACTTCTGACATACGCACGCGTGCGGGGACACCTCCCCTACAACGCCACACTCTCGGATAAGCCCGAGAGATGTAAAAAAAAGTGTGGCGGACCGTCCAGTGAGGTCAGAGGTCAGAAAAGTGCAGTTTTCAGACAACGGTGGACACTGGACCGGCGCCGGCGGACACTGCCGACACTTCTGACATACGCACGCGTGCGGGGACACCTCCCCTACAACGCCACACTCTCGGATAAGCCCGAGAGGTGTAAAGAAAAGTGTGGCGGACCGTCCAGTGAGGTCAGAGGTCAGAAAAGTGCAGTTTTCAGACAACGGTGGACACTGGACCGGCGCCGGCGGACACTGCCGACACTTCTGACATACGCACGCGTGCGGGGACACCTCCCCTACAACGCCACACTCTCGGATAAGCCCGCGAGGTGTAAAGAAAAGTGTGGCGGACCGTCCAGTGAGGTCAGAGGTCAGAAAAGTGCAGTTTTCAGACAACGGTGGACACTGGACCGGCGCTGGCGGACACTGCCGACACTTCTGACATACGCACGCGTGCGGGGACACCTCCCCTACAACGCCACACTCTCGGATAAGCCCGAGAGATGTAAAAAAAAGTGTGGCGGACCGTCCAGTGAGGTCAGAGGTCAGAAAAGTGCAGTTTTCAGACAACGGTGGACACTGGACCGGTGCCGGCGGACACTGCCGACACTTCTGACATACGCACGCGTGCGGGGACACCTCCCCTACAACGCCAAACTCTCGGATAAGCCCGAGAGGTGTAAAGAAAAGTGTTGCGGACCGTTCAGTGAGGTCAGAGGTCAGAAAAGTGCAGTTTTCAGACAACGGTGGACACTGGACCGGCGCCGGCGGACACTGCCGACACTTCTGACATACGCACGCGTGCGGGGACACCTCCCCTACAACGCCAAACTCTCGGATAAGCCCGAGAGATGTAAAAAAAGGTGTGGCGGACCGTCCAGTGAGGTCAGAGGTCAGAAAAGTGCAGTTTTCAGACAACGGTGGACACTGGACCAGCGCCGGCGGACACTGCCGACACTTTTGACATACGCACGCGTGCGGGGACACCTCCCCTACAACGCCACACTCTCGGATAAGCCCGAGAGGTGTAAAGAAAAGTGTGGCGGACCGTCCAGTGAGGTCAGAGGTCAGAAAAGTGCAGTTTTCAGACAACGGTGGACACTGGACCGGCGCCGGCGGACACTGCCGACACTTCTGACATACGCACGCGTGCGGGGACACCTCCCCTACAACGCCACACTCTCGGATAAGCCCGAGAGGTGTAAAGAAAAGTGTGGCGGACCGTCCAGTGAGGTCAGAGGTCAGAAAAGTGCAGTTTTCAGACAACGGTGGACACTGGACCGGCGCCGGCGGACACTGCCGACACTTCTGACATACGCACGCGTGCGGGGACACCTCCCCTACAACGCCACACTCTCGGATAAGCCCGAGAGGTGTAAAGAAAAGTGTGGCGGACCGTCCAGTGAGGTCAGAGGTCAGAAAAGTGCAGTTTTCAGACAACGGTGGACACTGGACCGGCGCCGGCGGACACTGCCGACACTTCTGACATACGCACGCGTGCAGGGACACCTCCCCTACAACGCCACACTCTCGGATAAGCCCGAGAGATGTAAAGAAAAGTGTGGCGGACCGTCCAGTGAGGTCAGAGGTCAGAAAAGTGCAGTTTTCAGACAACGGTGGACACTGGACCGGCGCCGGCGGACACTGCCGACACTTCTGACATACGCACGCGTGCGGGGACACCTCCCCTACAACGCCACACTCTCGGATAAGCCCGAGAGATGTAAAAAAAAGTGTGGCGGACCGTCCAGTGAGGTCAGAGGTCAGAAAAGTGCAGTTTTCAGACAACGGTGGACACTGGACCGGCGCCGGCGGACACTGCCGACACTTCTGACATACGCACGCGTGCGGGGACACCTCCCCTACAACGCCACACTCTCGGATAAGCCCGAGAGATGTAAAAAAAAGTGTGGCGGACCGTCCAGTGAGGTCAGAGGTCAGAAAAGTGCAGTTTTCAGACAACGGTGGACACTGGACCGGCGCCGGCGGACACTGCCGACACTTCTGACATACGCACGCGTGCGGGGACACCTCCCCTACAACGCCACACTCTCGGATAAGCCCGAGAGGTGTAAAGAAAAGTGTGGCGGACCGTCCAGTGAGGTCAGAGGTCAGAAAAGTGCAGTTTTCAGACAACGGTGGACACTGGACCGGCGCCGGCGGACACTGCCGACACTTCTGACATACGCACGCGTGCGGGGACACCTCCCCTACAACGCCACACTCTCGGATAAGCCCGCGAGGTGTAAAGAAAAGTGTGGCGGACCGTCCAGTGAGGTCAGAGGTCAGAAAAGTGCAGTTTTCAGACAACGGTGGACACTGGACCGGCGCTGGCGGACACTGCCGACACTTCTGACATACGCACGCGTGCGGGGACACCTCCCCTACAACGCCACACTCTCGGATAAGCCCGAGAGATGTAAAAAAAAGTGTGGCGGACCGTCCAGTGAGGTCAGAGGTCAGAAAAGTGCAGTTTTCAGACAACGGTGGACACTGGACCGGTGCCGGCGGACACTGCCGACACTTCTGACATACGCACGCGTGCGGGGACACCTCCCCTACAACGCCAAACTCTCGGATAAGCCCGAGAGGTGTAAAGAAAAGTGTTGCGGACCGTTCAGTGAGGTCAGAGGTCAGAAAAGTGCAGTTTTCAGACAACGGTGGACACTGGACCGGCGCCGGCGGACACTGCCGACACTTCTGACATACGCACACGTGCGGGGACACCTCCCCTACAACGCCAGACTCTCGGATAAGCCCGAGAGGTGTAAAGAAAAGTGTGGCGGACCGTCCAGTGAGGTCAGAGGTCAGAAAAGTGCAGTTTTCAGACAACGGTGGACACTGGACCGGCGCTGTTGGACACTGCCGACACTTCTGACATACGCACGCGTGCAGGGACACCTCCCCTACAACGCCACACTCTCGGATAAGCCCGAGAGATGTAAAAAAAAGTGTGGCGGACCGTCCAGTGAGGTCAGAGGTCAGAAAAGTGCAGTTTTCAGACAACGGTGGACACTGGACCGGCGCCGGCGGACACTGCCGACACTTCTGACATACGCACGCGTGCGGGGACACCTCCCCTACAACGCCACACTCTCGGATAAGCCTGAGAGATGTAAAAAAAAGTGTGGCGGACCGTCCAGTGAGGTCAGAGGTCAGAAAAGTGCAGTTTTCAGACAACGGTGGACACTGGACCGGCGCCGGCGGACACTGCCGACACTTCTGACATACGCACGCGTGCGGGGACACCTCCCCTACAACGCCACACTCTCGGATAAGCCCGAGAGGTGTAAAGAAAAGTGTGGCGGACCGTCCAGTGAGGTCAGAGGTCAGAAAAGTGCAGTTTTCAGACAACGGTGGACACTGGACCGGCGCCGGCGGACACTGCCGACACTTCTGACATACGCACGCGTGCGGGGACACCTCCCCTACAACGCCACACTCTCGGATAAGCCCGAGAGATGTAAAAAAAAGTGTGGCGGACCGTCCAGTGAGGTCAGAGGTCAGAAAAGTGCAGTTTTCAGACAACGGTGGACACTGGACCGGCGCCGGCGGACACTGCCGACACTTCTGACATACGCACGCGTGCGGGGACACCTCCCCTACAACGCCACACTCTCGGATAAGCCCGAGAGATGTAAAGAAAAGTGTGGCGGACCGTCCAGTGAGGTCAGAGGTCAGAAAAGTGCAGTTTTCAGACAACGGTGGACACTGGACCGGCGCCGGCGGACACTGCCGACACTTCTGACATACGCACGCGTGCGGGGACACCTCCCCTACAACGCCACACTCTCGGATAAGCCCGAGAGGTGTAAAGAAAAGTGTGGCGGACCGTCCAGTGAGGTCAGAGGTCAGAAAAGTGCAGTTTTCAGACAACGGTGGACACTGGACCGGCGCCGGCGGACACTGCCGACACTTCTGACATACGCACGCGTGCGGGGACACATCCCCTACAACGCCACACTCTCGGATAAGCCCGAGAGGTGTAAAAAAAAGTGTGGCGGACCGTCCAGTGAGGTCAGAGGTCAGAAAAGTGCAGTTTTCAGACAACAGTGGACACTGGACAGGCACCGGTGGACACTGCCGACACTTCTGACATACGCACGCGTGCGGGGACACCTCCCCTACAACGCCACACTCTCGGATAAGCCCGAGAGGTGTAAAGAAAAGTGTGGCGGACCGTCCAGTGAGGTCAGAGGTCAGAAAAGTGCAGTTTTCAGACAACGGTGGACACTGGACCGGCGCCGGTGGACACTGCCGACACTTCTGACATACGCACGCGTGCGGGGACACCTCCCCTACAACGCCACACTCTCGGATAAGCCCGAGAGATGTAAAAAAAAGTGTGGCGGACCGTCCAGTGAGGTCAGAGGTCAGAAAAGTGCAGTTTTCAGACAACGGTGGACACTGGACCGGCGCCGGCGGACACTGCCGACACTTCTGACATACGCACGCGTGCGGGGACACCTCCCCTACAACGCCACACTCTCGGATAAGCCCGAGAGATGTAAAGAAAAGTGTGGCGGACCGTCCAGTGAGGTCAGAGGTCAGAAAAGTGCAGTTTTCAGACAACGGTGGACACTGGACCGGCGCCGGCGGACACTGCCGACACTTCTGACATACGCACGCGTGCGGGGACACCTCCCCTACAACGCCACACTCTCGGATAAGCCCGAGAGGTGTAAAGAAAAGTGTGGCGGACCGTCCAGTGAGGTCAGAGGTCAGAAAAGTGCCGTTTTCAGAGAACAGTGGACACTGGACAGGCACCGGTGGACACTGCCGACACTTCTGACATACGCACGCGTGCGGGGACACCTCCCCTACAACGCCACACTCTCGGATAAGCCCGAGAGGTGTAAAGAAAAGTGTGGCGGACCGTCCAGTGAGGTCAGAGGTCAGAAAAGTGCCGTTTTCAGAGAACAGTGGACACTGGACAGGCACCGGTGGACACTGCCGACACTTCTGACATACGCACGCGTGCGGGGACACCTCCCCTACAACGCCACACTCTCGGATAAGCCCGAGAGGTGTAAAGAAAAGTGTGGCGGACCGTCCAGTGAGGTCAGAGGTCAGATAAGTGCAGTTTTCAGACAACGGTGGACACTGGACCGGCGCCGGCGGACACTGCCGACACTTATGACATACGCACGCGTGCGGGGACACCTCCCCTACAACGCCACACTCTCGGATAAGCACGCGAGGTGTAAAGAAAAGTGTGGCGGACCGTCCAGTGAGGTCAGAGGTCAGATAAGTGCAGTTTTCAGACAACGGTGGACACTGGACCGGCGCCGGCGGACACTGCCGACACTTCTGACATACGCACGCGTGCAGGGACACCTCCCCTACAACGCCACACTCTCGGATAAGCCCGCGAGGTGTAAAGAAAAGTGTGGCGGACAGTCCAGTGAGGTCAGAGGTCAGAAAAGTGCAGTTTTCAGACAACGGTGGACACTGGACCGGCGCTGGCGGACACTGCCGACACTTCTGACATACGCACGCGTGCGGGGACACCTCCCCTACAACGCCACACTCTCGGATAAGCCCGAGAGGTGTAAAGAAAAGTGTGGCGGACCGTCCAGTGAGGTCAGAGGTCAGAAAAGTGCCGTTTTCAGAGAACAGTGGACACTGGACAGGCACCGGTGGACACTGCCGACACTTCTGACATACGCACGCGTGCGGGGACACCTCCCCTACAACGCCACACTCTCGGATAAGCCCGCGAGGTGTAAAGAAAAGTGTGGCGGACCGTCCAGTGAGGTCAGAGGTCAGATAAGTGCAGTTTTCAGACAACGGTGGACACTGGACCGGCGCTGGCGGACACTGCCGACACTTCTGACATACGCACGCGTGCGGGGACACCTCCCCTACAACGCCACACTCTCGGATAAGCCCGAGAGGTGTAAAGAAAAGTGTGGCGGACCGTCCAGTGAGGTCAGAGGTCAGAAAAGTGCCGTTTTCAGAGAACAGTGGACACTGGACAGGCACCGGTGGACACTGCCGACACTTCTGACATACGCACGCGTGCGGGGACACCTCCCCTACAACGCCACACTCTCGGATAAGCCCGAGAGATGTAAAAAAAAGTGTGGCGGACCGTCCAGTGAGGTCAGAGGTCAGAAAAGTGCAGTTTTCAGACAACGGTGGACACTGGACCGGCGCCGGCGGACACTGCCGACACTTCTGACATACGCACGCGTGCGGGGACACCTCCCCTACAACGCCACACTCTCGGATAAGCCCGAGAGGTGTAAAGAAAAGTGTGGCGGACCGTCCAGTGAGGTCAGAGGTCAGAAAAGTGCAGTTTTCAGACAACGGTGGACACTGGACCGGCGCCGGCGGACACTGCCGACACTTCTGACATACGCACGCGTGCGGGGACACCTCCCCTACAACGCCACACTCTCGGATAAGCCTGAGAGATGTAAAAAAAAGTGTGGCGGACCGTCCAGTGAGGTCAGAGGTCAGAAAAGTGCAGTTTTCAGACAACGGTGGACACTGGACCGGCGCCGGCGGACACTGCCGACACTTCTGACATACGCACGCGTGTGGGGACACCTCCCCTACAACGCCACACTCTCGGATAAGCCCGAGAGGTGTAAAGAAAAGTGTGGCGGACCGTCCAGTGAGGTCAGAGGTCAGAAAAGTGCAGTTTTCAGACAACGGTGGACACTGGACCGGCGCCGGCGGACACTGCCGACACTTCTGACATACGCACGCGTGCGGGGACACCTCCCCTACAACGCCAAACTCTCGGATAAGCCCGAGAGATGTAAAAAAAGGTGTGGCGGACCGTCCAGTGAGGTCAGAGGTCAGAAAAGTGCAGTTTTCAGACAACGGTGGACACTGGACCAGCGCCGGCGGACACTGCCGACACTTTTGACATACGCACGCGTGCGGGGACACCTCCCCTACAACGCCACACTCTCGGATAAGCCCGAGAGGTGTAAAGAAAAGTGTGGCGGACCGTCCAGTGAGGTCAGAGGTCAGAAAAGTGCAGTTTTCAGACAACGGTGGACACTGGACCGGCGCCGGCGGACACTGCCGACACTTCTGACATACGCACGCGTGCGGGGACACCTCCCCTACAACGCCACACTCTCGGATAAGCCCGAGAGGTGTAAAGAAAAGTGTGGCGGACCGTCCAGTGAGGTCAGAGGTCAGAAAAGTGCAGTTTTCAGACAACGGTGGACACTGGACCGGCGCCGGCGGACACTGCCGACACTTCTGACATATGCACGCGTGCGGGGACACCTCCCCTACAACGCCAAACTCTCGGATAAGCCCGAGAGATGTAAAAAAAGGTGTGGCGGACCGTCCAGTGAGGTCAGAGGTCAGAAAAGTGCAGTTTTCAGACAACGGTGGACACTGGACCGGCGCCGGCGGACACTGCCGACACTTCTGACATACGCACGCGTGCGGGGACACCTCCCCTACAACGCCACACTCTCGGATAAGCCTGAGAGATGTAAAAAAAAGTGTGGCGGACCGTCCAGTGAGGTCAGAGGTCAGAAAAGTGCAGTTTTCAGACAACGGTGGACACTGGACCGGCGCCGGCGGACACTGCCGACACTTCTGACATACGCACGCGTGCGGGGACACCTCCCCTACAAGGCCACACTCTCGGATAAGCCCGAGAGATGTAAAAAAAAGTGTGGCGGACCGTCCAGTGAGGTCAGAGGTCAGAAAAGTGCAGTTTTCAGACAACGGTGGACACTGGACCGGCGCCGGCGGACACTGCCGACACTTCTGACATACGCACGCGTGCGGGGACACCTCCCCTACAACGCCACACTCTCGGATAAGCCCGAGAGGTGTAAAGAAAAGTGTGGCGGACCGTCCAGTGAGGTCAGAGGTCAGAAAAGTGCAGTTTTCAGACAACGGTGGACACTGGACCGGCGCCGGCGGACACTGCCGACACTTCTGACATACGCACGCGTGCGGGGACACCTCCCCTACAACGCCACACTCTCGGATAAGCCCGCGAGGTGTAAAGAAAAGTGTGGCGGACCGTCCAGTGAGGTCAGAGGTCAGAAAAGTGCAGTTTTCAGACAACGGTGGACACTGGACCGGCGCTGGCGGACACTGCCGACACTTCTGACATACGCACGCGTGCGGGGACACCTCCCCTACAACGCCACACTCTCGGATAAGCCCGAGAGATGTAAAAAAAAGTGTGGCGGACCGTCCAGTGAGGTCAGAGGTCAGAAAAGTGCAGTTTTCAGACAACGGTGGACACTGGACCGGTGCCGGCGGACACTGCCGACACTTCTGACATACGCACGCGTGCGGGGACACCTCCCCTACAACGCCAAACTCTCGGATAAGCCCGAGAGGTGTAAAGAAAAGTGTTGCGGACCGTTCAGTGAGGTCAGAGGTCAGAAAAGTGCAGTTTTCAGACAACGGTGGACACTGGACCGGCGCCGGCGGACACTGCCGACACTTCTGACATACGCACACGTGCGGGGACACCTCCCCTACAACGCCAGACTCTCGGATAAGCCCGAGAGGTGTAAAGAAAAGTGTGGCGGACCGTCCAGTGAGGTCAGAGGTCAGAAAAGTGCAGTTTTCAGACAACGGTGGACACTGGACCGGCGCTGTTGGACACTGCCGACACTTCTGACATACGCACGCGTGCAGGGACACCTCCCCTACAACGCCACACTCTCGGATAAGCCCGAGAGATGTAAAAAAAAGTGTGGCGGACCGTCCAGTGAGGTCAGAGGTCAGAAAAGTGCAGTTTTCAGACAACGGTGGACACTGGACCGGCGCCGGCGGACACTGCCGACACTTCTGACATACGCACGCGTGCGGGGACACCTCCCCTACAACGCCACACTCTCGGATAAGCCTGAGAGATGTAAAAAAAAGTGTGGCGGACCGTCCAGTGAGGTCAGAGGTCAGAAAAGTGCAGTTTTCAGACAACGGTGGACACTGGACCGGCGCCGGCGGACACTGCCGACACTTCTGACATACGCACGCGTGCGGGGACACCTCCCCTACAACGCCACACTCTCGGATAAGCCCGAGAGGTGTAAAGAAAAGTGTGGCGGACCGTCCAGTGAGGTCAGAGGTCAGAAAAGTGCAGTTTTCAGACAACGGTGGACACTGGACCGGCGCCGGCGGACACTGCCGACACTTCTGACATACGCACGCGTGCGGGGACACCTCCCCTACAACGCCAAACTCTCGGATAAGCCCGAGAGATGTAAAAAAAGGTGTGGCGGACCGTCCAGTGAGGTCAGAGGTCAGAAAAGTGCAGTTTTCAGACAACGGTGGACACTGGACCAGCGCCGGCGGACACTGCCGACACTTTTGACATACGCACGCGTGCGGGGACACCTCCCCTACAACGCCACACTCTCGGATAAGCCCGAGAGGTGTAAAGAAAAGTGTGGCGGACCGTCCAGTGAGGTCAGAGGTCAGAAAAGTGCAGTTTTCAGACAACGGTGGACACTGGACCGGCGCCGGCGGACACTGCCGACACTTCTGACATACGCACGCGTGCGGGGACACCTCCCCTACAACGCCACACTCTCGGATAAGCCCGAGAGGTGTAAAGAAAAGTGTGGCGGACCGTCCAGTGAGGTCAGAGGTCAGAAAAGTGCAGTTTTCAGACAACGGTGGACACTGGACCGGCGCCGGCGGACACTGCCGACACTTCTGACATACGCACGCGTGCGGGGACACCTCCCCTACAACGCCAGACTCTCGGATAAGCCCGAGAGGTGTAAAGAAAAGTGTGGCGAACCGTCCAGTGAGGTCAGAGGTCAGAAAAGTGCAGTTTTCAGACAACGGTGGACACTGGACCGGCGCTGTTGGACACTGCCGACACTTCTGACATACGCACGCGTGCAGGGACACCTCCCCTACAACGCCACACTCTCGGATAAGCCCGAGAGATGTAAAAAAAAGTGTGGCGGACCGTCCAGTGAGGTCAGAGGTCAGAAAAGTGCAGTTTTCAGACAACGGTGGACACTGGACCGGCGCCGGCGGACACTGCCGACACTTCTGACATACGCACGCGTGCGGGGACACCTCCCCTACAACGCCACACTCTCGGATAAGCCTGAGAGATGTAAAAAAAAGTGTGGCGGACCGTCCAGTGAGGTCAGAGGTCAGAAAAGTGCAGTTTTCAGACAACGGTGGACACTGGACCGGCGCCGGCGGACACTGCCGACACTTCTGACATACGCACGCGTGCGGGGACACCTCCCCTACAACGCCAAACTCTCGGATAAGCCCGAGAGATGTAAAAAAAGGTGTGGCGGACCGTCCAGTGAGGTCAGAGGTCAGAAAAGTGCAGTTTTCAGACAACGGTGGACACTGGACCGGCGCCGGCGGACACTGCCGACACTTCTGACATGTCCACGCGTGCGGGGACACCTCCCCTACAACGCCAAACTCTCGGATAAGCCCGAGAGATGTAAAAAAAGGTGTGGCGGACCGTCCAGTGAGGTCAGAGGTCAGAAAAGTGCAGTTTTCAGACAACGGTGGACACTGGACCAGCGCCGGCGGACACTGCCGACACTTTTGACATACGCACGCGTGCGGGGACACCTCCCCTACAACGCCACACTCTCGGATAAGCCCGAGAGGTGTAAAGAAAAGTGTGGCGGACCGTCCAGTGAGGTCAGAGGTCAGAAAAGTGCAGTTTTCAGACAACGGTGGACACTGGACCGGCGCCGGCGGACACTGCCGACACTTCTGACATACGCACGCGTGCGGGGACACCTCCCCTACAACGCCACACTCTCGGATAAGCCCGAGAGGTGTAAAGAAAAGTGTGGCGGACCGTCCAGTGAGGTCAGAGGTCAGAAAAGTGCAGTTTTCAGACAACGGTGGACACTGGACCGGCGCCGGCGGACACTGCCGACACTTCTGACATACGCACGCGTGCGGGGACACCTCCCCTACAACGCCAGACTCTCGGATAAGCCCGAGAGGTGTAAAGAAAAGTGTGGCGGACCGTCCAGTGAGGTCAGAGGTCAGAAAAGTGCAGTTTTCAGACAACGGTGGACACTGGACCGGCGCTGTTGGACACTGCCGACACTTCTGACATACGCACGCGTGCAGGGACACCTCCCCTACAACGCCACACTCTCGGATAAGCCCGAGAGATGTAAAAAAAAGTGTGGCGGACCGTCCAGTGAGGTCAGAGGTCAGAAAAGTGCAGTTTTCAGACAACGGTGGACACTGGACCGGCGCCGGCGGACACTGCCGACACTTCTGACATACGCACGCAGGCGGGGACACCTCCCCTACAACGCCACACTCTCGGATAAGCCTGAGAGATGTAAAAAAAAGTGTGGCGGACCGTCCAGTGAGGTCAGAGGTCAGAAAAGTGCAGTTTTCAGACAACGGTGGACACTGGACCGGCGCCGGCGGACACTGCCGACACTTCTGACATACGCACGCGTGCGGGGACACCTCCCCTACAACGCCACACTCTCGGATAAGCCCGAGAGGTGTAAAGAAAAGTGTGGCGGACCGTCCAGTGAGGTCAGAGGTCAGAAAAGTGCAGTTTTCAGACAACGGTGGACACTGGACCGGCGCCGGCGGACACTGCCGACACTTCTGACATATGCACGCGTGCGGGGACACCTCCCCTACAACGCCAAACTCTCGGATAAGCCCGAGAGATGTAAAAAAAGGTGTGGCGGACCGTCCAGTGAGGTCAGAGGTCAGAAAAGTGCAGTTTTCAGACAACGGTGGACACTGGACCGGCGCCGGCGGACACTGCCGACACTTCTGACATACGCACGCGTGCGGGGACACCTCCCCTACAACGCCACACTCTCGGATAAGCCTGAGAGATGTAAAAAAAAGTGTGGCGGACCGTCCAGTGAGGTCAGAGGTCAGAAAAGTGCAGTTTTCAGACAACGGTGGACACTGGACCGGCGCCGGCGGACACTGCCGACACTTCTGACATACGCACGCGTGCGGGGACACCTCCCCTACAAGGCCACACTCTCGGATAAGCCCGAGAGATGTAAAAAAAAGTGTGGCGGACCGTCCAGTGAGGTCAGAGGTCAGAAAAGTGCAGTTTTCAGACAACGGTGGACACTGGACCGGCGCCGGCGGACACTGCCGACACTTCTGACATACGCACGCGTGCGGGGACACCTCCCCTACAACGCCACACTCTCGGATAAGCCCGAGAGGTGTAAAGAAAAGTGTGGCGGACCGTCCAGTGAGGTCAGAGGTCAGAAAAGTGCAGTTTTCAGACAACGGTGGACACTGGACCGGCGCCGGCGGACACTGCCGACACTTCTGACATACGCACGCGTGCGGGGACACCTCCCCTACAACGCCACACTCTCGGATAAGCCCGCGAGGTGTAAAGAAAAGTGTGGCGGACCGTCCAGTGAGGTCAGAGGTCAGAAAAGTGCAGTTTTCAGACAACGGTGGACACTGGACCGGCGCTGGCGGACACTGCCGACACTTCTGACATACGCACGCGTGCGGGGACACCTCCCCTACAACGCCACACTCTCGGATAAGCCCGAGAGATGTAAAAAAAAGTGTGGCGGACCGTCCAGTGAGGTCAGAGGTCAGAAAAGTGCAGTTTTCAGACAACGGTGGACACTGGACCGGTGCCGGCGGACACTGCCGACACTTCTGACATACGCACGCGTGCGGGGACACCTCCCCTACAACGCCAAACTCTCGGATAAGCCCGAGAGGTGTAAAGAAAAGTGTTGCGGACCGTTCAGTGAGGTCAGAGGTCAGAAAAGTGCAGTTTTCAGACAACGGTGGACACTGGACCGGCGCCGGCGGACACTGCCGACACTTCTGACATACGCACACGTGCGGGGACACCTCCCCTACAACGCCAGACTCTCGGATAAGCCCGAGAGGTGTAAAGAAAAGTGTGGCGGACCGTCCAGTGAGGTCAGAGGTCAGAAAAGTGCAGTTTTCAGACAACGGTGGACACTGGACCGGCGCTGTTGGACACTGCCGACACTTCTGACATACGCACGCGTGCAGGGACACCTCCCCTACAACGCCACACTCTCGGATAAGCCCGAGAGATGTAAAAAAAAGTGTGGCGGACCGTCCAGTGAGGTCAGAGGTCAGAAAAGTGCAGTTTTCAGACAACGGTGGACACTGGACCGGCGCCGGCGGACACTGCCGACACTTCTGACATACGCACGCGTGCGGGGACACCTCCCCTACAACGCCACACTCTCGGATAAGCCTGAGAGATGTAAAAAAAAGTGTGGCGGACCGTCCAGTGAGGTCAGAGGTCAGAAAAGTGCAGTTTTCAGACAACGGTGGACACTGGACCGGCGCCGGCGGACACTGCCGACACTTCTGACATACGCACGCGTGCGGGGACACCTCCCCTACAACGCCACACTCTCGGATAAGCCCGAGAGGTGTAAAGAAAAGTGTGGCGGACCGTCCAGTGAGGTCAGAGGTCAGAAAAGTGCAGTTTTCAGACAACGGTGGACACTGGACCGGCGCCGGCGGACACTGCCGACACTTCTGACATACGCACGCGTGCGGGGACACCTCCCCTACAACGCCAAACTCTCGGATAAGCCCGAGAGATGTAAAAAAAGGTGTGGCGGACCGTCCAGTGAGGTCAGAGGTCAGAAAAGTGCAGTTTTCAGACAACGGTGGACACTGGACCAGCGCCGGCGGACACTGCCGACACTTTTGACATACGCACGCGTGCGGGGACACCTCCCCTACAACGCCACACTCTCGGATAAGCCCGAGAGGTGTAAAGAAAAGTGTGGCGGACCGTCCAGTGAGGTCAGAGGTCAGAAAAGTGCAGTTTTCAGACAACGGTGGACACTGGACCGGCGCCGGCGGACACTGCCGACACTTCTGACATACGCACGCGTGCGGGGACACCTCCCCTACAACGCCACACTCTCGGATAAGCCCGAGAGGTGTAAAGAAAAGTGTGGCGGACCGTCCAGTGAGGTCAGAGGTCAGAAAAGTGCAGTTTTCAGACAACGGTGGACACTGGACCGGCGCCGGCGGACACTGCCGACACTTCTGACATACGCACGCGTGCGGGGACACCTCCCCTACAACGCCAGACTCTCGGATAAGCCCGAGAGGTGTAAAGAAAAGTGTGGCGAACCGTCCAGTGAGGTCAGAGGTCAGAAAAGTGCAGTTTTCAGACAACGGTGGACACTGGACCGGCGCTGTTGGACACTGCCGACACTTCTGACATACGCACGCGTGCAGGGACACCTCCCCTACAACGCCACACTCTCGGATAAGCCCGAGAGATGTAAAAAAAAGTGTGGCGGACCGTCCAGTGAGGTCAGAGGTCAGAAAAGTGCAGTTTTCAGACAACGGTGGACACTGGACCGGCGCCGGCGGACACTGCCGACACTTCTGACATACGCACGCGTGCGGGGACACCTCCCCTACAACGCCACACTCTCGGATAAGCCTGAGAGATGTAAAAAAAAGTGTGGCGGACCGTCCAGTGAGGTCAGAGGTCAGAAAAGTGCAGTTTTCAGACAACGGTGGACACTGGACCGGCGCCGGCGGACACTGCCGACACTTCTGACATACGCACGCGTGCGGGGACACCTCCCCTACAACGCCAAACTCTCGGATAAGCCCGAGAGATGTAAAAATAGGTGTGGCGGACCGTCCAGTGAGGTCAGAGGTCAGAAAAGTGCAGTTTTCAGACAACGGTGGACACTGGACCGGCGCCGGCGGACACTGCCGACACTTCTGACATGTCCACGCGTGCGGGGACACCTCCCCTACAACGCCAAACTCTCGGATAAGCCCGAGAGATGTAAAAAAAGGTGTGGCGGACCGTCCAGTGAGGTCAGAGGTCAGAAAAGTGCAGTTTTCAGACAACGGTGGACACTGGACCAGCGCCGGCGGACACTGCCGACACTTTTGACATACGCACGCGTGCGGGGACACCTCCCCTACAACGCCACACTCTCGGATAAGCCCGAGAGGTGTAAAGAAAAGTGTGGCGGACCGTCCAGTGAGGTCAGAGGTCAGAAAAGTGCAGTTTTCAGACAACGGTGGACACTGGACCGGCGCCGGCGGACACTGCCGACACTTCTGACATACGCACGCGTGCGGGGACACCTCCCCTACAACGCCACACTCTCGGATAAGCCCGAGAGGTGTAAAGAAAAGTGTGGCGGACCGTCCAGTGAGGTCAGAGGTCAGAAAAGTGCAGTTTTCAGACAACGGTGGACACTGGACCGGCGCCGGCGGACACTGCCGACACTTCTGACATACGCACGCGTGCGGGGACACCTCCCCTACAACGCCAGACTCTCGGATAAGCCCGAGAGGTGTAAAGAAAAGTGTGGCGGACCGTCCAGTGAGGTCAGAGGTCAGAAAAGTGCAGTTTTCAGACAACGGTGGACACTGGACCGGCGCTGTTGGACACTGCCGACACTTCTGACATACGCACGCGTGCAGGGACACCTCCCCTACAACGCCACACTCTCGGATAAGCCCGAGAGATGTAAAAAAAAGTGTGGCGGACCGTCCAGTGAGGTCAGAGGTCAGAAAAGTGCAGTTTTCAGACAACGGTGGACACTGGACCGGCGCCGGCGGACACTGCCGACACTTCTGACATACGCACGCAGGCGGGGACACCTCCCCTACAACGCCACACTCTCGGATAAGCCTGAGAGATGTAAAAAAAAGTGTGGCGGACCGTCCAGTGAGGTCAGAGGTCAGAAAAGTGCAGTTTTCAGACAACGGTGGACACTGGACCGGCGCCGGCGGACACTGCCGACACTTCTGACATACGCACGCGTGCGGGGACACCTCCCCTACAACGCCACACTCTCGGATAAGCCCGAGAGGTGTAAAGAAAAGTGTGGCGGACCGTCCAGTGAGGTCAGAGGTCAGAAAAGTGCAGTTTTCAGACAAC
This sequence comes from Gymnoscopelus braueri, assembly GCF_963280865.1. NCBI lineage: Eukaryota > Metazoa > Chordata > Actinopteri > Myctophiformes > Myctophidae > Gymnoscopelus > Gymnoscopelus braueri. The sequence continues at coordinate 45,232 of NW_027660552.1, read as the reverse complement.
GGTGGACACTGGACCGGCGCCGGCGGACACTGCCGACACTTCTGACATACGCACGCGTGCGGGGACACCTCCCCTACAACGCCAAACTCTCGGATAAGCCCGAGAGATGTAAAAAAAGGTGTGGCGGACCGTCCAGTGAGGTCAGAGGTCAGAAAAGTGCAGTTTTCAGACAACGGTGGACACTGGACCGGCGCCGGCGGACACTGCCGACACTTCTGACATACGCACGCGTGCGGGGACACCTCCCCTACAACGCCAAACTCTCGGATAAGCCCGAGAGATGTAAAAAAAGGTGTGGCGGACCGTCCAGTGAGGTCAGAGGTCAGAAAAGTGCAGTTTTCAGACAACGGTGGACACTGGACCGGCGCCGGCGGACACTGCCGACACTTCTGACATGTCCACGCGTGCGGGGACACCTCCCCTACAACGCCAAACTCTCGGATAAGCCCGAGAGATGTAAAAAAAGGTGTGGCGGACCGTCCAGTGAGGTCAGAGGTCAGAAAAGTGCAGTTTTCAGACAACGGTGGACACTGGACCAGCGCCGGCGGACACTGCCGACACTTTTGACATACGCACGCGTGCGGGGACACCTCCCCTACAACGCCACACTCTCGGATAAGCCCGAGAGGTGTAAAGAAAAGTGTGGCGGACCGTCCAGTGAGGTCAGAGGTCAGAAAAGTGCAGTTTTCAGACAACGGTGGACACTGGACCGGCGCCGGCGGACACTGCCGACACTTCTGACATACGCACGCGTGCGGGGACACCTCCCCTACAACGCCACACTCTCGGATAAGCCCGAGAGGTGTAAAGAAAAGTGTGGCGGACCGTCCAGTGAGGTCAGAGGTCAGAAAAGTGCAGTTTTCAGACAACGGTGGACACTGGACCGGCGCCGGCGGACACTGCCGACACTTCTGACATACGCACGCGTGCGGGGACACCTCCCCTACAACGCCAGACTCTCGGATAAGCCCGAGAGGTGTAAAGAAAAGTGTGGCGGACCGTCCAGTGAGGTCAGAGGTCAGAAAAGTGCAGTTTTCAGACAACGGTGGACACTGGACCGGCGCTGTTGGACACTGCCGACACTTCTGACATACGCACGCGTGCAGGGACACCTCCCCTACAACGCCACACTCTCGGATAAGCCCGAGAGATGTAAAAAAAAGTGTGGCGGACCGTCCAGTGAGGTCAGAGGTCAGAAAAGTGCAGTTTTCAGACAACGGTGGACACTGGACCGGCGCCGGCGGACACTGCCGACACTTCTGACATACGCACGCAGGCGGGGACACCTCCCCTACAACGCCACACTCTCGGATAAGCCTGAGAGATGTAAAAGAAAGTGTGGCGGACCGTCCAGTGAGGTCAGAGGTCAGAAAAGTGCAGTTTTCAGACAACGGTGGACACTGGACCGGCGCCGGCGGACACTGCCGACACTTCTGACATACGCACGCGTGCGGGGACACCTCCCCTACAACGCCACACTCTCGGATAAGCCCGAGAGGTGTAAAGAAAAGTGTGGCGGACCGTCCAGTGAGGTCAGAGGTCAGAAAAGTGCAGTTTTCAGACAACGGTGGACACTGGACCGGCGCCGGCGGACACTGCCGACACTTCTGACATACGCACGCGTGCGGGGACACCTCCCCTACAACGCCAAACTCTCGGATAAGCCCGAGAGATGTAAAAAAAGGTGTGGCGGACCGTCCAGTGAGGTCAGAGGTCAGAAAAGTGCAGTTTTCAGACAACGGTGGACACTGGACCGGCGCCGGCGGACACTGCCGACACTTCTGACATACGCACGCGTGCGGGGACACCTCCCCTACAACGCCAAACTCTCGGATAAGCCCGAGAGATGTAAAAAAAGGTGTGGCGGACCGTCCAGTGAGGTCAGAGGTCAGAAAAGTGCAGTTTTCAGACAACGGTGGACACTGGACCGGCGCCGGCGGACACTGCCGACACTTCTGACATGTCCACGCGTGCGGGGACACCTCCCCTACAACGCCAAACTCTCGGATAAGCCCGAGAGATGTAAAAAAAGGTGTGGCGGACCGTCCAGTGAGGTCAGAGGTCAGAAAAGTGCAGTTTTCAGACAACGGTGGACACTGGACCAGCGCCGGCGGACACTGCCGACACTTTTGACATACGCACGCGTGCGGGGACACCTCCCCTACAACGCCACACTCTCGGATAAGCCCGAGAGGTGTAAAGAAAAGTGTGGCGGACCGTCCAGTGAGGTCAGAGGTCAGAAAAGTGCAGTTTTCAGACAACGGTGGACACTGGACCGGCGCCGGCGGACACTGCCGACACTTCTGACATACGCACGCGTGCGGGGACACCTCCCCTACAACGCCACACTCTCGGATAAGCCCGAGAGGTGTAAAGAAAAGTGTGGCGGACCGTCCAGTGAGGTCAGAGGTCAGAAAAGTGCAGTTTTCAGACAACGGTGGACACTGGACCGGCGCCGGCGGACACTGCCGACACTTCTGACATACGCACGCGTGCGGGGACACCTCCCCTACAACGCCAGACTCTCGGATAAGCCCGAGAGGTGTAAAGAAAAGTGTGGCGGACCGTCCAGTGAGGTCAGAGGTCAGAAAAGTGCAGTTTTCAGACAACGGTGGACACTGGACCGGCGCTGTTGGACACTGCCGACACTTCTGACATACGCACGCGTGCAGGGACACCTCCCCTACAACGCCACACTCTCGGATAAGCCCGAGAGATGTAAAAAAAAGTGTGGCGGACCGTCCAGTGAGGTCAGAGGTCAGAAAAGTGCAGTTTTCAGACAACGGTGGACACTGGACCGGCGCCGGCGGACACTGCCGACACTTCTGACATACGCACGCAGGCGGGGACACCTCCCCTACAACGCCACACTCTCGGATAAGCCTGAGAGATGTAAAAAAAAGTGTGGCGGACCGTCCAGTGAGGTCAGAGGTCAGAAAAGTGCAGTTTTCAGACAACGGTGGACACTGGACCGGCGCCGGCGGACACTGCCGACACTTCTGACATACGCACGCGTGCGGGGACACCTCCCCTACAACGCCACACTCTCGGATAAGCCCGAGAGGTGTAAAGAAAAGTGTGGCGGACCGTCCAGTGAGGTCAGAGGTCAGAAAAGTGCAGTTTTCAGACAACGGTGGACACTGGACCGGCGCCGGCGGACACTGCCGACACTTCTGACATACGCACGCGTGCGGGGACACCTCCCCTACAACGCCAAACTCTCGGATAAGCCCGAGAGATGTAAAAAAAGGTGTGGCGGACCGTCCAGTGAGGTCAGAGGTCAGAAAAGTGCAGTTTTCAGACAACGGTGGACACTGGACCGGCGCCGGCGGACACTGCCGACACTTCTGACATACGCACGCGTGCGGGGACACCTCCCCTACAACGCCAAACTCTCGGATAAGCCCGAGAGATGTAAAAAAAGGTGTGGCGGACCGTCCAGTGAGGTCAGAGGTCAGAAAAGTGCAGTTTTCAGACAGCGGTGGACACTGGACCAGCGCCGGCGGACACTGCCGACACTTTTGACATACGCACGCGTGCGGGGACACCTCCCCTACAACGCCACACTCTCGGATAAGCCCGAGAGGTGTAAAGAAAAGTGTGGCGGACCGTCCAGTGAGGTCAGAGGTCAGAAAAGTGCAGTTTTCAGACAACGGTGGACACTGGACCGGCGCCGGCGGACACTGCCGACACTTCTGACATACGCACGCGTGCGGGGACACCTCCCCTACAACGCCACACTCTCGGATAAGCCCGAGAGGTGTAAAGAAAAGTGTGGCGGACCGTCCAGTGAGGTCAGAGGTCAGAAAAGTGCAGTTTTCAGACAACGGTGGACACTGGACCGGCGCCGGCGGACACTGCCGACACTTCTGACATACGCACGCGTGCGGGGACACCTCCCCTACAACGCCAGACTCTCGGATAAGCCCGAGAGGTGTAAAGAAAAGTGTGGCGAACCGTCCAGTGAGGTCAGAGGTCAGAAAAGTGCAGTTTTCAGACAACGGTGGACACTGGACCGGCGCTGTTGGACACTGCCGACACTTCTGACATACGCACGCGTGCAGGGACACCTCCCCTACAACGCCACACTCTCGGATAAGCCCGAGAGATGTAAAAAAAAGTGTGGCGGACCGTCCAGTGAGGTCAGAGGTCAGAAAAGTGCAGTTTTCAGACAACGGTGGACACTGGACCGGCGCCGGCGGACACTGCCGACACTTCTGACATACGCACGCGTGCGGGGACACCTCCCCTACAACGCCACACTCTCGGATAAGCCTGAGAGATGTAAAAAAAAGTGTGGCGGACCGTCCAGTGAGGTCAGAGGTCAGAAAAGTGCAGTTTTCAGACAACGGTGGACACTGGACCGGCGCCGGCGGACACTGCCGACACTTCTGACATACGCACGCGTGCGGGGACACCTCCCCTACAACGCCAAACTCTCGGATAAGCCCGAGAGATGTAAAAAAAGGTGTGGCGGACCGTCCAGTGAGGTCAGAGGTCAGAAAAGTGCAGTTTTCAGACAACGGTGGACACTGGACCGGCGCCGGCGGACACTGCCGACACTTCTGACATGTCCACGCGTGCGGGGACACCTCCCCTACAACGCCAAACTCTCGGATAAGCCCGAGAGATGTAAAAAAAGGTGTGGCGGACCGTCCAGTGAGGTCAGAGGTCAGAAAAGTGCAGTTTTCAGACAACGGTGGACACTGGACCAGCGCCGGCGGACACTGCCGACACTTTTGACATACGCACGCGTGCGGGGACACCTCCCCTACAACGCCACACTCTCGGATAAGCCCGAGAGGTGTAAAGAAAAGTGTGGCGGACCGTCCAGTGAGGTCAGAGGTCAGAAAAGTGCAGTTTTCAGACAACGGTGGACACTGGACCGGCGCCGGCGGACACTGCCGACACTTCTGACATACGCACGCGTGCGGGGACACCTCCCCTACAACGCCACACTCTCGGATAAGCCCGAGAGGTGTAAAGAAAAGTGTGGCGGACCGTCCAGTGAGGTCAGAGGTCAGAAAAGTGCAGTTTTCAGACAACGGTGGACACTGGACCGGCGCCGGCGGACACTGCCGACACTTCTGACATACGCACGCGTGCGGGGACACCTCCCCTACAACGCCAGACTCTCGGATAAGCCCGAGAGGTGTAAAGAAAAGTGTGGCGGACCGTCCAGTGAGGTCAGAGGTCAGAAAAGTGCAGTTTTCAGACAACGGTGGACACTGGACCGGCGCTGTTGGACACTGCCGACACTTCTGACATACGCACGCGTGCAGGGACACCTCCCCTACAACGCCACACTCTCGGATAAGCCCGAGAGATGTAAAAAAAAGTGTGGCGGACCGTCCAGTGAGGTCAGAGGTCAGAAAAGTGCAGTTTTCAGACAACGGTGGACACTGGACCGGCGCCGGCGGACACTGCCGACACTTCTGACATACGCACGCAGGCGGGGACACCTCCCCTACAACGCCACACTCTCGGATAAGCCTGAGAGATGTAAAAAAAAGTGTGGCGGACCGTCCAGTGAGGTCAGAGGTCAGAAAAGTGCAGTTTTCAGACAACGGTGGACACTGGACCGGCGCCGGCGGACACTGCCGACACTTCTGACATACGCACGCGTGCGGGGACACCTCCCCTACAACGCCACACTCTCGGATAAGCCCGAGAGGTGTAAAGAAAAGTGTGGCGGACCGTCCAGTGAGGTCAGAGGTCAGAAAAGTGCAGTTTTCAGACAACGGTGGACACTGGACCGGCGCCGGCGGACACTGCCGACACTTCTGACATACGCACGCGTGCGGGGACACCTCCCCTACAACGCCAAACTCTCGGATAAGCCCGAGAGATGTAAAAAAAGGTGTGGCGGACCGTCCAGTGAGGTCAGAGGTCAGAAAAGTGCAGTTTTCAGACAACGGTGGACACTGGACCGGCGCCGGCGGACACTGCCGACACTTCTGACATACGCACGCGTGCGGGGACACCTCCCCTACAACGCCACACTCTCGGATAAGCCTGAGAGATGTAAAAAAAAGTGTGGCGGACCGTCCAGTGAGGTCAGAGGTCAGAAAAGTGCAGTTTTCAGACAACGGTGGACACTGGACCGGCGCCGGCGGACACTGCCGACACTTCTGACATACGCACGCGTGCGGGGACACCTCCCCTACAACGCCAAACTCTCGGATAAGCCCGAGAGATGTAAAAAAAGGTGTGGCGGACCGTCCAGTGAGGTCAGAGGTCAGAAAAGTGCAGTTTTCAGACAACGGTGGACACTGGACCGGCGCCGGCGGACACTGCCGACACTTCTGACATGTCCACGCGTGCGGGGACACCTCCCCTACAACGCCAAACTCTCGGATAAGCCCGAGAGATGTAAAAAAAAGGTGTGGCGGACCGTCCAGTGAGGTCAGAGGTCAGAAAAGTGCAGTTTTCAGACAACGGTGGACACTGGACCAGCGCCGGCGGACACTGCCGACACTTTTGACATACGCACGCGTGCGGGGACACCTCCCCTACAACGCCACACTCTCGGATAAGCCCGAGAGGTGTAAAGAAAAGTGTGGCGGACCGTCCAGTGAGGTCAGAGGTCAGAAAAGTGCAGTTTTCAGACAACGGTGGACACTGGACCGGCGCCGGCGGACACTGCCGACACTTCTGACATACGCACGCGTGCGGGGACACCTCCCCTACAACGCCACACTCTCGGATAAGCCCGAGAGGTGTAAAGAAAAGTGTGGCGGACCGTCCAGTGAGGTCAGAGGTCAGAAAAGTGCAGTTTTCAGACAACGGTGGACACTGGACCGGCGCCGGCGGACACTGCCGACACTTCTGACATACGCACGCGTGCGGGGACACCTCCCCTACAACGCCAGACTCTCGGATAAGCCCGAGAGGTGTAAAGAAAAGTGTGGCGGACCGTCCAGTGAGGTCAGAGGTCAGAAAAGTGCAGTTTTCAGACAACGGTGGACACTGGACCGGCGCTGTTGGACACTGCCGACACTTCTGACATACGCACGCGTGCAGGGACACCTCCCCTACAACGCCACACTCTCGGATAAGCCCGAGAGATGTAAAAAAAAGTGTGGCGGACCGTCCAGTGAGGTCAGAGGTCAGAAAAGTGCAGTTTTCAGACAACGGTGGACACTGGACCGGCGCCGGCGGACACTGCCGACACTTCTGACATACGCACGCAGGCGGGGACACCTCCCCTACAACGCCACACTCTCGGATAAGCCTGAGAGATGTAAAAAAAAGTGTGGCGGACCGTCCAGTGAGGTCAGAGGTCAGAAAAGTGCAGTTTTCAGACAACGGTGGACACTGGACCGGCGCCGGCGGACACTGCCGACACTTCTGACATACGCACGCGTGCGGGGACACCTCCCCTACAACGCCACACTCTCGGATAAGCCCGAGAGGTGTAAAGAAAAGTGTGGCGGACCGTCCAGTGAGGTCAGAGGTCAGAAAAGTGCAGTTTTCAGACAACGGTGGACACTGGACCGGCGCCGGCGGACACTGCCGACACTTCTGACATACGCACGCGTGCGGGGACACCTCCCCTACAACGCCAAACTCTCGGATAAGCCCGAGAGATGTAAAAAAAGGTGTGGCGGACCGTCCAGTGAGGTCAGAGGTCAGAAAAGTGCAGTTTTCAGACAACGGTGGACACTGGACCAGCGCCGGCGGACACTGCCGACACTTTTGACATACGCACGCGTGCGGGGACACCTCCCCTACAACGCCACACTCTCGGATAAGCCCGAGAGTTGTAAAGAAAAGTGTGGCGGACCGTCCAGTGAGGTCAGAGGTCAGAAAAGTGCAGTTTTCAGACAACGGTGGACACTGGACCGGCGCCGGCGGACACTGCCGACACTTCTGACATACGCACGCGTGCGGGGACACCTCCCCTACAACGCCACACTCTCGGATAAGCCCGAGAGGTGTAAAGAAAAGTGTGGCGGACCGTCCAGTGAGGTCAGAGGTCAGAAAAGTGCAGTTTTCAGACAACGGTGGACACTGGACCGGCGCCGGCGGACACTGCCGACACTTCTGACATACGCACGCGTGCGGGGACACCTCCCCTACAACGCCAGACTCTCGGATAAGCCCGAGAGGTGTAAAGAAAAGTGTGGCGGACCGTCCAGTGAGGTCAGAGGTCAGAAAAGTGCAGTTTTCAGACAACGGTGGACACTGGACCGGCGCCGGCGGACACTGCCGACACTTCTGACATACGCACGCGTGCAGGGACACCTCCCCTACAACGCCACACTCTCGGATAAGCCCGAGAGATGTAAAGAAAAGTGTGGCGGACCGTCCAGTGAGGTCAGAGGTCAGAAAAGTGCAGTTTTCAGACAACGGTGGACACTGGACCGGCGCCGGCGGACACTGCCGACACTTCTGACATACGCACGCGTGCGGGGACACCTCCCCTACAACGCCACACTCTCGGATAAGCCCGAGAGATGTAAAAAAAAGTGTGGCGGACCGTCCAGTGAGGTCAGAGGTCAGAAAAGTGCAGTTTTCAGACAACGGTGGACACTGGACCGGCGCCGGCGGACACTGCCGACACTTTTGACATACGCACGCGTGCGGGGACACCTCCCCTACAACGCCACACTCTCGGATAAGCCCGAGAGATGTAAAAAAAAGTGTGGCGGACCGTCCAGTGAGGTCAGAGGTCAGAAAAGTGCAGTTTTCAGACAACGGTGGACACTGGACCGGCGCCGGCGGACATTGCCGACACTTTTGACATACGCACGCGTGCAGGGACACCTCCCCTACAACGCCACACTCTCGGATAAGCCCGAGAGGTGTAAAGAAAAGTGTGGCGGACCGTCCAGTGAGGTCAGAGGTCAGAAAAGTGCAGTTTTCAGACAACGGTGGACACTGGACCGGCGCCGGCGGACACTGCCGACACTTCTGACATACGCACGCGTGCGGGGACACCTCCCCTACAACGCCAGACTCTCGGATAAGCCCGAGAGGTGTAAAGAAAAGTGTGGCGGACCGTCCAGTGAGGTCAGAGGTCAGAAAAGTGCAGTTTTCAGACAACGGTGGACACTGGACCGGCGCTGGCGGACACTGCCGACACTTCTGACATACGCACGCGTGCGGGGACACCTCCCCTACAACGCCACACTCTCGGATAAGCCCGAGAGATGTAAAAAAAAGTGTGGCGGACCGTCCAGTGAGGTCAGAGGTCAGAAAAGTGCAGTTTTCAGACAACGGTGGACACTGGACCGGCGCCGGCGGACACTGCCGACACTTCTGACATACGCACGCGTGCGGGGACACCTCCCCTACAACGCCACACTCTCGGATAAGCCCGAGAGGTGTAAAGAAAAGTGTGGCGGACCGTCCAGTGAGGTCAGAGGTCAGAAAAGTGCAGTTTTCAGACAACGGTGGACACTGGACCGGCGCCGGCGGACACTGCCGACACTTCTGACATACGCACGCGTGCGGGGACACCTCCCCTACAACGCCACACTCTCGGATAAGCCCGAGAGATGTAAAAAAAAGTGTGGCGGACCGTCCAGTGAGGTCAGAGGTCAGAAAAGTGCAGTTTTCAGACAACGGTGGACACTGGACCGGCGCTGGCGGACATTGCCGACACTTTTGACATACGCACGCGTGCGGGGACACCTCCCCTACAACGCCACACTCTCGGATAAGCCCGAGAGGTGTAAAGAAAAGTGTGGCGGACCGTCCAGTGAGGTCAGAGGTCAGAAAAGTGCAGTTTTCAGACAACGGTGGACACTGGACCGGCGCCGGCGGACACTGCCGACACTTCTGACATACGCACGCGTGCGGGGACACCTCCCCTACAACGCCACACTCTCGGATAAGCCCGAGAGGTGTAAAGAAAAGTGTGGCGGACCGTCCAGTGAGGTCAGAGGTCAGAAAAGTGCAGTTTTCAGACAACGGTGGACACTGGACCGGCGCCGGCGGACACTGCCGACACTTCTGACATACGCACGCGTGCGGGGACACCTCCCCTACAACGCCAGACTCTCGGATAAGCCCGAGAGGTGTAAAGAAAAGTGTGGCGGACCGTCCAGTGAGGTCAGAGGTCAGAAAAGTGCAGTTTTCAGACAACGGTGGACACTGGACCGGCGCTGTTGGACACTGCCGACACTTCTGACATACGCACGCGTGCAGGGACACCTCCCCTACAACGCCACACTCTCCGATAAGCCCGAGAGATGTAAAAAAAAGTGTGGCGGACCGTCCAGTGAGGTCAGAGGTCAGAAAAGTGCAGTTTTCAGACAACGGTGGACACTGGACCGGCGCCGGCGGACACTGCCGACACTTCTGACATACGCACGCAGGCGGGGACACCTCCCCTACAACGCCACACTCTCGGATAAGCCTGAGAGATGTAAAAAAAAGTGTGGCGGACCGTCCAGTGAGGTCAGAGGTCAGAAAAGTGCAGTTTTCAGACAACGGTGGACACTGGACCGGCGCCGGCGGACACTGCCGACACTTCTGACATACGCACGCGTGCGGGGACACCTCCCCTACAACGCCACACTCTCGGATAAGCCCGAGAGGTGTAAAGAAAAGTGTGGCGGACCGTCCAGTGAGGTCAGAGGTCAGAAAAGTGCAGTTTTCAGACAACGGTGGACACTGGACCGGCGCCGGCGGACACTGCCGACACTTCTGACATACGCACGCGTGCGGGGACACCTCCCCTACAACGCCAAACTCTCGGATAAGCCCGAGAGATGTAAAAAAAGGTGTGGCGGACCGTCCAGTGAGGTCAGAGGTCAGAAAAGTGCAGTTTTCAGACAACGGTGGACACTGGACCGGCGCCGGCGGACACTGCCGACACTTCTGACATACGCACGCGTGCGGGGACACCTCCCCTACAACGCCAAACTCTCGGATAAGCCCGAGAGATGTAAAAAAAGGTGTGGCGGACCGTCCAGTGAGGTCAGAGGTCAGAAAAGTGCAGTTTTCAGACAACGGTGGACACTGGACCGGCGCCGGCGGACACTGCCGACACTTCTGACATGTCCACGCGTGCGGGGACACCTCCCCTACAACGCCAAACTCTCGGATAAGCCCGAGAGATGTAAAAAAAGGTGTGGCGGACCGTCCAGTGAGGTCAGAGGTCAGAAAAGTGCAGTTTTCAGACAACGGTGGACACTGGACCAGCGCCGGCGGACACTGCCGACACTTTTGACATACGCACGCGTGCGGGGACACCTCCCCTACAACGCCACACTCTCGGATAAGCCCGAGAGGTGTAAAGAAAAGTGTGGCGGACCGTCCAGTGAGGTCAGAGGTCAGAAAAGTGCAGTTTTCAGACAACGGTGGACACTGGACCGGCGCCGGCGGACACTGCCGACACTTCTGACATACGCACGCGTGCGGGGACACCTCCCCTACAACGCCACACTCTCGGATAAGCCCGAGAGGTGTAAAGAAAAGTGTGGCGGACCGTCCAGTGAGGTCAGAGGTCAGAAAAGTGCAGTTTTCAGACAACGGTGGACACTGGACCGGCGCCGGCGGACACTGCCGACACTTCTGACATACGCACGCGTGCGGGGACACCTCCCCTACAACGCCAGACTCTCGGATAAGCCCGAGAGGTGTAAAGAAAAGTGTGGCGGACCGTCCAGTGAGGTCAGAGGTCAGAAAAGTGCAGTTTTCAGACAACGGTGGACACTGGACCGGCGCTGTTGGACACTGCCGACACTTCTGACATACGCACGCGTGCAGGGACACCTCCCCTACAACGCCACACTCTCGGATAAGCCCGAGAGATGTAAAAAAAAGTGTGGCGGACCGTCCAGTGAGGTCAGAGGTCAGAAAAGTGCAGTTTTCAGACAACGGTGGACACTGGACCGGCGCCGGCGGACACTGCCGACACTTCTGACATACGCACGCAGGCGGGGACACCTCCCCTACAACGCCACACTCTCGGATAAGCCTGAGAGATGTAAAAAAAAGTGTGGCGGACCGTCCAGTGAGGTCAGAGGTCAGAAAAGTGCAGTTTTCAGACAACGGTGGACACTGGACCGGCGCCGGCGGACACTGCCGACACTTCTGACATACGCACGCGTGCGGGGACACCTCCCCTACAACGCCACACTCTCGGATAAGCCCGAGAGGTGTAAAGAAAAGTGTGGCGGACCGTCCAGTGAGGTCAGAGGTCAGAAAAGTGCAGTTTTCAGACAACGGTGGACACTGGACCGGCGCCGGCGGACACTGCCGACACTTCTGACATACGCACGCGTGCGGGGACACCTCCCCTACAACGCCAAACTCTCGGATAAGCCCGAGAGATGTAAAAAAAGGTGTGGCGGACCGTCCAGTGAGGTCAGAGGTCAGAAAAGTGCAGTTTTCAGACAACGGTGGACACTGGACCGGCGCCGGCGGACACTGCCGACACTTCTGACATACGCACGCGTGCGGGGACACCTCCCCTACAACGCCAAACTCTCGGATAAGCCCGAGAGATGTAAAAAAAGGTGTGGCGGACCGTCCAGTGAGGTCAGAGGTCAGAAAAGTGCAGTTTTCAGACAACGGTGGACACTGGACCGGCGCCGGCGGACACTGCCGACACTTCTGACATGTCCACGCGTGCGGGGACACCTCCCCTACAACGCCAAACTCTCGGATAAGCCCGAGAGATGTAAAAAAAGGTGTGGCGGACCGTCCAGTGAGGTCAGAGGTCAGAAAAGTGCAGTTTTCAGACAACGGTGGACACTGGACCAGCGCCGGCGGACACTGCCGACACTTTTGACATACGCACGCGTGCGGGGACACCTCCCCTACAACGCCACACTCTCGGATAAGCCCGAGAGGTGTAAAGAAAAGTGTGGCGGACCGTCCAGTGAGGTCAGAGGTCAGAAAAGTGCAGTTTTCAGACAACGGTGGACACTGGACCGGCGCCGGCGGACACTGCCGACACTTCTGACATACGCACGCGTGCGGGGACACCTCCCCTACAACGCCACACTCTCGGATAAGCCCGAGAGGTGTAAAGAAAAGTGTGGCGGACCGTCCAGTGAGGTCAGAGGTCAGAAAAGTGCAGTTTTCAGACAACGGTGGACACTGGACCGGCGCCGGCGGACACTGCCGACACTTCTGACATACGCACGCGTGCGGGGACACCTCCCCTACAACGCCAGACTCTCGGATAAGCCCGAGAGGTGTAAAGAAAAGTGTGGCGGACCGTCCAGTGAGGTCAGAGGTCAGAAAAGTGCAGTTTTCAGACAACGGTGGACACTGGACCGGCGCTGTTGGACACTGCCGACACTTCTGACATACGCACGCGTGCAGGGACACCTCCCCTACAACGCCACACTCTCGGATAAGCCCGAGAGATGTAAAAAAAAGTGTGGCGGACCGTCCAGTGAGGTCAGAGGTCAGAAAAGTGCAGTTTTCAGACAACGGTGGACACTGGACCGGCGCCGGCGGACACTGCCGACACTTCTGACATACGCACGCAGGCGGGGACACCTCCCCTACAACGCCACACTCTCGGATAAGCCTGAGAGATGTAAAAAAAAGTGTGGCGGACCGTCCAGTGAGGTCAGAGGTCAGAAAAGTGCAGTTTTCAGACAACGGTGGACACTGGACCGGCGCCGGCGGACACTGCCGACACTTCTGACATACGCACGCGTGCGGGGACACCTCCCCTACAACGCCACACTCTCGGATAAGCCCGAGAGGTGTAAAGAAAAGTGTGGCGGACCGTCCAGTGAGGTCAGAGGTCAGAAAAGTGCAGTTTTCAGACAACGGTGGACACTGGACCGGCGCCGGCGGACACTGCCGACACTTCTGACATACGCACGCGTGCGGGGACACCTCCCCTACAACGCCAAACTCTCGGATAAGCCCGAGAGATGTAAAAAAAGGTGTGGCGGACCGTCCAGTGAGGTCAGAGGTCAGAAAAGTGCAGTTTTCAGACAACGGTGGACACTGGACCGGCGCCGGCGGACACTGCCGACACTTCTGACATACGCACGCGTGCGGGGACACCTCCCCTACAACGCCAAACTCTCGGATAAGCCCGAGAGATGTAAAAAAAGGTGTGGCGGACCGTCCAGTGAGGTCAGAGGTCAGAAAAGTGCAGTTTTCAGACAACGGTGGACACTGGACCAGCGCCGGCGGACACTGCCGACACTTTTGACATACGCACGCGTGCGGGGACACCTCCCCTACAACGCCACACTCTCGGATAAGCCCGAGAGGTGTAAAGAAAAGTGTGGCGGACCGTCCAGTGAGGTCAGAGGTCAGAAAAGTGCAGTTTTCAGACAACGGTGGACACTGGACCGGCGCCGGCGGACACTGCCGACACTTCTGACATACGCACGCGTGCGGGGACACCTCCCCTACAACGCCACACTCTCGGATAAGCCCGAGAGGTGTAAAGAAAAGTGTGGCGGACCGTCCAGTGAGGTCAGAGGTCAGAAAAGTGCAGTTTTCAGACAACGGTGGACACTGGACCGGCGCCGGCGGACACTGCCGACACTTCTGACATACGCACGCGTGCGGGGACACCTCCCCTACAACGCCAGACTCTCGGATAAGCCCGAGAGGTGTAAAGAAAAGTGTGGCGAACCGTCCAGTGAGGTCAGAGGTCAGAAAAGTGCAGTTTTCAGACAACGGTGGACACTGGACCGGCGCTGTTGGACACTGCCGACACTTCTGACATACGCACGCGTGCAGGGACACCTCCCCTACAACGCCACACTCTCGGATAAGCCCGAGAGATGTAAAAAAAAGTGTGGCGGACCGTCCAGTGAGGTCAGAGGTCAGAAAAGTGCAGTTTTCAGACAACGGTGGACACTGGACCGGCGCCGGCGGACACTGCCGACACTTCTGACATACGCACGCGTGCGGGGACACCTCCCCTACAACGCCACACTCTTGGATAAGCCTGAGAGATGTAAAAAAAAGTGTGGCGGACCGTCCAGTGAGGTCAGAGGTCAGAAAAGTGCAGTTTTCAGACAACGGTGGACACTGGACCGGCGCCGGCGGACACTGCCGACACTTCTGACATACGCACGCGTGCGGGGACACCTCCCCTACAACGCCAAACTCTCGGATAAGCCCGAGAGATGTAAAAAAAGGTGTGGCGGACCGTCCAGTGAGGTCAGAGGTCAGAAAAGTGCAGTTTTCAGACAACGGTGGACACTGGACCGGCGCCGGCGGACACTGCCGACACTTCTGACATGTCCACGCGTGCGGGGACACCTCCCCTACAACGCCAAACTCTCGGATAAGCCCGAGAGATGTAAAAAAAGGTGTGGCGGACCGTCCAGTGAGGTCAGAGGTCAGAAAAGTGCAGTTTTCAGACAACGGTGGACACTGGACCAGCGCCGGCGGACACTGCCGACACTTTTGACATACGCACGCGTGCGGGGACACCTCCCCTACAACGCCACACTCTCGGATAAGCCCGAGAGGTGTAAAGAAAAGTGTGGCGGACCGTCCAGTGAGGTCAGAGGTCAGAAAAGTGCAGTTTTCAGACAACGGTGGACACTGGACCGGCGCCGGCGGACACTGCCGACACTTCTGACATACGCACGCGTGCGGGGACACCTCCCCTACAACGCCACACTCTCGGATAAGCCCGAGAGGTGTAAAGAAAAGTGTGGCGGACCGTCCAGTGAGGTCAGAGGTCAGAAAAGTGCAGTTTTCAGACAACGGTGGACACTGGACCGGCGCCGGCGGACACTGCCGACACTTCTGACATACGCACGCGTGCGGGGACACCTCCCCTACAACGCCAGACTCTCGGATAAGCCCGAGAGGTGTAAAGAAAAGTGTGGCGGACCGTCCAGTGAGGTCAGAGGTCAGAAAAGTGCAGTTTTCAGACAACGGTGGACACTGGACCGGCGCTGTTGGACACTGCCGACACTTCTGACATACGCACGCGTGCAGGGACACCTCCCCTACAACGCCACACTCTCGGATAAGCCCGAGAGATGTAAAAAAAAGTGTGGCGGACCGTCCAGTGAGGTCAGAGGTCAGAAAAGTGCAGTTTTCAGACAACGGTGGACACTGGACCGGCGCCGGCGGACACTGCCGACACTTCTGACATACGCACGCAGGCGGGGACACCTCCCCTACAACGCCACACTCTCGGATAAGCCTGAGAGATGTAAAAAAAAGTGTGGCGGACCGTCCAGTGAGGTCAGAGGTCAGAAAAGTGCAGTTTTCAGACAACGGTGGACACTGGACCGGCGCCGGCGGACACTGCCGACACTTCTGACATACGCACGCGTGCGGGGACACCTCCCCTACAACGCCACACTCTCGGATAAGCCCGAGAGGTGTAAAGAAAAGTGTGGCGGACCGTCCAGTGAGGTCAGAGGTCAGAAAAGTGCAGTTTTCAGACAACGGTGGACACTGGACCGGCGCCGGCGGACACTGCCGACACTTCTGACATACGCACGCGTGCGGGGACACCTCCCCTACAACGCCAAACTCTCGGATAAGCCCGAGAGATGTAAAAAAAGGTGTGGCGGACCGTCCAGTGAGGTCAGAGGTCAGAAAAGTGCAGTTTTCAGACAACGGTGGACACTGGACCGGCGCCGGCGGACACTGCCGACACTTCTGACATACGCACGCGTGCGGGGACACCTCCCCTACAACGCCACACTCTCGGATAAGCCTGAGAGATGTAAAAAAAAGTGTGGCGGACCGTCCAGTGAGGTCAGAGGTCAGAAAAGTGCAGTTTTCAGACAACGGTGGACACTGGACCGGCGCCGGCGGACACTGCCGACACTTCTGACATACGCACGCGTGCGGGGACACCTCCCCTACAACGCCAAACTCTCGGATAAGCCCGAGAGATGTAAAAAAAGGTGTGGCGGACCGTCCAGTGAGGTCAGAGGTCAGAAAAGTGCAGTTTTCAGACAACGGTGGACACTGGACCGGCGCCGGCGGACACTGCCGACACTTCTGACATGTCCACGCGTGCGGGGACACCTCCCCTACAACGCCAAACTCTCGGATAAGCCCGAGAGATGTAAAAAAAAGGTGTGGCGGACCGTCCAGTGAGGTCAGAGGTCAGAAAAGTGCAGTTTTCAGACAACGGTGGACACTGGACCAGCGCCGGCGGACACTGCCGACACTTTTGACATACGCACGCGTGCGGGGACACCTCCCCTACAACGCCACACTCTCGGATAAGCCCGAGAGGTGTAAAGAAAAGTGTGGCGGACCGTCCAGTGAGGTCAGAGGTCAGAAAAGTGCAGTTTTCAGACAACGGTGGACACTGGACCGGCGCCGGCGGACACTGCCGACACTTCTGACATACGCACGCGTGCGGGGACACCTCCCCTACAACGCCACACTCTCGGATAAGCCCGAGAGGTGTAAAGAAAAGTGTGGCGGACCGTCCAGTGAGGTCAGAGGTCAGAAAAGTGCAGTTTTCAGACAACGGTGGACACTGGACCGGCGCCGGCGGACACTGCCGACACTTCTGACATACGCACGCGTGCGGGGACACCTCCCCTACAACGCCAGACTCTCGGATAAGCCCGAGAGGTGTAAAGAAAAGTGTGGCGGACCGTCCAGTGAGGTCAGAGGTCAGAAAAGTGCAGTTTTCAGACAACGGTGGACACTGGACCGGCGCTGTTGGACACTGCCGACACTTCTGACATACGCACGCGTGCAGGGACACCTCCCCTACAACGCCACACTCTCGGATAAGCCCGAGAGATGTAAAAAAAAGTGTGGCGGACCGTCCAGTGAGGTCAGAGGTCAGAAAAGTGCAGTTTTCAGACAACGGTGGACACTGGACCGGCGCCGGCGGACACTGCCGACACTTCTGACATACGCACGCAGGCGGGGACACCTCCCCTACAACGCCACACTCTCGGATAAGCCTGAGAGATGTAAAAAAAAGTGTGGCGGACCGTCCAGTGAGGTCAGAGGTCAGAAAAGTGCAGTTTTCAGACAACGGTGGACACTGGACCGGCGCCGGCGGACACTGCCGACACTTCTGACATACGCACGCGTGCGGGGACACCTCCCCTACAACGCCACACTCTCGGATAAGCCCGAGAGGTGTAAAGAAAAGTGTGGCGGACCGTCCAGTGAGGTCAGAGGTCAGAAAAGTGCAGTTTTCAGACAACGGTGGACACTGGACCGGCGCCGGCGGACACTGCCGACACTTCTGACATACGCACGCGTGCGGGGACACCTCCCCTACAACGCCAAACTCTCGGATAAGCCCGAGAGATGTAAAAAAAGGTGTGGCGGACCGTCCAGTGAGGTCAGAGGTCAGAAAAGTGCAGTTTTCAGACAACGGTGGACACTGGACCAGCGCCGGCGGACACTGCCGACACTTTTGACATACGCACGCGTGCGGGGACACCTCCCCTACAACGCCACACTCTCGGATAAGCCCGAGAGTTGTAAAGAAAAGTGTGGCGGACCGTCCAGTGAGGTCAGAGGTCAGAAAAGTGCAGTTTTCAGACAACGGTGGACACTGGACCGGCGCCGGCGGACACTGCCGACACTTCTGACATACGCACGCGTGCGGGGACACCTCCCCTACAACGCCACACTCTCGGATAAGCCCGAGAGGTGTAAAGAAAAGTGTGGCGGACCGTCCAGTGAGGTCAGAGGTCAGAAAAGTGCAGTTTTCAGACAACGGTGGACACTGGACCGGCGCCGGCGGACACTGCCGACACTTCTGACATACGCACGCGTGCGGGGACACCTCCCCTACAACGCCAGACTCTCGGATAAGCCCGAGAGGTGTAAAGAAAAGTGTGGCGGACCGTCCAGTGAGGTCAGAGGTCAGAAAAGTGCAGTTTTCAGACAACGGTGGACACTGGACCGGCGCCGGCGGACACTGCCGACACTTCTGACATACGCACGCGTGCAGGGACACCTCCCCTACAACGCCACACTCTCGGATAAGCCCGAGAGATGTAAAGAAAAGTGTGGCGGACCGTCCAGTGAGGTCAGAGGTCAGAAAAGTGCAGTTTTCAGACAACGGTGGACACTGGACCGGCGCCGGCGGACACTGCCGACACTTCTGACATACGCACGCGTGCGGGGACACCTCCCCTACAACGCCACACTCTCGGATAAGCCCGAGAGATGTAAAAAAAAGTGTGGCGGACCGTCCAGTGAGGTCAGAGGTCAGAAAAGTGCAGTTTTCAGACAACGGTGGACACTGGACCGGCGCCGGCGGACACTGCCGACACTTTTGACATACGCACGCGTGCGGGGACACCTCCCCTACAACGCCACACTCTCGGATAAGCCCGAGAGATGTAAAAAAAAGTGTGGCGGACCGTCCAGTGAGGTCAGAGGTCAGAAAAGTGCAGTTTTCAGACAACGGTGGACACTGGACCGGCGCCGGCGGACATTGCCGACACTTTTGACATACGCACGCGTGCAGGGACACCTCCCCTACAACGCCACACTCTCGGATAAGCCCGAGAGGTGTAAAGAAAAGTGTGGCGGACCGTCCAGTGAGGTCAGAGGTCAGAAAAGTGCAGTTTTCAGACAACGGTGGACACTGGACCGGCGCCGGCGGACACTGCCGACACTTCTGACATACGCACGCGTGCGGGGACACCTCCCCTACAACGCCAGACTCTCGGATAAGCCCGAGAGGTGTAAAGAAAAGTGTGGCGGACCGTCCAGTGAGGTCAGAGGTCAGAAAAGTGCAGTTTTCAGACAACGGTGGACACTGGACCGGCGCTGGCGGACACTGCCGACACTTCTGACATACGCACGCGTGCGGGGACACCTCCCCTACAACGCCACACTCTCGGATAAGCCCGAGAGATGTAAAAAAAAGTGTGGCGGACCGTCCAGTGAGGTCAGAGGTCAGAAAAGTGCAGTTTTCAGACAACGGTGGACACTGGACCGGCGCCGGCGGACACTGCCGACACTTCTGACATACGCACGCGTGCGGGGACACCTCCCCTACAACGCCACACTCTCGGATAAGCCCGAGAGGTGTAAAGAAAAGTGTGGCGGACCGTCCAGTGAGGTCAGAGGTCAGAAAAGTGCAGTTTTCAGACAACGGTGGACACTGGACCGGCGCCGGCGGACACTGCCGACACTTCTGACATACGCACGCGTGCGGGGACACCTCCCCTACAACGCCACACTCTCGGATAAGCCCGAGAGATGTAAAAAAAAGTGTGGCGGACCGTCCAGTGAGGTCAGAGGTCAGAAAAGTGCAGTTTTCAGACAACGGTGGACACTGGACCGGCGCTGGCGGACATTGCCGACACTTTTGACATACGCACGCGTGCGGGGACACCTCCCCTACAACGCCACACTCTCGGATAAGCCCGAGAGGTGTAAAGAAAAGTGTGGCGGACCGTCCAGTGAGGTCAGAGGTCAGAAAAGTGCAGTTTTCAGACAACGGTGGACACTGGACCGGCGCCGGCGGACACTGCCGACACTTCTGACATACGCACGCGTGCGGGGACACCTCCCCTACAACGCCACACTCTCGGATAAGCCCGAGAGGTGTAAAGAAAAGTGTTGCGGACCGTTCAGTGAGGTCAGAGGTCAGAAAAGTGCAGTTTTCAGACAACGGTGGACACTGGACCGGCGCCGGCGGACACTGCCGACACTTCTGACATACGCACGCGTGCGGGGACACCTCCCCTACAACGCCACACTCTCGGAAAAGCTCGCGAGGTGTAAAGAAAAGTGTGGCGGACCGTCCAGTGAGGTCAGAGGTCAGAAAAGTGCAGTTTTCAGACAACGGTGGACACTGGACCGGCGCCGGCGGACACTGCCGACACTTCTGACATACGCACGCGTGCGGGGACACCTCCCCTACAACGCCAGACTCTCGGATAAGCCCGAGAGGTGTAAAGAAAAGTGTGGCGGACCGTCCAGTGAGGTCAGAGGTCAGAAAAGTGCAGTTTTCAGACAACGGTGGACACTGGACCGGCGCCGGCGGACACTGCCGACACTTCTGACATACGCACGCGTGCAGGGACACCTCCCCTACAACGCCACACTCTCGGATAAGCCCGAGAGATGTAAAGAAAAGTGTGGCGGACCGTCCAGTGAGGTCAGAGGTCAGAAAAGTGCAGTTTTCAGACAACGGTGGACACTGGACCGGCGCCGGCGGACACTGCCGACACTTCTGACATACGCACGCGTGCGGGGACACCTCCCCTACAACGCCACACTCTCGGATAAGCCCGAGAGATGTAAAAAAAAGTGTGGCGGACCGTCCAGTGAGGTCAGAGGTCAGAAAAGTGCAGTTTTCAGACAACGGTGGACACTGGACCGGCGCCGGCGGACACTGCCGACACTTTTGACATACGCACGCGTGCGGGGACACCTCCCCTACAACGCCACACTCTCGGATAAGCCCGAGAGATGTAAAAAAAAGTGTGGCGGACCGTCCAGTGAGGTCAGAGGTCAGAAAAGTGCAGTTTTCAGACAACGGTGGACACTGGACCGGCGCCGGCGGACACTGCCGACACTTCTGACATACGCACGCGTGCGGGGACACCTCCCCTACAACGCCACACTCTCGGATAAGCCCGAGAGGTGTAAAGAAAAGTGTGGCGGACCGTCCAGTGAGGTCAGAGGTCAGAAAAGTGCAGTTTTCAGACAACGGTGGACACTGGACCGGCGCCGGCGGACACTGCCGACACTTCTGACATACGCATGCGTGCGGGGACACCTCCCCTACAACGCCAGACTCTCGGATAAGCCCGAGAGGTGTAAAGAAAAGTGTGGCGGACCGTCCAGTGAGGTCAGAGGTCAGAAAAGTGCAGTTTTCAGACAACGGTGGACACTGGACCGGCGCTGGCGGACACTGCCGACACTTCTGACATACGCACGCGTGCGGGGACACCTCCCCTACAACGCCACACTCTCGGATAAGCCCGAGAGATGTAAAAAAAAGTGTGGCGGACCGTCCAGTGAGGTCAGAGGTCAGAAAAGTGCAGTTTTCAGACAACGGTGGACACTGGACCGGCGCCGGCGGACACTGCCGACACTTCTGACATACGCACGCGTGCGGGGACACCTCCCCTACAACGCCACACTCTCGGATAAGCCCGAGAGGTGTAAAGAAAAGTGTGGCGGACCGTCCAGTGAGGTCAGAGGTCAGAAAAGTGCAGTTTTCAGACAACGGTGGACACTGGACCGGCGCCGGCGGACACTGCCGACACTTCTGACATACGCACGCGTGCGGGGACACCTCCCCTACAACGCTACACTCTCGGATAAGCCCGAGAGATGTAAAAAAAAGTGTGGCGGACCGTCCAGTGAGGTCAGAGGTCAGAAAAGTGCAGTTTTCAGACAACGGTGGACACTGGACCGGCGCTGGCGGACACTGCCGACACTTTTGACATACGCACGCGTGCGGGGACACCTCCCCTACAACGCCACACTCTCGGATAAGCCCGAGAGGTGTAAAGAAAAGTGTGGCGGACCGTCCAGTGAGGTCAGAGGTCAGAAAAGTGCAGTTTTCAGACAACGGTGGACACTGGACCGGCGCCGGCGGACACTGCCGACACTTCTGACATACGCACGCGTGCGGGGACACCTCCCCTACAACGCCACACTCTCGGATAAGCCCGAGAGGTGTAAAGAAAAGTGTTGCGGACCGTTCAGTGAGGTCAGAGGTCAGAAAAGTGCAGTTTTCAGACAACGGTGGACACTGGACCGGCGCCGGCGGACACTGCCGACACTTCTGACATACGCACGCGTGCGGGGACACCTCCCCTACAACGCCACACTCTCGGAAAAGCTCGCGAGGTGTAAAGAAAAGTGTGGCGGACCGTCCAGTGAGGTCAGAGGTCAGAAAAGTGCAGTTTTCAGACAACGGTGGACACTGGACCGGCGCTGGCGGACACTGCCGACACTTCTGACATACGCACGCGTGCGGGGACACCTCCCCTACAACGCCACACTCTCGGATAAGCCCGAGAGATGTAAAAAAAAGTGTGGCGGACCGTCCAGTGAGGTCAGAGGTCAGAAAAGTGCAGTTTTCAGACAACGGTGGACACTGGACCGGCGCCGGCGGACACTGCCGACACTTCTGACATACGCACGCGTGCGGGGACACCTCCCCTACAACGCCACACTCTCGGATAAGCCCGAGAGGTGTAAAGAAAAGTGTTGCGGACCGTTCAGTGAGGTCAGAGGTCAGAAAAGTGCAGTTTTCAGACAACGGTGGACACTGGACCGGCGCCGGCGGACACTGCCGACACTTCTGACATACGCACACGTGCGGGGACACCTCCCCTACAACGCCAGACTCTCGGATAAGCCCGAGAGGTGTAAAGAAAAGTGTGGCGGACCGTCCAGTGAGGTCAGAGGTCAGAAAAGTGCAGTTTTCAGACAACGGTGGACACTGGACCGGCGCCGGCGGACACTGCCGACACTTCTGACATACGCACGCGTGCGGGGACACCTCCCCTACAACGCCACACTCTCGGATAAGCCCGAGAGGTGTAAAGAAAAGTGTGGCGGACCGTCCAGTGAGGTCAGAGGTCAGAAAAGTGCAGTTTTCAGACAACGGTGGACACTGGACCGGCGCCGGCGGACACTGCCGACACTTCTGACATACGCACGCGTGCGGGGACACCTCCCCTACAACGCCACACTCTCGGATAAGCCCGAGAGATGTAAAAAAAAGTGTGGCGGACCGTCCAGTGAGGTCAGAGGTCAGAAAAGTGCAGTTTTCAGACAACGGTGGACACTGGACCGGCGCCGGCGGACACTGCCGACACTTTTGACATACGCACGCGTGCGGGGACACCTCCCCTACAACGCCACACTCTCGGATAAGCCCGAGAGGTGTAAAGAAAAGTGTGGCGGACCGTCCAGTGAGGTCAGAGGTCAGAAAAGTGCAGTTTTCAGACAACGGTGGACACTGGACCGGCGCCGGCGGACACTGCCGACACTTCTGACATACGCACGCGTGCGGGGACACCTCCCCTACAACGCCACACTCTCGGATAAGCCCGAGAGGTGTAAAGAAAAGTGTGGCGGACCGTCCAGTGAGGTCAGAGGTCAGAAAAGTGCCGTTTTCAGAGAACAGTGGACACTGGACAGGCACCGGTGGACACTGCCGACACTTCTGACATACGCACGCGTGCGGGGACACCTCCCCTACAACGCCACACTCTCGGATAAGCCCGAGAGGTGTAAATAAAAGTGTGGCGGACCGTCCAGTGAGGTCAGAGGTCAGAAAAGTGCAGTTTTCAGACAACGGTGGACACTGGACCGGCACCGGCGGACACTGCCGACACTTCTGACATACGCACGCGTGCGGGGACACCTCCCCTACAACGCCATACTCTCGGATAAGCCCGAGAGATGTAAAAAAAAGTGTGGCGGACCGTCCAGTGAGGTCAGAGGTCAGAAAAGTGCAGTTTTCAGACAACGGTGGACACTGGACTGGCGCCGGCGGACACTGCCGACACTTCTGACATACGCACGCGTGCGGGGACACCTCCCCTACAACGCCACACTCTCGGATAAGCCCGAGAGATGTAAAAAAAAGTGTGGCGGACCGTCCAGTGAGGACAGAGGTCAGAAAAGTGCAGTTTTCAGACAACGGTGGACACTGGACCGGCGCTGGCGGACACTGCCGACACTTTTGACATACGCACGCGTGCGGGGACACCTCCCCTACAACGCCACACTCTCGGATAAGCCCGAGAGGTGTAAAGAAAAGTGTGGCGGACCGTCCAGTGAGGTCAGAGGTCAGAAAAGTGCAGTTTTCAGACAACGGTGGACACTGGACCGGCGCCGGCGGACACTGCCGACACTTCTGACATACGCACGCGTGCGGGGACACCTCCCCTACAACGCCACACTCTCGGATAAGCCCGAGAGGTGTAAAGAAAAGTGTTGCGGACCGTTCAGTGAGGTCAGAGGTCAGAAAAGTGCAGTTTTCAGACAACGGTGGACACTGGACCGGCGCCGGCGGACACTGCCGACACTTCTGACATACGCACGCGTGCGGGGACACCTCCCCTACAACGCCACACTCTCGGATAAGCCCGAGAGGTGTAAAGAAAAGTGTGGCGGACCGTCCAGTGAGGTCAGAGGTCAGAAAAGTGCCGTTTTCAGAGAACAGTGGACACTGGACAGGCACCGGTGGACACTGCCGACACTTCTGACATACGCACGCGTGCGGGGACACCTCCCCTACAACGCCACACTCTCGGATAAGCCCGAGAGGTGTAAAGAAAAGTGTGGCGGACCGTCCAGTGAGGTCAAAGGTCAGATAAGTGCAGTTTTCAGACAACGGTGGACACTGGACCGGCGCCGGCGGACACTGCCGACACTTCTGACATACGCACGCGTGCGGGGACACCTCCCCTACAACGCCACACTCTCGGATAAGCCCGCGAGGTGTAAAGAAAAGTGTGGCGGACCGTCCAGTGAGGTCAGAGGTCAGATAAGTGCAGTTTTCAGACAACGGTGGACACTGGACCGGCGCCGGCGGACACTGCCGACACTTCTGACATACGCACGCGTGCGGGGACACCTCCCCTACAACGCCACACTCTCGGAAAAGCTCGCGAGGTGTAAAGAAAAGTGTGGCGGACCGTCCAGTGAGGTCAGAGGTCAGAAAAGTGCAGTTTTCAGACAACGGTGGACACTGGACCGGCGCTGGCGGACACTGCCGACACTTCTGACATACGCACGCGTGCGGGGACACCTCCCCTATAACGCCACACTCTCGGATAAGCCCGAGAGATGTAAAAAAAAGTGTGGCGGACCGTCCAGTGAGGTCAGAGGTCAGAAAAGTGCAGTTTTCAGACAACGGTGGACACTGGACCGGCGCTGGCGGACACTGCCGACACTTTTGACATACGCACGCGTGCGGGGACACCTCCCCTACAACGCCACACTCTCGGATAAGCCCGAGAGGTGTAAAGAAAAGTGTGGCGGACCGTCCAGTGAGGTCAGAGGTCAGAAAAGTGCAGTTTTCAGACAACGGTGGACACTGGACCGGCGCCGGCGGACACTGCCGACACTTCTGACATACGCACGCGTGCGGGGACACCTCCCCTACAACGCCACACTCTCGGATAAGCCCGAGAGGTGTAAAGAAAAGTGTTGCGGACCGTTCAGTGAGGTCAGAGGTCAGAAAAGTGCAGTTTTCAGACAACGGTGGACACTGGACCGGCGCTGGCGGACACTGCCGACACTTCTGACATACGCACGCGTGCGGGGACACCTCCCCTATAACGCCACACTCTCGGATAAGCCCGAGAGATGTAAAAAAAAGTGTGGCGGACCGTCCAGTGAGGTCAGAGGTCAGAAAAGTGCAGTTTTCAGACAACGGTGGACACTGGACCGGCGCTGGCGGACACTGCCGACACTTTTGACATACGCACGCGTGCGGGGACACCTCCCCTACAACGCCACACTCTCGGAAAAGCTCGCGAGGTGTAAAGAAAAGTGTGGCGGACCGTCCAGTGAGGTCAGAGGTCAGAAAAGTGCAGTTTTCAGACAACGGTGGACACTGGACCGGCGCTGGCGGACACTGCCGACACTTCTGACATACGCACGCGTGCGGGGACACCTCCCCTACAACGCCACACTCTCGGATAAGCCCGAGAGATGTAAAAAAAAGTGTGGCGGACCGTCCAGTGAGGTCAGAGGTCAGAAAAGTGCAGTTTTCAGACAACGGTGGACACTGGACCGGCGCCGGCGGACACTGCCGACACTTCTGACATACGCACGCGTGCGGGGACACCTCCCCTACAACGCCACACTCTCGGATAAGCCCGAGAGGTGTAAAGAAAAGTGTTGCGGACCGTTCAGTGAGGTCAGAGGTCAGAAAAGTGCAGTTTTCAGACAACGGTGGACACTGGACCGGCGCCGGCGGACACTGCCGACACTTCTGACATACGCACGCGTGCGGGGACACCTCCCCTACAACGCCACACTCTCGGATAAGCCCGAGAGGTGTAAAGAAAAGTGTGGCGGACCGTCCAGTGAGGTCAGAGGTCAGAAAAGTGCCGTTTTCAGAGAACAGTGGACACTGGACAGGCACCGGTGGACACTGCCGACACTTCTGACATACGCACGCGTGCGGGGACACCTCCCCTACAACGCCACACTCTCGGATAAGCCCGAGAGGTGTAAATAAAAGTGTGGCGGACCGTCCAGTGAGGTCAGAGGTCAGAAAAGTGCAGTTTTCAGACAACGGTGGACACTGGACCGGCACCGGCGGACACTGCCGACACTTCTGACATACGCACGCGTGCGGGGACACCTCCCCTACAACGCCATACTCTCGGATAAGCCCGAGAGATGTAAAAAAAAGTGTGGCGGACCGTCCAGTGAGGTCAGAGGTCAGAAAAGTGCAGTTTTCAGACAACGGTGGACACTGGACCGGCGCCGGCGGACACTGCCGACACTTCTGACATACGCACGCGTGCGGGGACACCTCCCCTACAACGCCACACTCTCGGATAAGCCCGAGAGATGTAAAAAAAAGTGTGGCGGACCGTCCAGTGAGGACAGAGGTCAGAAAAGTGCAGTTTTCAGACAACGGTGGACACTGGACCGGCGCTGGCGGACACTGCCGACACTTTTGACATACGCACGCGTGCGGGGACACCTCCCCTACAACGCCACACTCTCGGATAAGCCCGAGAGGTGTAAAGAAAAGTGTGGCGGACCGTCCAGTGAGGTCAGAGGTCAGAAAAGTGCAGTTTTCAGACAACGGTGGACACTGGACCGGCGCCGGCGGACACTGCCGACACTTCTGACATACGCACGCGTGCGGGGACACCTCCCCTACAACGCCACACTCTCGGATAAGCCCGAGAGGTGTAAAGAAAAGTGTTGCGGACCGTTCAGTGAGGTCAGAGGTCAGAAAAGTGCAGTTTTCAGACAACGGTGGACACTGGACCGGCGCCGGAGGACACTGCCGACACTTCTGACATACGCACGCGTGCGGGGACACCTCCCCTACAACGCCACACTCTCGGATAAGCCCGAGAGGTGTAAAGAAAAGTGTGGCGGACCGTCCAGTGAGGTCAGAGGTCAGAAAAGTGCCGTTTTCAGAGAACAGTGGACACTGGACAGGCACCGGTGGACACTGCCGACACTTCTGACATACGCACGCGTGCGGGGACACCTCCCCTACAACGCCACACTCTCGGATAAGCCCGAGAGGTGTAAAGAAAAGTGTGGCGGACCGTCCAGTGAGGTCAAAGGTCAGATAAGTGCAGTTTTCAGACAACGGTGGACACTGGACCGGCGCCGGCGGACACTGCCGACACTTCTGACATACGCACGCGTGCGGGGACACCTCCCCTACAACGCCACACTCTCGGATAAGCCCGCGAGGTGTAAAGAAAAGTGTGGCGGACCGTCCAGTGAGGTCAGAGGTCAGATAAGTGCAGTTTTCAGACAACGGTGGACACTGGACCGGCGCCGGCGGACACTGCCGACACTTCTGACATACGCACGCGTGCGGGGACACCTCCCCTACAACGCCACACTCTCGGAAAAGCTCGCGAGGTGTAAAGAAAAGTGTGGCGGACCGTCCAGTGAGGTCAGAGGTCAGAAAAGTGCAGTTTTCAGACAACGGTGGACACTGGACCGGCGCTGGCGGACACTGCCGACACTTCTGACATACGCACGCGTGCGGGGACACCTCCCCTATAACGCCACACTCTCGGATAAGCCCGAGAGATGTAAAAAAAAGTGTGGCGGACCATCCAGTGAGGTCAGAGGTCAGAAAAGTGCAGTTTTCAGACAACGGTGGACACTGGACCGGCGCTGGCGGACACTGCCGACACTTTTGACATACGCACGCGTGCGGGGACACCTCCCCTACAACGCCACACTCTCGGATAAGCCCGAGAGGTGTAAAGAAAAGTGTGGCGGACCGTCCAGTGAGGTCAGAGGTCAGAAAAGTGCAGTTTTCAGACAACGGTGGACACTGGACCGGCGCCGGCGGACACTGCCGACACTTCTGACATACGCACGCGTGCGGGGACACCTCCCCTACAACGCCACACTCTCGGATAAGCCCGAGAGGTGTAAAGAAAAGTGTTGCGGACCGTTCAGTGAGGTCAGAGGTCAGAAAAGTGCAGTTTTCAGACAACGGTGGACACTGGACCGGCGCTGGCGGACACTGCCGACACTTCTGACATACGCACGCGTGCGGGGACACCTCCCCTATAACGCCACACTCTCGGATAAGCCCGAGAGATGTAAAAAAAAGTGTGGCGGACCGTCCAGTGAGGTCAGAGGTCAGAAAAGTGCAGTTTTCAGACAACGGTGGACACTGGACCGGCGCTGGCGGACACTGCCGACACTTTTGACATACGCACGCGTGCGGGGACACCTCCCCTACAACGCCACACTCTCGGATAAGCCCGAGAGGTGTAAAGAAAAGTGTGGCGGACCGTCCAGTGAGGTCAGAGGTCAGAAAAGTGCAGTTTTCAGACAACGGTGGACACTGGACCGGCGCCGGCGGACACTGCCGACACTTCTGACATACGCACGCGTGCGGGGACACCTCCCCTACAACGCCACACTCTCGGATAAGCCCGAGAGGTGTAAAGAAAAGTGTTGCGGACCGTTCAGTGAGGTCAGAGGTCAGAAAAAGTGCAGTTTTCAGACAACGGTGGACACTGGACCGGCGCCGGCGGACACTGCCGACACTTCTGACATACGCACGCGTGCGGGGACACCTCCCCTACAACGCCACACTCTCGGATAAGCCCGAGAGGTGTAAAGAAAAGTGTGGCGGACCGTCCAGTGAGGTCAGAGGTCAGAAAAGTGCCGTTTTCAGAGAACAGTGGACACTGG
Organism: Gymnoscopelus braueri; assembly: GCF_963280865.1. Taxonomy (NCBI): domain Eukaryota; kingdom Metazoa; phylum Chordata; class Actinopteri; order Myctophiformes; family Myctophidae; genus Gymnoscopelus; species Gymnoscopelus braueri. The sequence continues at coordinate 15,463 of NW_027660552.1, read as the reverse complement.
ACAGGCACCGGTGGACACTGCCGACACTTCTGACATACGCACGCGTGCGGGGACACCTCCCCTACAACGCCACACTCTCGGATAAGCCCGAGAGGTGTAAAGAAAAGTGTGGCGGACCGTCCAGTGAGGTCAGAGGTCAGAAAAGTGCAGTTTTCAGACAACGGTGGACACTGGACCGGCGCCGGCGGACACTGCCGACACTTCTGACATACGCACGCGTGCGGGGACACCTCCCCTACAACGCCACACTCTCGGATAAGCCCGAGAGGTGTAAAGAAAAGTGTTGCGGACCGTTCAGTGAGGTCAGAGGTCAGAAAAGTGCAGTTTTCAGACAACGGTGGACACTGGACCGGCGCCGGCGGACACTGCCGACACTTCTGACATACGCACGCGTGCGGGGACACCTCCCCTACAACGCCACACTCTCGGATAAGCCCGAGAGGTGTAAAGAAAAGTGTGGCGGACCGTCCAGTGAGGTCAGAGGTCAGAAAAGTGCCGTTTTCAGAGAACAGTGGACACTGGACAGGCACCGGTGGACACTGCCGACACTTCTGACATACGCACGCGTGCGGGGACACCTCCCCTACAACGCCACACTCTCGGATAAGCCCGAGAGGTGTAAAGAAAAGTGTGGCGGACCGTCCAGTGAGGTCAGAGGTCAGAAAAGTGCAGTTTTCAGACAACGGTGGACACTGGACCGGCGCCGGCGGACACTGCCGACACTTCTGACATACGCACGCGTGCGGGGACACCTCCCCTACAACGCCACACTCTCGGATAAGCCCGAGAGGTGTAAAGAAAAGTGTTGCGGACCGTTCAGTGAGGTCAGAGGTCAGAAAAGTGCAGTTTTCAGACAACGGTGGACACTGGACCGGCGCCGGCGGACACTGCCGACACTTCTGACATACGCACGCGTGCGGGGACACCTCCCCTACAACGCCATACTCTCGGATAAGCCCGAGAGGTGTAAAGAAAAGTGTGGCGGACCGTCCAGTGAGGTCAGAGGTCAGAAAAGTGCCGTTTTCAGAGAACAGTGGACACTGGACAGGCACCGGTGGACACTGCCGACACTTCTGACATACGCACGCGTGCGGGGACACCTCCCCTACAACGCCACACTCTCGGATAAGCCCGAGAGGTGTAAAGAAAAGTGTGGCGGACCGTCCAGTGAGGTCAGAGGTCAGAAAAGTGCAGTTTTCAGACAACGGTGGACACTGGACCGGCGCCGGCGGACACTGCCGACACTTCTGACATACGCACGCGTGCGGGGACACCTCCCCTACAACGCCACACTCTCGGATAAGCCCGAGAGGTGTAAAGAAAAGTGTTGCGGACCGTTCAGTGAGGTCAGAGGTCAGAAAAGTGCAGTTTTCAGACAACGGTGGACACTGGACCGGCGCCGGCGGACACTGCCGACACTTCTGACATACGCACGCGTGCGGGGACACCTCCCCTACAACGCCACACTCTCGGATAAGCCCGAGAGGTGTAAAGAAAAGTGTGGCGGACCGTCCAGTGAGGTCAGAGGTCAGAAAAGTGCCGTTTTCAGAGAACAGTGGACACTGGACAGGCACCGGTGGACACTGCCGACACTTCTGACATACGCACGCGTGCGGGGACACCTCCCCTACAACGCCACACTCTCGGATAAGCCCGAGAGGTGTAAAGAAAAGTGTGGCGGACCGTCCAGTGAGGTCAAAGGTCAGATAAGTGCAGTTTTCAGACAACGGTGGACACTGGACCGGCGCCGGCGGACACTGCCGACACTTCTGACATACGCACGCGTGCGGGGACACCTCCCCTACAACGCCACACTCTCGGATAAGCCCGCGAGGTGTAAAGAAAAGTGTGGCGGACCGTCCAGTGAGGTCAGAGGTCAGATAAGTGCAGTTTTCAGACAACGGTGGACACTGGACCGGCGCCGGCGGACACTGCCGACACTTCTGACATACGCACGCGTGCGGGGACACCTCCCCTACAACGCCACACTCTCGGAAAAGCTCGCGAGGTGTAAAGAAAAGTGTGGCGGACCGTCCAGTGAGGTCAGAGGTCAGAAAAGTGCAGTTTTCAGACAACGGTGGACACTGGACCGGCGCTGGCGGACACTGCCGACACTTCTGACATACGCACGCGTGCGGGGACACCTCCCCTACAACGCCACACTCTCGGATAAGCCCGAGAGATGTAAAAAAAAGTGTGGCGGACCGTCCAGTGAGGTCAGAGGTCAGAAAAGTGCAGTTTTCAGACAACGGTGGACACTGGACCGGCGCCGGCGGACACTGCCGACACTTCTGACATACGCACGCGTGCGGGGACACCTCCCCTACAACGCCACACTCTCGGATAAGCCCGAGAGGTGTAAAGAAAAGTGTTGCGGACCGTTCAGTGAGGTCAGAGGTCAGAAAAGTGCAGTTTTCAGACAACGGTGGACACTGGACCGGCGCCGGCGGACACTGCCGACACTTCTGACATACGCACACGTGCGGGGACACCTCCCCTACAACGCCAGACTCTCGGATAAGCCCGAGAGGTGTAAAGAAAAGTGTGGCGGACCGTCCAGTGAGGTCAGAGGTCAGAAAAGTGCAGTTTTCAGACAACGGTGGACACTGGACCGGCGCCGGCGGACACTGCCGACACTTCTGACATACGCACGCGTGCGGGGACACCTCCCCTACAACGCCACACTCTCGGATAAGCCCGAGAGGTGTAAAGAAAAGTGTGGCGGACCGTCCAGTGAGGTCAGAGGTCAGAAAAGTGCAGTTTTCAGACAACGGTGGACACTGGACCGGCGCCGGCGGACACTGCCGACACTTCTGACATACGCACGCGTGCGGGGACACCTCCCCTACAACGCCACACTCTCGGATAAGCCCGAGAGATGTAAAAAAAAGTGTGGCGGACCGTCCAGTGAGGTCAGAGGTCAGAAAAGTGCAGTTTTCAGACAACGGTGGACACTGGACCGGCGCCGGCGGACACTGCCGACACTTTTGACATACGCACGCGTGCGGGGACACCTCCCCTAAAACGCCACACTCTCGGATAAGCCCGAGAGGTGTAAAGAAAAGTGTGGCGGACCGTCCAGTGAGGTCAGAGGTCAGAAAAGTGCAGTTTTCAGACAACGGTGGACACTGGACCGGCGCCGGCGGACACTGCCGACACTTCTGACATACGCACGCGTGCGGGGACACCTCCCCTACAACGCCACACTCTCGGATAAGCCCGAGAGGTGTAAAGAAAAGTGTGGCGGACCGTCCAGTGAGGTCAGAGGTCAGAAAAGTGCCGTTTTCAGAGAACAGTGGACACTGGACAGGCACCGGTGGACACTGCCGACACTTCTGACATACGCACGCGTGCGGGGACACCTCCCCTACAACGCCACACTCTCGGATAAGCCCGAGAGGTGTAAAGAAAAGTGTGGCGGACCGTCCAGTGAGGTCAGAGGTCAGAAAAGTGCAGTTTTCAGACAACGGTGGACACTGGACCGGCGCCGGCGGACACTGCCGACACTTCTGACATACGCACGCGTGCGGGGACACCCCCCCTACAACGCCACACTCTCGGATAAGCCCGAGAGATGTAAAAAAAAGTGTGGCGGACCGTCCAGTGAGGTCAGAGGTCAGAAAAGTGCAGTTTTCAGACAACGGTGGACACTGGACCGGCGCCGGCGGACACTGCCGACACTTTTGACATACGCACGCGTGCGGGGACACCTCCCCTACAACGCCACACTCTCGGATAAGCCCGAGAGGTGTAAAGAAAAGTGTGGCGGACCGTCCAGTGAGGTCAGAGGTCAGAAAAGTGCAGTTTTCAGACAACGGTGGACACTGGACCGGCGCCGGCGGACACTGCCGACACTTCTGACATACGCACGCGTGCGGGGACACCTCCCCTACAACGCCACACTCTCGGATAAGCCCGAGAGGTGTAAAGAAAAGTGTGGCGGACCGTCCAGTGAGGTCAGAGGTCAGAAAAGTGCCGTTTTCAGAGAACAGTGGACACTGGACCGGCGCCGGCGGACACTGCCGACACTTCTGACATACGCACGCGTGCGGGGACACCTCCCCTACAACGCCACACTCTCGGATAAGCCCGAGAGGTGTAATGAAAAGTGTTGCGGACCGTTCAGTGAGGTCAGAGGTCAGAAAAGTGCAGTTTTCAGACAACGGTGGACACTGGACCGGCGCCGGCGGACACTGCCGACACTTCTGACATACGCACACGTGCGGGGACACCTCCCCTACAACGCCAGACTCTCGGAGAAGCCCGAGAGGTGTAAAGAAAAGTGTGGCGGACCGTCCAGTGAGGTCAGAGGTCAGAAAAGTGCAGTTTTCAGACAACGGTGGACACTGGACCGGCGCCGGCGGACACTGCCGACACTTCTGACATACGCACGCGTGCGGGGACACCTCCCCTACAACGCCACACTCTCGGATAAGCCCGAGAGGTGTAAAGAAAAGTGTGGCGGACCGTCCAGTGAGGTCAGAGGTCAGAAAAGTGCAGTTTTCAGACAACGGTGGACACTGGACCGGCGCCGGCGGACACTGCCGACACTTCTGACATACGCACGCGTGCGGGGACACCTCCCCTACAACGCCACACTCTCGGATAAGCCCGAGAGATGTAAAAAAAAGTGTGGCGGACCGTCCAGTGAGGTCAGAGGTCAGAAAAGTGCAGTTTTCAGACAACGGTGGACACTGGACCGGCGCCGGCGGACACTGCCGACACTTTTGACATACGCACGCGTGCGGGGACACCTCCCCTACAACGCCACACTCTCGGATAAGCCCGAGAGGTGTAAAGAAAAGTGTGGCGGACCGTCCAGTGAGGTCAGAGGTCAGAAAAGTGCAGTTTTCAGACAACGGTGGACACTGGACCGGCGCCGGCGGACACTGCCGACACTTCTGACATACGCACGCGTGCGGGGACACCTCCCCTACAACGCCACACTCTCGGATAAGCCCGAGAGGTGTAAAGAAAAGTGTTGCGGACCGTTCAGTGAGGTCAGAGGTCAGAAAAGTGCAGTTTTCAGACAACGGTGGACACTGGACCGGCGCCGGCGGACACTGCCGACACTTCTGACATACGCACGCGTGCGGGGACAACTCCCCTACAACGCCACACTCTCGGATAAGCCCGAGAGGTGTAAAGAAAAGTGTGGCGGACCGTCCAGTGAGGTCAGAGGTCAGAAAAGTGCCGTTTTCAGAGAACAGTGGACACTGGACAGGCACCGGTGGACACTGCCGACACTTCTGACATACGCACGCGTGCGGGGACACCTCCCCTACAACGCCACACTCTCGGATAAGCCCGAGAGGTGTAAAGAAAAGTGTGGCGGACCGTCCAGTGAGGTCAGAGGTCAGATAAGTGCAGTTTTCAGACAACGGTGGACACTGGACCGGCGCCGGCGGACACTGCCGACACTTCTGACATACGCACGCGTGCGGGGACACCTCCCCTACAACGCCACACTCTCGGATAAGCCCGCGAGGTGTAAAGAAAAGTGTGGCGGACCGTCCAGTGAGGTCAGAGGTCAGATAAGTGCAGTTTTCAGACAACGGTGGACACTGGACCGGCGCCGGCGGACACTGCCGACACTTCTGACATACGCACGCGTGCGGGGACACCTCCCCTACAACGCCACACTCTCGGATAAGCCCGAGAGATGTAAAAAAAAGTGTGGCGGACCGTCCAGTGAGGTCAGAGGTCAGAAAAGTGCAGTTTTCAGACAACGGTGGACACTGGACCGGCGCCGGCGGACACTGCCGACACTTCTGACATACGCACGCGTGCGGGGACACCTCCCCTACAACGCCACACTCTCGGATAAGCCCGAGAGGTGTAAAGAAAAGTGTTGCGGACCGTTCAGTGAGGTCAGAGGTCAGAAAAGTGCAGTTTTCAGACAACGGTGGACACTGGACCGGCGCCGGCGGACACTGCCGACACTTCTGACATACGCACACGTGCGGGGACACCTCCCCTACAACGCCAGACTCTCGGATAAGCCCGAGAGATGTAAAAAAAAGTGTGGCGGACCGTCCAGTGAGGTCAGAGGTCAGAAAAGTGCAGTTTTCAGACAACGGTGGACACTGGACCGGCGCCGGCGGACACTGCCGACACTTCTGACATACGCACGCGTGTGGGGACACCTCCCCTACAACGCCACACTCTCGGATAAGCCCGAGAGGTGTAAAGAAAAGTGTGGCGGACCGTCCAGTGAGGTCAGAGGTCAGAAAAGTGCAGTTTTCAGACAACGGTGGACACTGGACCGGCGCCGGCGGACACTGCCGACACTTCTGACATACGCACGCGTGCGGGGACACCTCCCCTACAACGCCACACTCTCGGATAAGCCCGCGAGGTGTAAAGAAAAGTGTGGCGGACCGTCCAGTGAGGTCAGAGGTCAGATAAGTGCAGTTTTCAGACAACGGTGGACACTGGACCGGCGCCGGCGGACACTGCCGACACTTCTGACATACGCACGCGTGCGGGGACACCTCCCCTACAACGCCACACTCTCGGATAAGCCCGCGAGGTGTAAAGAAAAGTGTGGCGGACCGTCCAGTGAGGTCAGAGGTCAGAAAAGTGCAGTTTTCAGACAACGGTGGACACTGGACCGGCGCTGGCGGACACTGCCGACACTTCTGACATACGCACGCGTGCGGGGACACCTCCCCTACAACGCCACACTCTCGGATAAGCCCGAGAGATGTAAAAAAAAGTGTGGCGGACCGTCCAGTGAGGTCAGAGGTCAGAAAAGTGCAGTTTTCAGACAACGGTGGACACTGGACCGGCGCCGGCGGACACTGCCGACACTTCTGACATACGCACGCGTGCGGGGACACCTCCCCTACAACGCCACACTCTCGGATAAGCCCGAGAGGTGTAAAGAAAAGTGTTGCGGACCGTTCAGTGAGGTCAGAGGTCAGAAAAGTGCAGTTTTCAGACAACGGTGGACACTGGACCGGCGCCGGCGGACACTGCCGACACTTCTGACATACACACACGTGCGGGGACACCTCCCCTACAACGCCAGACTCTCGGATAAGCCCGAGAGGTGTAAAGAAAAGTGTGGCGGACCGTCCAGTGAGGTCAGAGGTCAGAAAAGTGCAGTTTTCAGACAACGGTGGACACTGGACCGGCGCTGTTGGACACTGCCGACACTTCTGACATACGCACGCGTGCAGGGACACCTCCCCTACAACGCCACACTCTCGGATAAGCCCGAGAGATGTAAAAAAAAGTGTGGCGGACCGTCCAGTGAGGTCAGAGGTCAGAAAAGTGCAGTTTTCAGACAACGGTGGACACTGGACCGGCGCCGGCGGACACTGCCGACACTTCTGACATACGCACGCGTGCGGGGACACCTCCCCTACAACGCCACACTCTCGGATAAGCCTGAGAGATGTAAAAAAAAGTGTGGCGGACCGTCCAGTGAGGTCAGAGGTCAGAAAAGTGCAGTTTTCAGACAACGGTGGACACTGGACCGGCGCCGGCGGACACTGCCGACACTTCTGACATACGCACGCGTGCGGGGACACCTCCCCTACAACGCCACACTCTCGGATAAGCCCGAGAGGTGTAAAGAAAAGTGTGGCGGACCGTCCAGTGAGGTCAGAGGTCAGAAAAGTGCAGTTTTCAGACAACGGTGGACACTGGACCGGCGCCGGCGGACACTGCCGACACTTCTGACATACGCACGCGAGCGGGGACACCTCCCCTACAACGTCAAACTCTCGGATAAGCCCGAGAGATGTAAAAAAAGGTGTGGCGGACCGTCCAGTGAGGTCAGAGGTCAGAAAAGTGCAGTTTTCAGACAACGGTGGACACTGGACCAGCGCCGGCGGACACTGCCGACACTTTTGACATACGCACGCGTGCGGGGACACCTCCCCTACAACGCCACACTCTCGGATAAGCCCGAGAGGTGTAAAGAAAAGTGTGGCTGACCGTCCAGTGAGGTCAGAGGTCAGAAAAGTGCAGTTTTCAGACAACGGTGGACACTGGACCGGCGCCGGCGGACACTGCCGACACTTCTGACATACGCACGCGTGCGGGGACACCTCCCCTACAACGCCACACTCTCGGATAAGCCCGAGAGGTGTAAAGAAAAGTGTGGCGGACCGTCCAGTGAGGTCAGAGGTCAGAAAAGTGCAGTTTTCAGACAACGGTGGACACTGGACCGGCGCCGGCGGACACTGCCGACACTTCTGACATACGCACGCGTGCGGGGACACCTCCCCTACAACGCCACACTCTCGGATAAGCCCGAGAGATGTAAAAAAAAGTGTGGCGGACCGTCCAGTGAGGTCAGAGGTCAGAAAAGTGCAGTTTTCAGACAACGGTGGACACTGGACCGGCGCCGGCGGACACTGCCGACACTTTTGACATACGCACGCGTGCGGGGACACCTCCCCTACAACGCCACACTCTCGGATAAGCCCGAGAGATGTAAAAAAAAGTGTGGCGGACCGTCCAGTGAGGTCAGAGGTCAGAAAAGTGCAGTTTTCAGACAACGGTGGACACTGGACCGGCGCCGGCGGACACTGCCGACACTTTTGACATACGCACGCGTGCGGGGACACCTCCCCTACAACGCCACACTCTCGGATAAGCCCGAGAGGTGTAAAGAAAAGTGTGGCGGACCGTCCAGTGAGGTCAGAGGTCAGAAAAGTGCAGTTTTCAGACAACGGTGGACACTGGACCGGCGCCGGCGGACACTGCCGACACTTCTGACATACGCACGCGTGCGGGGACACCTCCCCTACAACGCCAGACTCTCGGATAAGCCCGAGAGGTGTAAAGAAAAGTGTGGCGGACCGTCCAGTGAGGTCAGAGGTCAGAAAAGTGCAGTTTTCAGACAACGGTGGACACTGGACCGGCGCTGGCGGACACTGCCGACACTTCTGACATACGCACGCGTGCGGGGACACCTCCCCTACAACGCCACACTCTCGGATAAGCCCGAGAGATGTAAAAAAAAGTGTGGCGGACCGTCCAGTGAGGTCAGAGGTCAGAAAAGTGCAGTTTTCAGACAACGGTGGACACTGGACCGGCGCCGGCGGACACTGCCGACACTTTTGACATACGCACGCGTGCGGGGACACCTCCCCTACAACGCCACACTCTCGGATAAGCCCGAGAGATGTAAAAAAAAGTGTGGCGGACCGTCCAGTGAGGTCAGAGGTCAGAAAAGTGCAGTTTTCAGACAACGGTGGACACTGGACCGGCGCCGGCGGACACTGCCGACACTTTTGACATACGCACGCGTGCGGGGACACCTCCCCTACAACGCCACACTCTCGGATAAGCCCGAGAGGTGTAAAGAAAAGTGTGGCGGACCGTCCAGTGAGGTCAGAGGTCAGAAAAGTGCAGTTTTCAGACAACGGTGGACACTGGACCGGCGCCGGCGGACACTGCCGACACTTCTGACATACGCACGCGTGCGGGGACACCTCCCCTACAACGCCAGACTCTCGGATAAGCCCGAGAGGTGTAAAGAAAAGTGTGGCGGACCGTCCAGTGAGGTCAGAGGTCAGAAAAGTGCAGTTTTCAGACAACGGTGGACACTGGACCGGCGCTGGCGGACACTGCCGACACTTTTGACATACGCACGCGTGCGGGGACACCTCCCCTACAACGCCACACTCTCGGATAAGCCCGAGAGATGTAAAAAAAAGTGTGGCGGACCGTCCAGTGAGGTCAGAGGTCAGAAAAGTGCAGTTTTAAGACAACGGTGGACACTGGACCGGCGCCGGCGGACACTGCCGACACTTCTGACATACGCACGCGTGTGGGGACACCTCCCCTACAACGCCACACTCTCGGATAAGCCCGAGAGGTGTAAAGAAAAGTGTGGCGGACCGTCCAGTGAGGTCAGAGGTCAGAAAAGTGCAGTTTTCAGACAACGGTGGACACTGGACCGGCGCCGGCGGACACTGCCGACACTTCTGACATACGCACGCGTGCGGGGACACCTCCCCTACAACGCCACACTCTCGGATAAGCCCGAGAGATGTAAAAAAAAGTGTGGCGGACCGTCCAGTGAGGTCAGAGGTCAGAAAAGTGCAGTTTTCAGACAACGGTGGACACTGGACCGGCGCTGGCGGACACTGCCGACACTTTTGACATACGCACGCGTGCGGGGACACCTCCCCTACAACGCCACACTCTCGGATAAGCCCGAGAGGTGTAAAGAAAAGTGTGGCGGACCGTCCAGTGAGGTCAGAGGTCAGAAAAGTGCAGTTTTCAGACAACGGTGGACACTGGACCGGCGCCGGCGGACACTGCCGACACTTCTGACATACGCACGCGTGCGGGGACACCTCCCCTACAACGCCACACTCTCGGATAAGCCCGAGAGGTGTAAAGAAAAGTGTTGCGGACCGTTCAGTGAGGTCAGAGGTCAGAAAAGTGCAGTTTTCAGACAACGGTGGACACTGGACCGGCGCCGGCGGACACTGCCGACACTTCTGACATACGCACGCGTGCGGGGACACCTCCCCTACAACGCCACACTCTCGGATAAGCCCGAGAGGTGTAAAGAAAAGTGTGGCGGACCGTCCAGTGAGGTCAGAGGTCAGAAAAGTGCCGTTTTCAGAGAACAGTGGACACTGGACAGGCACCGGTGGACACTGCCGACACTTCTGACATACGCACGCGTGCGGGGACACCTCCCCTACAACGCCACACTCTCGGATAAGCCCGAGAGGTGTAAAGAAAAGTGTGGCGGACCGTCCAGTGAGGTCAAAGGTCAGATAAGTGCAGTTTTCAGACAACGGTGGACACTGGACCGGCGCCGGCGGACACTGCCGACACTTCTGACATACGCACGCGTGCGGGGACACCTCCCCTACAACGCCACACTCTCGGATAAGCCCGCGAGGTGTAAAGAAAAGTGTGGCGGACCGTCCAGTGAGGTCAGAGGTCAGATAAGTGCAGTTTTCAGACAACGGTGGACACTGGACCGGCGCCGGCGGACACTGCCGACACTTCTGACATACGCACGCGTGCGGGGACACCTCCCCTACAACGCCAGACTCTCGGATAAGCCCGAGAGGTGTAAAGAAAAGTGTGGCGGACCGTCCAGTGAGGTCAGAGGTCAGAAAAGTGCAGTTTTCAGACAACGGTGGACACTGGACCGGCGCCGGCGGACACTGCCGACACTTCTGACATACGCACGCGTGCAGGGACACCTCCCCTACAACGCCACACTCTCGGATAAGCCCGAGAGATGTAAAGAAAAGTGTGGCGGACCGTCCAGTGAGGTCAGAGGTCAGAAAAGTGCAGTTTTCAGACAACGGTGGACACTGGACCGGCGCCGGCGGACACTGCCGACACTTCTGACATACGCACGCGTGCGGGGACACCTCCCCTACAACGCCACACTCTCGGATAAGCCCGAGAGATGTAAAAAAAAGTGTGGCGGACCGTCCAGTGAGGTCAGAGGTCAGAAAAGTGCAGTTTTCAGACAACGGTGGACACTGGACCGGCGCCGGCGGACACTGCCGACACTTTTGACATACGCACGCGTGCGGGGACACCTCCCCTACAACGCCACACTCTCGGATAAGCCCGAGAGATGTAAAAAAAAGTGTGGCGGACCGTCCAGTGAGGTCAGAGGTCAGAAAAGTGCAGTTTTCAGACAACGGTGGACACTGGACCGGCGCCGGCGGACACTGCCGACACTTTTGACATACGCACGCGTGCGGGGACACCTCCCCTACAACGCCACACTCTCGGATAAGCCCGAGAGGTGTAAAGAAAAGTGTGGCGGACCGTCCAGTGAGGTCAGAGGTCAGAAAAGTGCAGTTTTCAGACAACGGTGGACACTGGACCGGCGCCGGCGGACACTGCCGACACTTCTGACATACGCACGCATGCGGGGACACCTCCCCTACAACGCCAGACTCTCGGATAAGCCCGAGAGGTGTAAAGAAAAGTGTGGCGGACCGTCCAGTGAGGTCAGAGGTCAGAAAAGTGCAGTTTTCAGACAACGGTGGACACTGGACCGGCGCTGGCGGACACTGCCGACACTTCTGACATACGCACGCGTGCGGGGACACCTCCCCTACAACGCCACACTCTCGGATAAGCCCGAGAGATGTAAAAAAAAGTGTGGCGGACCGTCCAGTGAGGTCAGAGGTCAGAAAAGTGCAGTTTTCAGACAACGGTGGACACTGGACCGGCGCCGGCGGACACTGCCGACACTTCTGACATACGCACGCGTGCGGGGACACCTCCCCTACAACGCCACACTCTCGGATAAGCCCGAGAGGTGTAAAGAAAAGTGTGGCGGACCGTCCAGTGAGGTCAGAGGTCAGAAAAGTGCAGTTTTCAGACAACGGTGGACACTGGACCGGCGCCGGCGGACACTGCCGACACTTCTGACATACGCACGCGTGCGGGGACACCTCCCCTACAACGCCACACTCTCGGATAAGCCCGAGAGATGTAAAAAAAAGTGTGGCGGACTGTCCAGTGAGGTCAGAGGTCAGAAAAGTGCAGTTTTCAGACAACGGTGGACACTGGACCGGCGCTGGCGGACACTGCCGACACTTTTGACATACGCACGCGTGCGGGGACACCTCCCCTACAACGCCACACTCTCGGATAAGCCCGAGAGGTGTAAAGAAAAGTGTGGCGGACCGTCCAGTGAGGTCAGAGGTCAGAAAAGTGCAGTTTTCAGACAACGGTGGACACTGGACCGGCGCCGGCGGACACTGCCGACACTTCTGACATACGCACGCGTGCGGGGACACCTCCCCTACAACGCCACACTCTCGGATAAGCCCGAGAGGTGTAAAGAAAAGTGTTGCGGACCGTTCAGTGAGGTCAGAGGTCAGAAAAGTGCAGTTTTCAGACAACGGTGGACACTGGACCGGCGCCGGCGGACACTGCCGACACTTCTGACATACGCACGCGTGCGGGGACACCTCCCCTACAACGCCACACTCTCGGATAAGCCCGAGAGGTGTAAAGAAAAGTGTGGCGGACCGTCCAGTGAGGTCAGAGGTCAGAAAAGTGCCGTTTTCAGAGAACAGTGGACACTGGACAGGCACCGGTGGACACTGCCGACACTTCTGACATACGCACGCGTGCGGGGACACCTCCCCTACAACGCCACACTCTCGGATAAGCCCGAGAGGTGTAAAGAAAAGTGTGGCGGACCGTCCAGTGAGGTCAAAGGTCAGATAAGTGCAGTTTTCAGACAACGGTGGACACTGGACCGGCGCCGGCGGACACTGCCGACACTTCTGACATACGCACGCGTGCGGGGACACCTCCCCTACAACGCCACACTCTCGGATAAGCCCGCGAGGTGTAAAGAAAAGTGTGGCGGACCGTCCAGTGAGGTCAGAGGTCAGATAAGTGCAGTTTTCAGACAACGGTGGACACTGGACCGGCGCCGGCGGACACTGCCGACACTTCTGACATACGCACGCGTGCGGGGACACCTCCCCTACAACGCCAGACTCTCGGATAAGCCCGAGAGGTGTAAAGAAAAGTGTGGCGGACCGTCCAGTGAGGTCAGAGGTCAGAAAAGTGCAGTTTTCAGACAACGGTGGACACTGGACCGGCGCTGGCGGACACTGCCGACACTTCTGACATACGCACGCGTGCGGGGACACCTCCCCTACAACGCCACACTCTCGGATAAGCCCGAGAGATGTAAAAAAAAGTGTGGCGGACCGTCCAGTGAGGTCAGAGGTCAGAAAAGTGCAGTTTTCAGACAACGGTGGACACTGGACCGGCGCCGGCGGACACTGCCGACACTTCTGACATACGCACGCGTGCGGGGACACCTCCCCTACAACGCCACACTCTCGGATAAGCCCGAGAGGTGTAAAGAAAAGTGTGGCGGACCGTCCAGTGAGGTCAGAGGTCAGAAAAGTGCAGTTTTCAGACAACGGTGGACACTGGACCGGCGCCGGCGGACACTGCCGACACTTCTGACATACGCACGCGTGCGGGGACACCTCCCCTACAACGCCAGACTCTCGGATAAGCCCGAGAGGTGTAAAGAAAAGTGTGGCGGACCGTCCAGTGAGGTCAGAGGTCAGAAAAGTGCAGTTTTCAGACAACGGTGGACACTGGACCGGCGCTGGCGGACACTGCCGACACTTCTGACATACGCACGCGTGCGGGGACACCTCCCCTACAACGCCACACTCTCGGATAAGCCCGAGAGATGTAAAAAAAAGTGTGGCGGACCGTCCAGTGAGGTCAGAGGTCAGAAAAGTGCAGTTTTCAGACAACGGTGGACACTGGACCGGCGCCGGCGGACACTGCCGACACTTCTGACATACGCACGCGTGTGGGGACACCTCCCCTACAACGCCACACTCTCGGATAAGCCCGAGAGGTGTAAAGAAAAGTGTGGCGGACCGTCCAGTGAGGTCAGAGGTCAGAAAAGTGCAGTTTTCAGACAACGGTGGACACTGGACCGGCGCCGGCGGACACTGCCGACACTTCTGACATACGCACGCGTGCGGGGACACCTCCCCTACAACGCCACACTCTCGGATAAGCCCGAGAGATGTAAAAAAAAGTGTGGCGGACCGTCCAGTGAGGTCAGAGGTCAGAAAAGTGCAGTTTTCAGACAACGGTGGACACTGGACCGGCGCTGGCGGACACTGCCGACACTTTTGACATACGCACGCGTGCGGGGACACCTCCCCTACAACGCCACACTCTCGGATAAGCCCGAGAGGTGTAAAGAAAAGTGTGGCGGACCGTCCAGTGAGGTCAGAGGTCAGAAAAGTGCAGTTTTCAGACAACGGTGGACACTGGACCGGCGCCGGCGGACACTGCCGACACTTCTGACATACGCACGCGTGCGGGGACACCTCCCCTACAACGCCACACTCTCGGATAAGCCCGAGAGGTGTAAAGAAAAGTGTTGCGGACCGTTCAGTGAGGTCAGAGGTCAGAAAAGTGCAGTTTTCAGACAACGGTGGACACTGGACCGGCGCCGGCGGACACTGCCGACACTTCTGACATACGCACGCGTGCGGGGACACCTCCCCTACAACGCCACACTCTCGGATAAGCCCGAGAGGTGTAAAGAAAAGTGTGGCGGACCGTCCAGTGAGGTCAGAGGTCAGAAAAGTGCCGTTTTCAGAGAACAGTGGACACTGGACAGGCACCGGTGGACACTGCCGACACTTCTGACATACGCACGCGTGCGGGGACACCTCCCCTACAACGCCACACTCTCGGATAAGCCCGAGAGGTGTAAAGAAAAGTGTGGCGGACCGTCCAGTGAGGTCAAAGGTCAGATAAGTGCAGTTTTCAGACAACGGTGGACACTGGACCGGCGCCGGCGGACACTGCCGACACTTCTGACATACGCACGCGTGCGGGGACACCTCCCCTACAACGCCAGACTCTCGGATAAGCCCGAGAGGTGTAAAGAAAAGTGTGGCGGACCGTCCAGTGAGGTCAGAGGTCAGAAAAGTGCAGT